>NW_026067937.1:1756557-1929872 GCF_014885135.2 Alexandromys fortis
ATAAATATTTCAGTGTCAGTTCCTAGGAGCTTGTCACTAGGCTTCAACCTTATCATAATTAATATGTTATTAAAACCTCACAAAATAAATTGGCTTCACTTAAATCAGAGATTGAAAGTAATCAGGGGAATACAAAGGGAGAGTTTGTAAGCACAGTTCTGGCCTTACGCAGAATGCCAAATGTAGGCAAATCAATGCAGGCTGTCTTATTTTGTCATGTGGAGAAACAATTAGAGGTCTTGGCAAATAGTAGGAATCTACTCCGATTCCAGCATCATACAAACTTAGAAGAATGCAAAGCATTCGTGACTTTTTACACTGTAGATACGAGTCGTGATTTTCTCAATTCAATCCTTTCTCTCCAACAAATCAGAAAGTCTCCCTCTGCTCACTGCACATCTACCTTGGTGCTGCAATAGGGCCTCAGAATTTCTGTGTGCCTAGAACAGCCTGTAATATAAGACAGTTGATTTAGAACTCCAATTTCCATGAATAACTCAAATGCATTTTCTTAAAATTTGAATATGTCTTTCCCGTTGGAATCCATTGTGTAATTATCCTTTCTCATATATGAAAGTAAGATGACTTAAAAAAAAACGTTTGAATATTTGTTGTGACAGGTACAGTATCTCTTTTATTCACACAACTGATGAGAGTACAACCATGCCTGTAGTAAGAGGATGCTAGTTGGTTCCTGATTCCTCAGACCCAACATAAACCATATTATTTGAAATACTGTATGGCCATTAGCTTAAGCATACTTCTGGCTAATTCTTCTATCTTAAACTAGCCAATCTCCATTAATCAGCTTATCACCCTGGCTGTGACCAACCAGCAAGATTCCATTTGTCTCCTGTGACTACATAGCTTCTCCTGACTCCACCTTCTTTTTTCCCAGCATTCAGTTAAGTTTTCCTTGCCTACCTCTATTGTGATCTGCACAGGCCTAAAACAGCTTCTTTATTGACCAGGGGTATTCACCTCATATCATATACATAGGGGAATCCCTCATCACATGTCTGTTTTATAGATGAGGAAAGTGACACTTTGAGATACTAAGTTGTCTTTTTTTCTGCAGCTAAAATGTGAGAATGACAGATTTAAATAAAACCCTTTGTCTTTAAAACATCCACTTCACAGAGTTCTACCTTTAAAGGTGAAATGAAACATTAAAAAAAAATTAACTGTGTTCCACTATCTGAAATGTCTCTCTGAAATTCCAAGTTCAAATTGATCAGTTTTGTCATGAAGGTTTGGGAAGTCTTGTGAAATTTATTGATATGGCAATTGCACGCAGACCCATGAGGAAAAATATATAGAGAAAATGAAGAAAGACAGAACCCTGAAGAAGTGGATTCATATTTGTCGTGTTAAAAGGCACATGAAAGAGATTAAGTACAAACATGTTGTCTTATTGCTAGTATTTTCAAAACAAAATTATGGGAAATAAAATGTATTCTATATCAGCTATCTAAGTCAAAAGAGAAATCTTTATCACTTGAAATATCATAAGACACAAAGGATAACAGGCAATCAGAAAGCATGCTATTGAAAAAATGATAAAAAGAACTCACAAGATAAAATTATGTGAACCATTTTATATTTTTCACTTTATTTTATGTGTGTTTTTCTTGTATGTATGTATACCATGTGTATGTGTGTTTGTCCGTGTGCATACATGTGCACTTGTTTGAGGCCCATAGAGGCCAGAAAAGGATATCAGATTCTCTAGAACTGGAGTTAAAAATGATTGTGACTAACCAAGAGGGTGTGCTGAGAATAGAACTTGGGTCCTCTAAATGAGCAACAGGTGCCCATGACCACTGAGTCATCTACTCTGCACCCTATGTGAAAAAATGTTTTAAATTTTCCTGATGATACTATATGCATTTAATTTTTCGTGTGATCCATTTTACTTGTAGCAGCAATAATGGAAAGTTAATTTTGTAGCTAGAACCACATATCCAATTTCTTGGTCTGTGCTGAGCACCAAGTTAGAAATATCACCATTACCTAAACAAGCTAGCTTTTCCTGCCAGCGTACCCTAAATTCTCTATAAATTTGTAAAGACTTTTTAAATAGTAAATACATACTAAGCTACAAGACTCAATCTATAGTTCAGTAACTGCTCCACAAAATGAAATAAAGGACATTTTCTGTAGGTCCCTTGAAATCCCAGCAGGTTTTTTTTTTTTCTCATAAATGAAATGCCCTTCACAAACATTGACCAATGCAAAGGTCATTATGTCCTAGATATTCTAAAAATGGGTTGAAAGTTTTTAAGCTAAGCAGCTAATGTCTTTATTGGATTAGACACTTACCCACTGAGCTAAGACAGCAGAGGTCATCTCAGAGGAAGTCAGCCCCCAGTCATACTAAGTTCTGCTGGTAGACTGCTAATACGACTGAATCAGAGGCTGGGTGTCTATGTGGAGCTGTCACACTCACTTTCTTACACATGCTGGCAGCATGGATTGAGTCAGTTGTCTCAACATTGGGACAGCAGTGGTATCAGAGGAAAGGAGCACAGGCAAGAATCAAAGTAAAAGGGAAGGCTTTAACTTTAACATACTAAAATTACATATATAAAGCATTATCAAACAAGAATGATAGTTCCAACATTTAGTCCATTTACATTTGTCAAATTAAAGATAATACTCTATCATCTATCCTTTCTTTGTGAATCTAAAGGTTTATATCTAATTTATCTTTTATCATAACTAAGGAAAACTATAACTATCTAGTCTTCAACTCCATCAAAGACCCCGAAGGGTATAATATTACCTAAGTAAACAGGAAATGCACAACAGGTAACTTCTAAAGTTCTAGAATTGACAGAGACATCTTGCTGCCAGGACAGTCACCCAGCGCAGTTAAGAGCACTGACTGCTATTCCAGAGGATGCGGATTCAATTCCCAGCACCCACATGGTAGCTCAGAGCTGTTTCTAACTCCAAGATCTGACACCCTCACACAGATATACATGCAGGCAAAACACCACTGGAAATAAAAGAAAAATAAACTGTAGAAAACTAAAAACAAAGAATCTACAGAAATCATTTTTGCTCTTCAAAGATCTCTAGCTGGTAACTAAATGCAGGATGTCTGCTGTATTTACTCAGGAGAAGCATAGACCCTTGCTTTAACTATCAGAGCATATTCTCAACTTCTTTTCAGTATTAAGAAAAGTGTCCTCAGCAATCAGTAATTTGAAATCTGGTTGGGACAAGGATATGTGTGGGAAGTGGGGGACACTTGTATGTAGGCATTAAAGCACTTATAGTTTTTAATAGTTGCACTTCTTTTAAGAAAAAAATTCTAAATGTAGAAGAAAAGATACCCATGTTTACTACTATCAATTCCATGTACATACATAGATACACACATACATACATAGATACCACATGTCTAGGCATTGAGCACTCTTATTAAGTACTGTGGAGAATTAATTGCAAGAGTGATAAATCATGAAGATATCAGAGACTGAGATAGCACTTGACAAGTTAAAACTTAAGATTTCTAAGGATAAAACACAAGAACTGAATCTAGAGGGAAGGACCCGTGGAAAAAAACAATTGCTTATTATTTTTCCAAGGAATAGGATTTCAGTTTGCCGAACCTGTGTCAGGCAGATCACAACTGCTTCCAATTCCAGGTCCAAAGGATCTGATGTCTTTTTCTGGTCACCATGGAAACATGCACACATGTATATAAGCATACACATATACACATAAATAAAAGTATTAAAACCATAGAAACCATTTTAGAGCAACATTTGTTTTAAATGTATATATTAAGTATTCAGATAATTTATGGACACCAGGATTCGGTCTCTTAGAGAAAAGTTTTCTACACTTCAGAAATCTCCTAAGTAAGACATCACAGATATATCTGGAGAGCCTGTCACCATGTAAGTCTGCCACGATCATTAACAGCATTTTGTCTCTCCATGTAAGAGTAGTGCAGTGAAAGTTGTCTGAGTGTTTTATTTTTAGAAATGTGGTCCAGGTGGCAGCATCTGTGATTACAAAAATGGAGAGAAGTAGCTGTGTTCTTCAGGCAAAAAAAAAAATGTCATAAAGATATTACTGAAACCAAGGAATAGAATTTCAGTCAAATGTGATATATAAAACATGTAGAATTGTCTCCATAATTCAGACGAATAGCTTGAGACCCATAAAGACATAGGAGACATCCATGGCCACATTGCTCTTGGCATAGACATCCAGATGCCAGAGTTGTAAGCAACTGAAACTATTCTAGTTAAAGAACTCATGGTCTTTCGTATTGTGTCTCATCTCCCCAAGTCATTAAGTACAGTTAAAGGACTAACTTTTAAGGGTATCCTAGACCAGATTTTTTTTTTTAATGAGTTACCTTTGGGGTTTCAAAGAGAAACAAAAGAACACCTTTTTTTATCCACCACTCAAGTAGTCACACCAACTTTATTGTAACTGCATGAAAGGCAATTTTCGCAAGACAATAATTTCATGGAGTATGTTTGCAATTGTTCCGGCTAGTGTATGTGAATGCGACACAAGCTAATGTAATCAGTGACCAGGAAGTCTCATTGAAAAAATGCCTCTAGAAGATCAGGCTGCAGGAAAGCCTGTAGTAATTAGTTATTGATGGAGGAGGGCCCACCCTTTAGTGAGTGGTGCCATCCCTGAACTGGTGGTCCTGGCTTCATAAGAAATCAGGTTGAGCAAGGCCTGGGAGCAAGCCCATCAGCAACACCCCTCCATGGCCTCTGCATCAGCTGCTGTCTCCAGGTTTCTGCCCTGCTTGAGTTCCTACTCTCACTGTTTTTGATAACAATAAATTGCTTTTTATCATGGTATTTTATCAGAGCAATATTAACCCTAACTAAGTTAGTAATATAACTGAGTGGAAATCAGACATCAGGAAAATATTGAAGGTAGTTCCTGACTCCTAAATACTGCCAGTATGGCCAACATCAAAGGTGACAGTTGGAAATGTAGTTAACAGATGGGGTCTTTTTTCAGAAACTTGGCCTTTCAACATCTCAAAATGTTCATGACTTAATCATTTCCCAAAATAGTACTAAAAAGAAGCATTTAACAGGAGCTAGCATAATGGTAGAAATGATAGTCACTGGGGTGTCCTTTGGAACAGCCTAATAAAAAATTGCAATGCTAGTTCTGAGATACTCCTAGTCCTGTCTATAAAATAATGACATTTCCTTCCACTCAAGAAAGTATAACAGAACACCAAGAGAAAAAGTGGCATAAGGGGAATAATTTGGAAGTGACTCTAAGACAGGAACAGAAGCAATTCCACTTTGTAGTAGGATAGAGCCCATATATCGTTCATTGATTATAAAATAAAAAGAACCATGACAGGAGTGCTGTAAATGTGAGTCACTGCTCGAAAGCACAGAGTCCAGTTTACTCCCTGAATGATGCCAGATTACTCCACTCTTTCGTGATTCAAAGATCCCTGGACACATATTCAGAACCTCACTATCCAGCTCACCCAACAGAATGCCCTGTTTCACAGGGTTTGCTTCCAGTCATGTGTCAAGCCATGTTGAAAACACATCATCACCAGATGACTTGATCACTGCATGCACATCATAGAATTTACTTCTGCAAACCTTAGTAGTATAGGGAAACACTGAATGTTGCTTTTCAATGCACACAGGAGATGTATATAGCACTTTGAGCAAATGCTTTACATAAAATATATTTTATAAACTAGGAGTGGACTAAAATAAGAAGCACAAAACAGTAAATATACAACCCAGTGACCTTATTGTCTATTATCATCACCTTCAGGATATATGTGTTGTAAGGCGTTGTATTTCTATACTTCAAAAATTATTGTTATTATTATTGGTGGTGGTGGTAGTGTGTATATGTATTTGTATGTGTCTGTCTCTGTGTGTGTCTGTGTCTCTGTGTGTAGACAAGTGCAAGTTGAGCTCCCATCAAGATCAGAGGGCTACTTTCGGGAGTTGATTTTCTTCTTCTACCTTCTATTGTAGGATCCGAGAACAAAATCAGGTTGTCAGACTTGCAGGTTAACGACCTGCTGAACTATCACATCTAAGCAAAAGTGATAATATTTTTATGGCTTTTCAGTAGGTTCATTGACAACAGCATCACCACAACCCTAATGTGTCAACAACATTACTAAATAATAGGAATTTTTCAGTTCCCTCATAATTTTAAGGAACCATTATTGCATTTTTACGCCCATGTTTGTCGAAAACATTATCATGCAGTTTATGGCATCATCTTCTGTTTCTTTCCTAGGGGAAACACAGTGAGGACACCATTAAGAACATATTACAGAGGAGAGCACAATTCTTATTAGTAAAAATACTTCTCTGCTCTGGTGATATTTTTGATAGGATGGAATTATTTTGTAAAGAATCTGTGAAGTCTTAGGGAAGTATACCAACCTCCTGAAGCTAGCAGGCACCAGAGAAGCAAACTATAAGATGGTATAATCTCATTCCCAATGCATACATTTCTAATCAGAACTTAAGTGTGCCTCACTAAATCATGATGTGTTATTCTTTTGAAGACGGCTAAATTTACTCTGCAAATATTTTATTAATGATTACTGTTTATGTTCATGAAAACCACCACTTTGTATTTTTATTAATGCTCATATGTACATTATATATACAATTTATATATGGTTTGAAATCAAAATAACTTTGAATTCCTAGAACCAAATGGGACATGTTCTCTCTTCATTTGATTGTTTAAAGTGTATGATTTGTGTTATTGATATCTTAAATGTTGTATAGAATTAACCAGTGAGGTTATTTAGCTTAGAAATTTCACTGTAACAAAGGTTTTGACCTTCTATTTTCTCTCAAGCTAATTTTAATAATCTGTGCCTCTTAAAGAATGTGTTCCTTTTATCTAAGTAGCTGACATTAACATTTAGACACTCATATTTTGTCCTTAATAGTTTCTCATGTCTGCAGAACCAATATGGTGCCTCCCCTTCTCATTTCTATTATTAACTAATGTATGGCTTCTGTTCTTAACTAGTCTAACTAGAGGTTTATGTATTACTGCCTGAGAACTAGGAACACATTTCAGATATTCCCTTATATTTATTTGCAGTCTCAGAACATAGCTCAAAAGTGTATCAGGTGCTGGACCCGTGGAAGGTGCTGGGCTTGGTATTTGGCACTCCAAAATAAAACAAAGGCAAGACGGAAGACAGATACAATTAAACCAGAAAAGAAACTTTTTAAAAGCACAGAGCTGGGAAGAGAGAAGGAAAGCTGCCGTTATAGATAATTGATTGTGCATGTGGAAAATCCTAGATATCCACAAACAAAAGCTAATGCAGATAGTAAACGCCCATGAAATAAATTAAGCAGCACAAAAATAAAGCTAACATTTGCTGTCTTTGAATACAAGTACTAAGAGTATCCTCAAAACAGCTTTTAGAGTCAATATATTACCATTCAAAATACCAACAGAAATTTATAAATTTATAGTAATTGATTCTTTTTTTGTGAATATGAGAAGTACATAGGCCAACCAAAACATAACTGAAAATGAAGTGATTTGAAGGGCTTCTAGTTCTTAATCCCAGAATATATTATACCTTATATCAATTAAGGACTGTGTGAAACTGATATAAGAAATGCTGTGTAGATTATCTATGTGTGTGTGTGTGTGTATATATATATATATATATATATGTATGTATGTATGTGTGTGTGTATTGAAATTATAAATCTAAAACCCTGTATTTGTGATCAATTTTTTACCAAAAAAATGCTAACATAACTGATGGAAATTGAAAGTTTTCTGATCGATAGGAGTTGAAAAATTAGATAAACAATCTAAAACCTTGTCTCATATGATACATAAATTAAAGAACACTGACTTATATGTCTAATCTAAAACAAAAAAATTAAAACAGAATTAAAAAACCTTTATGGGGCCATGGTGTTGTCTAGTCTGGGCTCCTGCTGAGGGCCATGTCTGGGTTCATATTCCTGGAACATCTGGGGTCTGTGCTGAGGTCCAAGGAGTCACATTATTATAGGGGGCTTTAGGAATACAAGTGTTGAAATCTAAGTGCTGACCTGGGCCTGCCCTTCACCGGCCCTGGGATGGTTGGCTCTTCCCCTTGCTGGACAATACAAGCATGAGTACTGGTGCTACCTCTCAAGGGAGAACAGACCCCACCTACTCAGAGAGAGATGAGGCTTTATTTGTTTGTTTGTTTGTTTCATTTTGTTTTTTCTTAATTAATTTTTGGGGGGTTCTTTTGGGAGAACCAAAGCAGGGGTGAGGAAAGGATATGGAGGGATTAGGAGGTAACTGGGAGTAGAAAAGATGATGTGAAATTCCCAAAGAATCAATGAAGAATTATGTTTAAAAAGATATAAAATGTAAAAACCACAGAATACAATAAACCTTTTAAACTGTATTTCATCAAAACTCAAATTATCTGTTCATTGAGAAATAACATAGATGTTACTTAATGAAAGACATCAAGTAGAAAAAATATATATATACATACTTATATACATATATAATATAAATATATAACAATATATATATAAATTACATAAATAAATATTCCAAATCAATAAAATGACAAAACAACATCAAATGGCAAAATATTTGAATAATGTCTGCTTACCCAATAAGTTTATGGCAAGCTATTTAAGTCCAGAATTATATACTATTATAAACATGGTAGGGAATTCAAATTATATTTTATTTAATTTTAGAGATTCATTGGGATGATAAAATTAAAATTTTTAAGTTCTCAAGTATTGCTGAGAAGACAGAGAAAAAAAGAATTTTTCAAAACTGTTGGTAAGAATGTAAAATACAGTTACTTGTGCAGTTTGCAATCCCTTAGGAAATGAACATACAATTGTCACGCAACCCTGCAATATCATTCATAAGAATGAATTAAATTAAAATGTGTATTCAAAGAAATGACACATGTATGAAAAGAAAATTTGTGAAATGTTGTAAAAAATTATGAAAATGTATATGGAAAAATACATTTATGTGCAAAAATGTCAGCTAGAACATATCTGTAATGGTAGGAAGCAGGCCAGTGGTTATCTGGGACCAAAATAGAGGACAGAAAATCTTTTGGGGCAATTTTTTTTATATACTGATTATGGTGGAAGTTGTACATATATAGAAATTTGTGCATAAAATATACAACTAAAACAAATTCATTTAATTCTATTTAGACTTCATTTATGTAAAACTACCATTAAAATGATGTACAACACTGTTACATTTCACAGCCTCTTTCAGTTTTTAGCCACTCCAACTGTCATCACACATGGTCAGACATTCCAAGATCTGAGGAAGCATTGTCGAGAGAGACATGTTGTTAGTCTGTGACTCAGTCTTTACTTTTTCTTTTCTGTGGACTCTTCTATGGTGTTTGTACTGTTAGGACCCTGTGAACAATACTTTGTCAAAACTAACACCATAAGTCCAGGGGAGCTTTTCATAGAAGCACCCATACATACAATTATCACTCGAGAAAAGAGGAAGAACATTTTGGGTTGCTGATGCTTCCCTGTGCTCTTGTTTCATTGGCTTATTTGTAGAAAGAGGGAGTAGTAGCAGTAGTGAGCAAGAGAGAAGAGCAATTAGAGTAGAATTATAATTACCACCTGGGTGGAGAGAAGGTTGTGGTGGGAGAAGTACAGAAAACTCAATAACCACTGAAGTCTGAATGAAAGACTGAGGTAGAATCACACTTAAAGTTTCATTTAGACATAAAATAATATACCAATCTGGTGCTCTGAAAGGCTTCATTGGTGTATTTATTGACTTTTTTATTATCCTGGCCTATAAAGTGGAATTTGATTTTCTGTAGCCAATCCTTTCAAGAAACTCTGTGGCTTATCCAGATTACAAAGGATAAAAATGGCCTGTTCCAGACCTAAGGAAGAGAAAGACAAGGAGAAAAACATCTCCTGGATGTCATATGTCCTGGGAGGTTTTCCGTGAAAAAAAAAATTCTTATTCAACTCATTTTTTTATAGTTAAACCTTTCTCTCCTAGGTGGACCATTATGCTTATGAAATATTTTGATATTTTCTTGGAACCCCATTAGTGGTTAAATTAAAGTCATAACCCTCAATTGCTTTTTATTGCACTTTCTTTTCAGGATGTTTTAGGAAGGAATGGGGCTGATATAACTTCTTTTTTTCCCAATTTCCAACTTGTTAACACTCTGAGAAAGCTGACAAGGTGTCCTTATGCCTATCAGAAGCTGGAGACTATAATATACAGATCAGGTATAAAAATATTTTATTTTAGTGCTGATGAGCTGTGAGTTTCACACATATGATCGCTGAAGCAATGCAGATTTCTAGTGAGAGATTAAGGATACGGTGAGTCTAGAGGAAAGGGAAATTCTACAAACTAGAAGAGCCTCCCATCTCGGGCAAGTGGGAGTCCGCCTTTTAAGAACTATCATACATTTTCCCAGCAAAATCTTTTTATTGACTATTTGTGAGTTTCACTTTCTGCACCCTGATTACACTCGCTTCCTATGCCTCCCAGGTCTGTACCCCACCTTTACAACCTCCACCCTCAACCTCACCCCCCAAAAATAATTGTAAGACCACAATTCTAATTTGCGTTGCCTATATACTCACTGAACCATGATGAAATTCTCAGTAGCCAGCTGATTAAAGAAAAAACTGGGCCCTCCCCCACCTGCAACCCCACCAGAAGCCATCAAGTGTGAAAAACTACATTTTAGCATTACCACAATTTTTAAGAGTTCTCTTCAATAGTTTCCTGTCTAGGCTGTTACTTCTTTCCTTTGTCAGTGTGAAAGCCTACATTCTCAAACTATAAAAAAGGTGTTACTGACATTTCTTTTGTGGCACTACTATTTTGAGGAACTAACTAAACTTGAGAAATTTGTAATGTAATTCCATTGTTTAACCTGGACTCAATTTTTCCAATAGTCTGAGCAAGCCTAGTCTACAGTATATGATGCCAAGTTACCCCCAACATTTTGCCAAGTAGACACAATATGTTATCTGAGAACAACGCATCTCAGATAAAATCTATATGTTTCCTCTGTTACATACCATCTTAATCCAGATGGCCTCTTCTGAAAATGTCTAAATTCCTATAGACACCTAGCATGTCTGAGAAACTCAAAACTCCCTTTCACTTTTTCTAAAGAGGATCCATAAACTTCTTTTGCCAACCACTCTATAAAAATCTAAGCTGAGGTTTCTTGCAAAATAAACTTCCTTTTCATTAGAGTATAAGTGTTGTAGGAGTCTGCTTGTTGGTTCCCCGCTGCTCAGCCCCGAAATGATCACACAGAAACTATATTATTTAAAACACTGCTTGGACCATTAGCTCTAGCTTCTTATTAGCTAACTCTAACATCTTAATTTAACCCATCTCCATTAATCTGTGCATCACCATGAGGTTGTGGCCTACCAGCAAACTTTCAGCAATATATCTCCAGCAGTGGCTTCATGGCTTCTCTCTGACTCTGCCTTCTTCCTCCTAGCATTCAATTTAGTTTTCCCTGCCTAGCTCTGTTCTACCCTATCAGGCCAAGACAGTTTTCTTTATTCATTAATGGTAATCACAACACACAAAGGAGAATCTCACATCATTATAAGTGATACCATTTCCTCATTTTAACATATAAATGACAATGTCAGATGGAGAAGAAAATGAGAGCTAAGCTATCCGAGGTCATTCACAGAATCATGGTGCCTTGTAGGAATTTTCTGGGTTATGAGGCAAGGATCATAGACCACATAAGAGCTTGTTCTCTGGTCTGCATTTTCTTTCCTCCTAAAATTTATATATTGAAGTCCTAACCTCCAAGGAGTTGATAGTAGGAGGTAGACCCTTTAGGAAAAGTGTCTGTGAAGGTAGAGTCAGATGAACGACATTGTTGATCTTAGAAAATGAGCCTGAGAAATATCCCTTGCCACATTTTCACCTATAAGAACATAGTAAGAAGAACTCTGTAAGAATTCAAAAGTCCTTAAGTGCTACACAAGTACTACACAGAGAAAAAAAATAACGGCATCTTGAAATTTGCAGGCAAATGGATGGATCTGGATAACATCATATTGAGTGAGGTAACTTGGACCCAGAAAGACAAATATCATATATACTTATTCATAAGTGGATTTTAGACATAAAGAAGAGAAAAACCAGCCTACAATTTACAATCCCAGAGAATCTAGAAAACAGTGAGGACCCTAAGAGACACATAAATGGATATAATCTACATTAGAAAAAGTAGAAGAAGACAAGATCTACTGAGTAAATTGGGAGCGTGGGGAGTATGAGAAGAGGGTAGAAGGGAAGGAGAAAGGAAGGTGGGATCAGGGAAAATATATAGCTCAATAAAAAAAACAATGAAAAAGAAAAATTCAAAACTCTGGGTACTTTAATCTTGGGACACTCTCCAGAGCTGTGAGAAATTAACTTTTGTTGTTTATAAGAAACTCATTAGTAGTCCTTTGTTATCCAACCCAAATTCAATAAGACAGCTTCCTTCCTCTCTTCCAATTTATACATAATAATATATAATGGAGAATAATGTGAAAGTCCATTACTGCTGTCAGGGTCAGATGTTTCCATAGTTCTGGCTTCTTTTCCAAATAATTTAAAATAGATTTCACAGATTTGCTAAGGAAGTTATTTATTTGGAGCAAATCAATAATCCACTTTATGAAAGGATACATGGTCTATATTGACAACAATGAATATCTCTATCTCTACCTTGAAGACCTGGGATTTTTAGAGGGTTTTTAATTATAAGGTTACTGATTATTGATAGATTAGGTGGTATAATCATTTCTCTACTGAGCATGCTCCTTCCCATAATTCATCTGATTTTAAACATATGTAGGTTAGATTATCTGTAAGTATCATATGGTAAACACAAATCTTCACTAAAAGTTTGCTGGACACAGTTTTGTGGTAGCAATATTCTGCCTGTACCCCAAACCACTTCAGACAGGATCAGGTTCCATACCCTTGGATCAGGATGTTATGGTAATATGTTTGAATGAATACTTTCAGATTTTATATAAGGAGAAAATATCATATTTTTAAGACAGTGGTGCATGTGATACCTGATACAGGAGGTTATCTAAAGTTTCATGTTCAAAGAAGGGTGTGTGTGTGTGTGTGTGTGTGTGTGTGTGTGTGTGTGTAGTATGTATAGGTAATGGGGCTAGTCTACCAAGTACAGCAGTAGAAGAGGTATACATACTCCACACAACAATATTTCTGAGGTTCTTGAAATATTCTTTATTCTTGCTTGCCTTAACTTTCCCTTAAGAAATATGTCTGCTGAATTTGTTCTGAGAGTTGAGGGAAGAGGGTTAGTATTATAACTGCATCCTTCTAAGTGTGGTTGTTGAGCTGAATAGGGGAAGAAATAATCACTCCTCTTCTGTGCCTATAACTGTTATATCTCCTAGCACCCTGCTGGAAAGTCACACAATTTTATCATACTGCTCCGGAATCAAATAGATATTTTTCCTGGATACATTCACAGGTATGCCTTTCATTGTTGTTCTTAGTGGATGCTGTTGATGAAGGACCATCTGTAAGTGGACCTGTTCAACTCTCGTAGAAATGGATTGTATAGCTAAATGACCAGAGGGGCCCAAGGTAAGCAAGAGAAGTAGAAAAGAAAAAAAAAAATGGATAGCAATCTCTTCCTTTACATGTATCTCCAGGTAGCACTGTTAACAGAATCTAATCCGTCTTTGAGTTTGGAAAGCCCAAAGTTTCCACTGAACCTAACCCTGAAGGATGTTGTTGGTATTGGATTTGACTGCTTTGTATTTGTCAATATCAATAGATTCACTTAACATTCACAAGAATGTTACATCACATGTTGTGGCTATAGAGAACCAAAGATAGCCCAAGGTAACTGCTGACAGTTAAACTATGACATTTTAGCTATCTACAATCATAATAGGCTGTTTAGCCAGCTGTTTATCATTCTAGCATTATTAACACCAGTTTGATTTCTGCTCTAAGAACTTTAGTTTACAGCTCTCCTATTGGTCAAGCAACATATTTTATGCAACGATGGCCAAATACTCACTTATGCCCCAGGTGCTAAGTGTCTCATTCCTGGAATCTAACATACATGATGCTAAGTTGGAAGAAAACCAGTCTTCAAGAGAGAAAAAATAGTTGGTAATGACACTAAGGAATAAGTCCCTGGATCAGCCATCGTGATCCAGGTTTGATATTTTTCCTTTGTGTCTTTTAAGTGTCCCATAGTAGGAAAACTGCATCTAAAGTTAAAATTGTCACAAACACAGTATGACCTAAAGAAGTAAGATAGAAAATTAAGGAAGCATGCATCAGGGGGAAGAACAGGGTGAATGTGTGAATTTCTGGAGTGTAGCTCTATGAAATGTGTTCTTAGGATACTAACTTTATTCTGTCTCAGGTTAGATGGATTACCATGCAACATTGCTTTTGTTTCCATAGGGTTATATATAAGTTTCTACATGTTTTTCTTCCTAGCTGTAGAGTCTTGTTGTAAGCAGTGACTCCTGAACACCTTCTAGTTGAAGAACACAATCAGTGAGCTTCTTGTGAAAGGTCGTGACTCATGTCTCAGGATATGTCATGGGTGGGAGTTGGCAGAGAAGTTGTATCAATAGTATGGATGGTTCATAATCATTATAAGAATTGAGTTTCAGTATGCTATATTCTCAATCAAGTAGGTCAAGGAAGACTCAAGAGTGTTTGTTTCCTAAATATTTGGTTGGAAATTGGAGCAGGACAACCCAAAGGGTGCTTTATTAGTTTAATCTAATTAAAATGAGATTCTCTAGACTGAAGAGATGACTCTGCATTTAAGAGTACTCTTCCCTCTTACTAAGGACCTGAATGTAATTCTTAGTACCTATGTCAGGAAGCTCACAACTACCTGTAACTCCAGTGCCAGGGATTTTGCAGGCACTCAGTACACATATACAAGGAAACATCTAAACACATACATACATATAATTAAAAATAAGTTCAAGAAGAAAAATTATCTTTAATTAGAGGAGAGTTATGCAAGATTATATGACATAAAAGACAGGATCCTTCCTTAAAACCTGAAATGTGTATTTTGATTAATGAAATTTTCTCTGTGAGAAATGTTGAGTTCTTTGATGATAGAGATCCAAAGATAAAGGCAGGAAGGTAGATGAACACGTCAAGATGCTCTCTTTAGAAAAGAACTAGAGAAACTGTAGAGAAAAAAAAGACATTTTACAATTTACGTCCTATACTTTTATGCTCAAAATTACTTTTCACTTGCTCCTGTGAACTTATAAAATACTCAGACAATTAGGATACAAATTGATTGTCAAACCCAAGCCTCTGATTTAAGAAAGAATGATAGGTCTTGTTGTAGGAGTAGGAAATATAAATACCAGCCATGAGACAGTGTCTGAAAAAGACACAATGACCTATATCTACTCATATTTCTTCCTTATAATTTATTGCCCTTAAATTCCTTCTATTATGTTCCCCTTTTCTAATATTTTATATCAGATATATTCTTGGTCACTGCCATATTAGGAACTGATAATGAATCATATGCTTAATGCGTGCAGTAAGAGACTGAAAAATAATATGTAAGTTAGCTCTTCATTTTGCAAAGTACTTTGTAAGGCACCTTAGGATAGTGATTGAGGTAGATTCGTTCAGTTTTGTGAGGTGTCTAGGGAATAAATACTTAGAAATTTAAAATATAATAATAATATATGACGAGGCAAGAGCAGTAAGCTTTTAGTGGCAGGAAAGAAGAAGATGATAGACCTTCCAGTTTGTTACAGGTAAATCTGTCACCAAAATGCCTCAATCTTAGCCACAGTACCACAAAGCAATGATAATGTCTTTCTTAAAACTGGAATTGATCTTTAAAAGGCATCTCAAATGCAGTTATATTCATTAGCTCATAGGAAAAGTATACAAGAGCTGCACAAACTGAAGTCTAGATCAGCCACAAAACCAAATGAAACTAACTCCTGAGATATCAACTGCAAATATTCCATTTTAGCTTTGAAAGGATAATAAAGAGTACCTTATTTGTGTGCAGAATAATTTTACTATGCCAGATAGAAACATTTGTTGCTCTTATTGCAATTTGAAACTTCAAATATTCTCTAAGTATATTATTTTATATTATGCAAAATGAGATGGATTGTAGAAGGCAGTTTTTTATAATTTCTGTACAGAGACATTCAAACATTCTTTACACATTTATGCCATCATAAACCTCACATGCCTTTGTACAAGCCATATTTTGACACTACTACTGTTGATATATTCCCTTCAGTCATACTGGCTTATTTAAAAAGAATGGTATATACTTCATCATGTATAAACAACATATGCTTATTTTACATGGTGCTAAAAATGTGAAGTTCAAGGTAGCAGCAATTTTACGGACTGGTGAGAGCCTATATCCCTGTTCATATATCATGTCTCATAGATACTTCCTGATATGGTAGGAGAGATAAATGAGTAGTCTGAGTCTCTTTGGTAAGGTAACTAATTTCATCTAGAAGGTTGCTGCCATTCACACCTAATCACCTCTAAACATGCCTCACTTCTTAATATGTTGTGCATCATACAACACATTAAAGATAAAATCTCCAAAACCACTAAAATGTGTTGATCTCACGTTGAAGAATGAAAACAAAGCAATTCCCACTTGCATTAGTCTGACTAAGAGCAATCTGATATTTTAATTCTCCACATCCCTCCCTGCATCTTCCATCTCTCTCTAGACAGTGGGTACTACCCTGTAATCTGTCTGTTGTGTGTAACTGTACTTGATATGCATGAGTTGTGCCTGTCACTAACAAAAGGCTTTGGTCTCTATTTACTACACAGTATAGAAAACGGAAAGGCATGAGGAATACTTTGCAGAAATCTTCAACAGCATTTTATTTATTTATTTTTTAATTCTTTTTTTTAAAATTTTATTTATTTATTATATATACAATATTCTGTCTGTGTGCATGTCTGCAGGCCAGAAGAGGGCACAAGACCTTATTACAGATGGTTGTGAGCCACCATGTGGTTGCCGGGAATTGAACTCAGGACCTTTGGAAGAGCAGGCAATGCTCTTAACCACTGAGCCATCTCTCCAGCCCTTCAACAGCATTTTATAAGAGAGGAACTTATATTGCTGCTTCCAACAGACCCACAAGCACTCAGTCCAGCAGACATTATAGAGATACATCTACAAGTTACTTCCAACATTCATGTAGAGCTTTTTTTAAAAAAAAATAAAGGTTGCTTCCAAGCTGTTAGCTGCTTTCAGAAAATGATTATCACATACATACATACACACATATACTATTCTGAGTAAGGGGCATGAAAGAGCACATAATTTAAGATTAAATTTATGTGTTAGTTTATTTGTAAACATTTAGCACTTTTTTGTGCTTTATTGAGATAACGGCACTTAGTCATTAGTCTTCTGAGTATTTAGTTTTATATCAACTGATTTTGAAACAACAGCATATTATCCACAGAAACAAGAATATACTTAATAACACAGAGAAATATGGATTTTAGATGTCTAAAATTATAAATTCTATGTATATTTAATCATTTATCCCCGTTATTCCGTTTAACTGTCTCAAAGTAAAATGTGGTGCAAATTATGATTATACTCTTTACATACAGGAAAAATTAATACAGGTGGGATTTAGCATTTTATTAGGTATCAGATTGTAGACTTAAGAGTGCCATATATCCTTCCTTTCTGTCAGTACCTGTATTCTCAACAACCATTCTATATACTTGTCATTGAGAGTCTGATACTAATATGTTACTGCATACAATATTTAAAGACTTAACAGAAGGTAGGGAGATGGCTCAATAGGAAAAAGTATTTGCTGCAAAACCTGATGATATTGCTTCAAATATCTAGAAGCCATGTTTAGACTAAATGCATTAGGACAAATGTTGATAATGGCAGCCACCCATACTGGGAGCTGAAAACAGAATTTCCCAAACCTAGCGAAGGCCTACCAATCTGACTTACACAGTCACAAAGATACTCCCTCTCTCCCTCCTTCTCTCTCTTCCTCTCTCCCTCCCTCCATCCCCCCCATACCCCTATCTCTCTAACAGACACACATACACATAGAGAGAGGGGGGTATGGGAAGAGAGACTTAAATGAATTAACATAGAAGTATTAATCAATAAGAACCAAAACTCAAGTCTGAAGGACTGGGTGACAGATCTGACTTTTTGCTGTCACTTGTACTTAAGCTTGTAGTCCAATTTCCTGGACTTTATATTTTTCGTACATGAAACAAGGTTTTATATCAACAGACTGAAGTGTTTCTGCAGTTCTGCCATTTCATGCCTCCAATTCTAATTAAAAGTCTCTCTTTTTATTCTCCATGTTAAAAAAGAAATGTGCAAAAAAATTGACTAATTATTGACAGAGCTTTGAAGTTTTCTCCATCCTTCATTACCCCCTACTCTCTCCCTGGGTCTGAATAGAGTGAGGCATGATTAAAAAAAAAAGAAAGAAAGAAGGAAAGAACCCCCTTTTTCTGTTCATCAGATAAGCCAAGGTCATCTTGCAAAGCTGTTGTATAACTTCTAGTTAAAAAACAGTAATACACATCCAGAAACCAGGGATATTCACATACAAATAAGAACAGAAAGCACAGATCATTTACAGTAATATCCGCTCCTTTTATTTCCTAATAGAAATGCCAAAGGTTAGTAGGCTCCTCAATTTTATATCACACCGGTAAACTATTCCATGGGGACAGCTTTGGAACCAAATATGGAAAGGATCATTAACTTTCAACTTTAGAACTTTTCATGGAAATTTAGGTGTCATGGTCAAAGGCATTTTGTCCTTGGCTCTAAGCAACCAGTGCATACCACCATTTTTTTTCTATTAAAAGTGTTGAATGGGTTCTAATGTTACCAATATTTTCATTATTCAGGTTAGTTTTACCATCTCCTGCTATACAAACTCTGTTAGATGTGGCATCCCATTGCAGCATTTGACTATTAATAACAAGAGTCTAATACTTAAACTATTTATATAATAAGCACTGTTATCTTTATTTTTCACCAAAGCTTAGAAGAAGAAATGATTTCCACAGAGTCCCATAGCTAGTATTATAGTCATTCTTGGTTTTGCTAATGCTCTTAACTTTCTCACTGCTGAGATAATTCTCATTGAGAATCAACTTCCTAAAAGCTGAATGAAAATAATTGAGCTGGTCTTCTTTATTATGGAAGAAAGGTTCTTTTGAATCTAATAAGGCCATCTTTTAACACTGGGTTTCAAGAAAGAAAAGTATTTGTGTATATGTTGAAATTGGCTGAAGGGTAGCAAGGAGACAAAAAAAGGAGTGGAAGCAGTTGACTTTAATTCGTAACTTGTCCTAGAAGCCAAGGCTGAATTTAAGATCACAACAAAAATTACTATTGGACATTAAAATGGAATATGTCAAGTAAATTTAAAAATATATATGAAATCATTAACTAGCAATGGCAGTAAAAAGGGAACTGGAAATTGACATTGTAGAAATGTAGTAAGAATAGAGGAACTGCAGATTCGCCAGCGCAGGAAAAGCCAAAGGAAAGTGAGCTTAAGGAGCAGCAGCAGCATCTTTGCTGCTTTGTGAATATGCACATGCTATGGCCAGCCACATCATGTTCCACTGGCCAGCCTACCCCACCATGGTGGGCTGTACCCTCTCTAACCAGGAGACAAAACACACCCTAACATGTACTCTTGTGGACACAGTAATAAGAACCATAACTAACACCGAAAAGCAGAGCTGAGAGTGGGTCCTTTGGTATGATCTCACCATGTGGTTTGTAGGCATTTGGAACTGATTTTCCAGAGGAATGTAGGGAAGAAAAGAACAGAACCGTGTTGTAAAGAAACCTGAGAACACTCTAAGTGGAGTTTAATGCGTCATTCTGGCAGGAGTTCGAAAGACAAGAATTCTGATAGAAATTCGGACAGTAGAAGCCCAGAGCATGACAGACAAGGACAAGAAGTGTATTGGGAACTCAGATAGATGTATTTCAATTTGTCTTTTAGAAAAGATTTTGACTACATTTTGTCTGTGTCTTTAAATTATGATTATAGGTGAATTTAAAAGTTAAGAACAGCTTGTTTTGTTTCATTTTCTGTTTTTGTTTTGTTTTGGTTTTGTTTGTTTGTTTGTTTTGGTGGGGAAAGCCAGCTGTATTTAGAAAGAGCAGAGACACAAAGCATTTGCAGTTTGGCATAGAAAGAACACACGTATATTCAAAGATGTATACCAGACTAGCAATGGCAGAGAACACATCTAACTGTTAAACAAAATTAGTGTCATTAAAGAGAAACTGGATACACTTATCTGGAACCATGGGAACGGTATAAGAATCACTTGACAATATGCAATCTGAGGTGAGAAAGCCATTGAAGTGATTCTCTGATCAAAAACAGCACACAGGGAAGTGTGTTGTTAGGTCGGATGCTAAGGTGCACAAAGGTCATTCCAGCTTTAGCAGTAGGGGGCTGAAAACATCTCCAGCTGCCAAAAAAAACCATGTCACTATCCTTCACCTGCTGCTGGTCTTGCAGAAATGAAAATGCAAGATGCATGGGGTGGCAGAGGCTTGTACCAAGGTTCCAAAATGTTGTTAAGGCCAGGAAATTGCTGGCAGGGTTAGATACTGTGCAACGAAATCTGAGACTATTGTCAAAAGTGATAAAGATTGAGCTTAAGTTTCAGTGAAGACCACGTGATGCTGGAGATGCCAGGGCAATGGGCAGCACACGAGCAACGACGAAGGATAAAAGGAATAGATAACCCAGCAGAGAAGCCACATATATTCTACATAGCCAAATTCTAGAGGCAGAGCTTCTACAACTTCTGGAGAATGGATGATATATCCACAGATCGAGCTTCTGGAAATGGAGATGCAGAACTTGGTGATTCTCTTGGCAGATTTCTGTCCTATAATGGCCTAGTCATTGCTTGATAGATTTCTATATTAGTCAGGATTCTACAGAGGAACAAAACAGACATATAAAGTGATGGAGTGATTGAGAATCCAGTAGTTGATCAGCGAGCAAACCAGGATGCTTACACAGTCCATTCAGTGGGTGAAGGCTCCAGAAGATTCCTGGGAAGTTGGTAGTGGTATTCATTGTATGTTGGAATCCCAAAGAGCATTGTTCTAGCATCTGGGAAAGAAAGAGTCAGCAACAGAATGAATGGACTTGCCAGTGAGAGCAAGCGGGCAAAAAGAAAAGGTTCCTTCTCTGTCCTTTATTTGGACTGCCAGCAGATAGTGTTGCCTAAATTTATCATTTGTCTTCCTGCTTTAAGTAGTCTGATCAAGAAAATACATCCTAGGAGTGCCCAACTGCTAGTTTCTAGTTGATTCCAGAAGCAGCCAATTGTCAGTCAATGCTTCCCTTTCTTCATTTGGGAGCAGGAATGCTGGCTCTAAGCCCAAGTACACTGGCATATATAACTTTTAGAATTTTACAGAAGTTCATAGTGAAAAAAAATTGTATGATAAATTTTATTGGAACATGAATATTTCATTGGAAAAAAATATTCAGACCAAAACATCACACTTTGGGCATTAGAACAATACTAAAACTGTTAAAACATGGTAACTTGAAAATGAACGAAATGCATTTTATGTTATGAGATCATAAATCTTTGAATGCCAGGAGTGAAATGCTGTCATTAAATGTAATATATTTGTGGCCGCAGGGATCACAGCTGGGTAACACTGCAGATTGCTTTTCTCCTATGGCAGTTGACATGGAGTTTCCCAGCATATTGGAAGCTACCCAGTTAAGAACAAAGCTTCCAAGTCATTACCAGCTTGATTTCTCCATGTCTTATGACTCAACGATATAGCATCTTCAGCAATAAGATACTCACTTCAAGTTCTAGAAGGTAACCAAAAACAATGTCAATAGCCTGTAATATTTGAGAAATGGGTATTGAATCAGACGTAACCAACCAAGCTCTAGAAAAAGTGCAACCCATATTTAGTACTGAGATTTTTATTTCGTATTCTATAATCTATAGGTTATAGATCTTTTTTGTTCCACCATCCTCATTTCCCTTTCATACCACCTATTTTCTATGCCACTTCTCTATAAATACACCTCAATGTCCCTGTTATTAATTCTTTTTCTTCTTGGGTACCCCAGTTTAAACACTCATATCTCAAGATTCAAAGCTAATATCAACATAAAGGAGAGAACAAGTGATATTTATTTTTCAGGAGGAACTATTGACAATTGATGGATTCAAGGAGAGGGTGATTTAGTTTTCTTCAATGATGTGGCCATGAGAGTCTATTAATAATCGAGTTAGATGGTTGTACGTCTAGCTATACATTCCCAGACATTACAAAGTGGCCTTTGATGGGTTTCTTTAAAATAAAGAGCACATGAAAATGGAAGTTGGAAGGAAAAAATAAGAATAAAAAAATGGAGGAGGAAATGCAGAAGAAAGATGAATTTGATCAAGAATGCATCATAAACATCTACGAACTTTCAAATAATATTCTAAAGTAGTGCATTTAAGTGTCAGTTTGATTACAGTTGGATTTCTAATATCAATGCCCTTGTCAGCTTGGAAACAACCTCCTGAAGACATATCCACAGGGGCATAACTTAGGTGTCTTCATGAGGTTGTTTCCTTAGTACTTTAAGTGAGGAGGGAAAGACCCATTCTTCACAAGAATATAAATTGTACCATCCTATACTAAATAGTCATGGACTGAATAAAAAGAGGAAAAAAAATGAGAAAATTATTTGGAAAATAAAATGGATGGTGGTGATTTTTTTAAAGTTCTGGACTACTTTTAAAAGGTTTAAGAATCATTCTTATTTAATAGACTATTCATTTGTATCAAAAAAGATGAGCTAAAACAAAGTCGGTCTAAGAATCAGCCTTCTTATTTCAGATTATGAACACTTGAAAGATGTGTGTAATGGATCCTGGTCAGTTTTTTATGGTTAACTTAAAATAATCAAGAGTGATCTGGGAAGAAATCTCAACTCAATAATTACCCAGATAGCACTGGCGTGTGGCCATGTCTATAAAGAATTATCTTAATTGTTGATGTGGAAGGGCCCATTCCACAATGGCTGGTTACATCTTGGGTGGGGGTCCCTGTGTTGTGTAAGAAAGTTAAGCATGATCCAGAGGGATTAAGACAGTAGCAACATTCTTTCTTCATCTATGTTTCAAGTTTCTGCCCTACTTGAGTTCCTGCCCTAACTTCCCTCAATAATAAATTGTGACCTAGAAGCACAAGATTAAATAAACCCATTCTTCCTCAAGTTGCTTTAGTCATGGTGTTTATCCCAGCAACAGAAAACGAAGTAGGGCACATTATATCATAATGGGACTTTGACTCTTCAAGAAATGAACCCAGATTTTGAGACAATTATTTGGAGCAGAGAAGAGTATAATCACCAGGCTTATAAGGATTTAATGATATATCTATAATTTAAATTCAGGAATCAACAATACTCTACTTTGAAATTATGTCTTGCTGAGTTAGCTCACTTACCCGGAAGCAAGTGAGGAACGCAGAATCAGAGATATGCACACAGAGTGTGACTTGTAGAGTCTGAGTGGAACTAACATAGACTTTGCCCACTACATTAATTTATTCATTCTTATTTCATTAGGAAACTTTTTTCATGAGTATTCTGAGGCATAAAAAAATAGCAGTAGAAACAATGTACAACAATACTTCTATTTTCACTGAATTTATAGCCAATTAGAAAAAAAACCCCACAAAGTTAATACTTAGAGACAGCAGAGCAAGGGGGAAAGGGGAAATGAGCAGGTTGGCAATGGCTTTTGGGGAGAATAGGAGGTCATTTAGCTTGTGTCTTCACAATACAAAATTAGAATAGGTCAGAAAACATATCAGTGTATGAAATGCCTGCTGTACAAGCATGAGGACCCCAGTCTGGATTCCCAGCACTCTCTTTAACTACAGAAAAGGTTATTTGAATCTTTGACCTCCATACTGGGGTGGAAATAGGTGAATCATGGGGAATTAATGGCCTTCTGGTCTAACTGAAATGGTGAACTCCAGTTTCAGGAAGAGACCCTATCTCAAACTTAAAAAAACAGTGGAGAGAAATAATGAAGACACACTATTTTAACTTCTGGCCTCCACATGTACAAATAGAGCTAAGGACACCTACATATACATGTTTACATGAGTTTACATCCCCCAAACAAGAACACACACTGTCAAATAAATAAATTATATTTTTAAAGTTGAAAGTAGTCAAAACAGTCTGAAGAGAATGTCAAACCAGATAGTGATAAATGTTTAGTTATAACTAAAGGTAAAGCAATTGGTGTCAGGAACAACAGGGCAGAAACAGAGGCTCTGAAGAAAGCCCTTTGTTTATAGCCACACCAACGCCAATGTTGTCTGTGTGACATGACATACATCATTATGCCAGACAGGAGCTATGTGTCCTATGGGACTAGGCTCCTTTGAGGTCAATGGCAGATGGCCCAGTATTATCCACCACTGAGGCATAGACAGGTTTCTTGATTAGCTGGCTATATAGGATATGGACTTTGCACAATCTCTTTTAATAATTATATTCAGGTATCTACAAGACAAGGATTATCTCTTAGGAAACAGCTCTGGGATAAGGAAGCTCAGTAAGGGAATGTATAAGACTAAAGCAGAACCTTTGTCATATGATGAGCAAGGGAATAGATGGATTGATGTTGATGGACAAAGACTGTCATATTATACTTTGAACTTTATGGATAGGCTTGCTAGATCCCAACTCCCATGGTGTCTGCTGCATAAGAAGGTACAAAAAAGTATATTTCAGCCGGTACAGAGAACTGATTAAACATATTTGTCACTAGATGAGATAAAGATAGGGTTAGAAAGAGGAAGGGCCATGATAGCAATAATGAGACAGAGACTTTCTATTCATAAGGTGAAACCACTTGCCTGAGGTTTACATTCCCAAGGACAAGAGTTCCTCTTCTAAGGATATTTTATGTCTAAAACCTATCCCTGATAATATGTTTTTCTTAAATATTGCTGATGTGACTAAAAGAAGCTTTCATACTGTGCCAACCAATGATACATGACCTTCTGATTTGTTCTTTGTTTGAATACTACATAATGAAAGCAAGAATTCAGTAAAATCGCAGCAGATTCCAACCACTTTCTTGTGCGTTGTGTCTTGTCTGTCATTCGCCAAACTTGTGCCTTCCTGTGTACAAAGACCCTGCTTCTCCCACAGTCCGAGTGGCTCCCCTGAGCAGGTCCATGGCAGTGTATAGCATGATGCACGCTTTACAGAAAGCATGCATTGGTTTGGATGCAGCCTCTAGTCATGGGTAGCACTTCTTTCAATGATGAGATAATTGAAGGATTTTACAATAATTTCTAATTCCAGGAAGATATTTCCAAGTAGTTTAGAGCATGGATGGGCAAATGCATTTTCTGGAAATAGCCATTAAATATGTGTTGTTGGAGCTGTTAAAGTCAGAGTCTGGGCTCTGGCACCTCTGATAAACTAGACTTGACCTCTCTCTCTCTCTCTCTCTCTCTCTCTCTCTCTCTCTCTCTCTCTCAATAGCCCAATGAAACAAACAAATAATGATGAGAAGAAAAATGTTTCATTCAGTATGATCACATTGTGAAAAGGAACAAAGAGTTACAGTGACCCACCAGGTCTATCTCCAGGAGTTCTGAAGCGAGCACAGGTTTAAACTGAGGGAAAAGGGCACATACAACTGAGCTTTCTCGGTCAAGGTAAGGTTCTGTCTATCATCATCTAGGATCTAGTCGCTTCTATAAGATGGTGCAGTGCATTGTCATAACTGTTTAAATCTCTTCCTTGAAGACAAGTTCTTTTGGCTGGTTCCAGGCTTTAGTCCTTTTCTTCTACCAGCGTGAAATTCCTGGGAAATCTCGACCTTCTTAGAAACTGACAGCCAAAGGCCGTGTCAGAGGCATCACTTTAAGATAGTTTCATTCCTTCTGGAATGGTTGCAATTGGAGACTGAATAAAAAGTGAAATGGGATTTAGAGGTAATCTTCAACTTGATGTCCCACAATAGTACCGTATTCTCCAGAATGTGCCTTACCCTAATTCTCAGTTTCCTCATTCATGAAATAGGTATCAAAGGTTAAAAATTATACTAGAATAGTTAATATTTGAAAAATGCATAATCTAGTGATTAACTCCCTTAGCTACTGTTTTATTACTGTGAAGAGACACCTTGATCAAAGTAACTCCTATAAAATAAAGCATTTCAGTGGAAACTTGCTTACAGTTTAGAGGGTTTATCCATCACCTTTATGAGAGGCAGCAGATAGACATGGCACTGGAGCAGGAGTTGAGTGCTCTACATCCTAACCCAAGTCAAACATATAAGCTTATTATAAGGGGAGTTTTCCTGTCCCTCAGCCACTCTCAAATAATCACATGCATCCTATCTATGTCACAACTACAAAATAGAAGTTTATATAAAAACTGTAGACTATGCATGTATACACTGGCTTCTCCAACCTTCTCACTGGCATAGTTCTTTGGCTATTGCCAGAAAGTTCTATAAAAGTTTACCTTTTCTATCATGACACAGTGGAAGAAATCAACCCTACTAAGGGTTGGCTGGACAGAAGCTAGCAGAGAAGCATATGGAGGCTTCACCAACATATTCAAAGGATGAATTAGAGCTGGTACTTGTTTTCAATGACAGAGAGAATTATTTGTGACTGATGAAGAATTTGTAAGGATCCCTGAGATACTAACAGATAAAATACACCACCTTCAAGGGCTCTTATCTATATCCTCTTTTTTGGCTAGGGTTTCTATTGTTATGAAGGGACATCATAACCTCAGAAATTCTTATAAAGGAAAAATTTAATTGAGGCTGGCTTATAGTTTGAAGTTTTATCCATTATTATCATGGTGGGACATGGCATCATGCAGGCAGACATGGTTTAGATAGAAAGGTCTATATCTTGATGCACAGGTAATAGGAAGTGAACTTTGTGCCATACTGAGCACAGTTTGAGCATAGGAGACCTCAAAGCCCACCCCCACAGTGACAGACTTCCTCCAACAAGGCCATACCTCTTCAAACAAAGCCACACCTCCTAATAGTACCACTTCCTATGGGGGCCATTTTCTTTCAGAAAATGCCACTCCTGGGACTTCATTAAGCCTGCAGCCATATCATAATGCATAAATACATTCAATTCAACTTCAAAAGTCCCTATAGTCTATAGTCATCTCAACCTTAGTAAAATCTAAAGTTAAAAAAAAGTATAAAGTTCAAAGTCTCTTCTGAGATTCATCTAATCTCTTAACTGTAATCCCCTGTAAAATCAAAATCAAAATGCATATCACATACTTCTAATATATATGACACAGGGTATATGTTGCCATTCAAAAAGGTAGGAAAGTAAGCATAGTGAGGAAATACTGGACCAAAGCAAGTCTGAAACCAGCTCAGCAAAAATCTGTATCTCTATCCATATTTTATAACAAAGCATTCGGCAGATCTCTAACTCTTTTCATCTTTATTGACTGCAACATACCTCTTTCTCTTGGGCTGGTTCCACTCCCTGTTAGTTGTTCTTCTTTGCATATATTTCATTGCTCTTGAATCTCCAACAACTGTACCCAGGGCAATTCAGGCTTCACCTTCACAGCTTGGCACAATGGCCTCTCTACGCCTCCATTCAGGGACACCACTGATACGTGCCTGGCCTCAACTGGTTTCCTTAGTCATTGAGAAAGAATCCATAACTCCTTTCTTATATCTTTGATTCTAAAACCAGGACCATGTGTCCAAAGCTGCCAAGTTCTGCTGTTTTCTGCAGCTGGAACATGCCCCCTTCCTTCAATTACATTGTCACCAACTTTCTGTTTTTGATGGTTTCCTTCACTGCCTAACTAGACAGTCCTGAATCTTGTTATGTAGACCAGGCTGGCCTCAGACTCAGAGATCCACCAGGCTATCATTCCTGAGTAATGGAGCTAAATGAGTGTACCATCATGATGTGGGTTGTCCTTCTGTATATGTGTTGCTTATATTGGGTGATGAATAAAGCTACTTGGACCAGTGGCTTAATAGTGTAAAGCTAGGTGGGAAATCAGAACAGAGATAGAGACAGAGTGGATGGAATCAGAGAAACACCATGTAGCTGCCAAAGGATGCAGATGCCATGTAGGTGCCCAAGAAGCAAGAGGTAACAAACCACAAGTCTCATGGTAAAATACAAAAATAATAGATATAGATTAACTTAAGATGTAAGAACTAGTTAGAAATATGCCTGAGATGTTGGCCAAATAATGTTGTAATTAATCTAGCTTTTGTGTGATTATTTGGGCCTGGGTGGCCTAGAAATGAATGAGCAGACTCCACGTACACCATCATCACACATGAGCCTAAATTGTTCTTAAATTCCTTTCCACAAATTCGAATCTTATCTGGATGGGCTTTTGCCCTGAGGTCACCATTTCTTTTATTCCATTTCATTATCTGTTCATCTCCTTGAACACAGGACTTAGCTCCATTCAACTTTCTGGAGTCCCTTTTATCCTCAAATTGTACATTTTGTGCTTTTACTTGGTCACTTTGCTCTTTTTCATTATAAATCTTCATTAGAGTTAACCCTAATAACCACACAACAGAGTGGCTGTTTTGAGATTTCTTCTGTCAGTGGTATTAGTCCAAATCTCATCAATTTAGTGTCAGGAAAACTTTTAGGACACAAGAAAAAAAGCAGACACATTGTTTACCAAAATATCACAAGAATGATCTCAGGCAACATACTAAAATACCCCTTTTTAGCTAAGCCCTCCCAGTTCAAATCACCCTGAGCACCACTGTCTTCCATGCTCATACTAGTATGGTCCACAAAACCACACTTAAAGCATTCCCCTACTTTCCTGATCCAAAGTACCAAAGCCCAAATTACTCCAAACAAAAGAATGATCAGACCTATCACAGCAATACTCCTAGCAGCAATGTCTGCCTTAGTTAGTGTTTCTGTTGCTGTGAAGAGGCATAATGATCCTGGCAACTCTTTTGGTTGTTTTTTGTTGTTGTTGTTGTTTGTTTGTTTGTTTGTTTTTTGAGACAGGGTTTCTCTGTAGCTTTGGAACCTATACAGAAACTCATTCTGTAGACCAGGCTGACCTCAAACTCACAGAGATTCACCTGTCTCTTCTACCCAGGTTCTGGGATTAAAGACATGCACTGCCACTACCAAGCTTATTGCAACTCTTATAAAGGAAAGCATTTGATTGGGGCTGGCTTACAGTTTTAGAGGTTTAGTCTATTATTATTATGGCAGGACCTGGTGGCCTGCCGGTAGAGGTAGCTGGAGAGTTCTACATCTTGATCCACAGACAACAGGAAGAAAACTTTGCCATGCTGAGCAAACTTGTGCATAAGAGACCTCAAAGCCCATCCCACAGTGACACACATTCCCCAACAAGCCCATAGCCACTCCGACAAAGTCATACCTCCTAATAGTGCCACTCGCTTTGATAGCCATTCACTTTCAAACTACCACATCTTCCTACCCTGAAAGCACAGTTTGTCCCAGCATGCTGGAAATACTGGCTAAAAAGTTGATGTTGGGCTTGATGCCAGCTAAAATGGCCCCAGAGACAAGAGGAACAAGGCTAACAGCCTGGATAAAAATTTGCCTTTCATATTAATGAAGAACATTTTGGTGTTTTGGCCACATAGCCAAACTATCTCCCTTAAGGTATTAATGATTTAAATATATCTGCTGTCAGAAAGCAAAATCTCAGCCACATAGCAAGAACAATATGTAAAATCAAGCAAAGATATATAAAATAATTAATCACATATCTCATCTTTTTATTTTCTCCAACAAATATTTCATTCCAGCTTTTTAGTTTGAACAGACTTCCATAGGCAGTAAATGAAGTTTTAAATTTTGTCTTTGGTTCCTCCTGCTCAACCTCTTCTCTAATTTTCAAAGTCTTCTCCATCAATTCATAGCTGAGACCACAACTTTTTTTTTTTCCCTGAAGGAAGGCTTGTATTACTTGGCTCTGAAGGAAGGTTATCATCTTCCTCTAATTTCTCTTAAACTTCAGTTTATAGATCAGGAATAAGCCTCAAATAAACCTAAGATGATATGATAACATGCATGTTTAAAATCATAAATAATTATTCAGAACATAAGCTGTCAAATGAAAGCAGCAGTTTCCTAGGTTTCCCATTAAACATGTTCACTGGCTCGGTTGTTATGCCACTAGTAAGTACTTGTGACCATATAAGGCATATAGGGATAAAGTGTATGGGAGGAAAGCTTAAGATAATGAGTAGAACTTTGTAACTTCAGATATTCTTTGCAAATTAGAAAACTGCTAACTTTATAAGACTTTCAGTATAGTACTGAACAATAGAACTAAATAAAAAGGAAAGGACACAACTGTTCCTAGGGATGGTGGAGGAGAAAGTTTATTTTAAACAAAGGGGAGACCAAAGCCAGGGTCAGGGACATCTGGGAGAGTCCAGAGTGGACATGACCAGACTGTGCTGGGACATATTAGAAAATAAGAAAAGAAAGAGGGGAAAGCCAGATGAAGAGGCCAGGAGGGTCAAAGCTGGATGTAAAAGACGTGGCAACCAACATGATCGGGTTATATAGGGAAGGGAAGTTGGGAAGGGCAGCCCATTGGCTAGAGAAGTTAGAGAAGAGAGCAGGGTATGCCAGCCTAGAACAGGTAGGGACTGAGGGATGCAGGGAAAATCTGGCAGCCACAGTCCACTATGATATGTTTATTGGTACCTCAGTCATTTTTATCAGGTTTGAGACTTAACAAGTGTATAGAATACCACTGTTTATTCTTACACACTGGTTAACAGTGACCCAGATTCTTGATCTATGCTCTGCTCTGCCCAGACATATTTAGTAAATTTTATCCAGGTAAGGATTGAGCATCCTATCCCTGTGGAGAATGCCTTATCATCTGTGTATCTGACTGAACAGCTGAAAGGCAAGCGAGTTATTGGCCTTAAAATTCACAAGGTCAAAAGTAAATTCCTCAGAAAATGTATCAATCCCATTGACTCATGTACAAAAAAAGGGGGCCTCTGTGTCCTAAAAAGAGAGCAGTCTCCTACAGGTGAATCAATACTAGCTTTCTTAGATCCATGATTGATACTGATTTGCTTCTAGTGGGAGATACAGTAAAGATACTTTAGCAGTCTGTGGCAATGGTAATGATTCACTCCAAAACTTAAACTCCTAGACAAATATATCTTCCCTATTGGCAGTAGCCAGCGTGCAGATGATGGACAAAGGCTGATAATCCTGCTTTTGTGTCAAATGATATCAACACCCAACAGCTATAACAAGAGCCCACCCCCAGCTCTCATCTAATATACACCCCAGGAAAAAGGAGCTGTTGGGGATAATATCACTGAATACAATCATTTTAAATACATAAGCAGATGGCCACCACATACCACAAGTTCTCCTATGGAATGGTCATGTCTCTTTCAAAATTCAAGGTCTTCAGACTGAGTAAAACAGACAGAACTAGAGACTGCAGTTTGTTTTTTAAACAAAGTTTCCTAAACTGTGTATTTTCTGCTTGTGCGAGAGGGCATTAGGAGTGTGGGGGCCAGAACAGGAGAATGATAACACAAACACACTCTACAGCCCAAGGCAATGAGCTTTTAATAGAATCAGTTGTATGCCTGCCTTGGGGCAGAAAGTAGCAGTGACAGAGGGCTTCGTGGGAATTGGTGATTATTTTTTCCTTCTTAGAGGCAAATTAAACAAGGGATGAGGAAACCATGCACAGATACCAGTTGACAAACTTCTTAATGCACAGATTCAAGCCAATTAAAATTCTAGCAGCATGTAAGAGGACTGCATCCCTACTTTATATTTGGTTTAGTTCAATTACTTCTTCGTGGTCTGTGGTCACTAAAAACCTAATGGGTAATTGTTTCTGGCCTCTTATCTAAGTCACTTGACTTTAGATCACCTTCTTTCCAACACATAATATGTATTGCATTTCTACCATGGCCCTGCTCACAGATGAGACATTGTCACTAAAAGTGAGAATTATTACATTTTATTCAAGCTTTAGAGAAAGCACAGTCCTAAGGAACATTCATGACACATAAGTATAAGTATGGATGACAAAGTCCACTTTGAGATAAACTCAGAGTACAACCCGTAGATTAAGCTTGGGTAGGTTATACTTTATCCAGTGGTATCTTTCAGAAAAATCATTTTTATGGATTTGGTACCAATTTTTGTTAAGAATTAGCAGGTCAATAATTCAGATCCATTCTTGTAAAGACCACCAGTAAGTAAACAATAAGAATTGTTTCTCAGTGTATCTCAGTATCAACTCATAAATCCATTGTCAGAAAGATTATAAAAATGAAAATTATTGATAATTTAAAGGTTTCAGATCTCAAGATTTCTCTCTCTCTCTCTCTCTCTCTCTCTCTCTCTCTCTCTCTCTCTCTCATCTCTCTGTATGTGTGTGTGTGTGTGTGTGCCTATGCATGTTCATATATGTGTGTGTATGGTGTGTGGTGAGGGTTCTATGTGGATGTCAGAGCAGAGAATAACCCTAGATATCTTCTTTTGTATACCTTTCTTTTCTATTCTTTTTTTGAGATAGGGTCTCTCATTAGTGGCCTCGGATTCTGGAACTCAGCTGGTGTGCTAGACTGGCTGGCCAGTAGTGGAGATCCTCTTGTCTCTGCCACTCAAACACTGGGATGACAAGTGCATGTCACCATGTATGGCAGCTTTTCATGGGAAATGGGATTGAACCCAGATCCTTAAGTCTGAAAACCGGGCACTTTTCCAACTGTGCTCTCTCCTCAGGCTCTTGGTCTGTTCTCTCTAATCTCTGAATTCCAACTGCAGAATAGCTTCTTATTACCAGTGGGAACTTTGATTGTGAGCACTCTCTGCCTTCCTTGTAAAAGCAGATTTCAAGCAAAAAATCTACTCCATAGGGGTGTTTCTTCTGCATTGTTACACAACAAATATGGGTTATTAAAACAGTGCCCAGATACAATCTCACAGAAAGCTTAGCTTTCAGTCCCCCTCTATTGGGTAAGCAGTGAGTTTCCATATTTGTATAAACAGTCCTGTAACATGGCCCAAATCTCTAATTTGTTCCCCAACCGCCTCACTATCTCTTTCTATTTGACTTTTTACATAAGTTGGAACTGTTTTAAAGAAAGATAGTTTGGGTCCATGCCTGATTTTCTTGACTAGTCTTGTTGTCTTAGATTTTGACTCATTTATTCAGGCACTCACTTTAAGTTTCTGTTTTTTTTTTCTTTTTTTTTATGTCAATTCCTGCAAATCCATGAGACCATTCAAAAGTCCCCCTGAGACTCTGAGCAGCTTTTCAGGGTTTTTTCTCCACAACTTGACTTCTTGGTTCATTGGTGTGGGAAGTCCTTCTGTATATAATGTTGTTTTTATTGGTTAATAAAGAAGCTGCTTTTAGCTAATGGCTTAAAAGAATTTAGCCAGACTGGAAGATATATATATATATATATAGAGAGAGAGAGAGAAAGAGATAGTAGGCAGAGCCAGTGAAAAGTCATGTAGCCGCCAGAGGAAAAAGACAGGAGCTGCCAGCTGAAACCTTGCTGGTAGGCCATGAGCCTCTTGGTAAAATATAAAATAGTGGGAGTGGGTTCATTCTAAATGTAAGAACTACCTGGCAATACACTTAAGTATTGGCCAAATAGTATTGCAAGTAATATAGTTTCTGTGTGATTATTTCTGGAGTCTGGGCAGCTGGGAAATGAACAGCCTTCTTATTACAGTTCATGGCTGTTTGGGGGTGATAGCTTATCTCACTCAGCTTGCCGTTTTCTCTCTCTAAGACAATAACATTCTTGCCCCTAGTTTCTTGCCTTGAGTTCCTTCCTTCACTTTCTTCAATGATGTGGAAGCTTAAGATCAAGTTTCTTCCTCAAGCAGCTTTTGGTCCTGATGTTTCATCGCAGCAACAGTATACTAACTGAAACAACCTGCCTCCAGTGCCTTAGTCGTTTCTGATGGGTGAGATAATTCTAGAAGAAAATATTTTTAAGAATTCCCACCAGACATTCTAGAAGTGGGAAGCTGAGTTGGTCCTTACTGAGAATTATGTAGCTTATAGTGAAAAAATATTACATAGGTATACTTAGAAATATTTCAGAGGCAAAATTGAGTCTGTGGTTTTAAAAAAAAGATTTGGTAGACAGTCAGTTACTTATTGCACAACAACTACTGGACCAAAAGTCAAGAGGAAAAGAAGCACAATGTGAAGCTTCTGGAACCAGTGTCATTGGAATGAGATAACAGAAACTACCAAATAACCACTATATACAAAGTTTAATGCATGCATGTGTATTTCAACATATATGTCAATGTTTATTTTATTATATATGTATATTCAAAAAGGATAGGAGAAGGAATAAATTAAATTAGATGTTTAATTATCCCAAAATTAATGTTTTTAGCCAGTTAGTAGAAATAAGACATAGGAACATTATATAGAGCAGATCTGAACTAGAACTGGATAATCTTCATTTCTAGCAAGTTCCCAGGTGTGTTGCTGCTGCCAAATGGCCTGGGAAATACATTAGGCTAATTACTTATATAGAATTAGCCACTTAAGTACAGTGAGTGAATACACAAATACCAGCTACCAGAAAAGACAAGTAGAATTTTCAAAGGGGATTCTTTTAAAGTAGAACATATTGTGTGTTATTTGACTCCAGGGTAAGACATGTGTAACATGGAGGCTGGCTAGTTGGGGGTTTCTGTCATGCCTGATACCCCACAGCAACAAGCCCCAAAGAAAATCACACAGAGATCTCTATAAGTTATAAAGCTGATAGGTCCATTAGCTCAGACTATTTATTTGCTCTTGTAGCTTATATTAAACCATTATTCTGATCTATTTTTGCCATATGGCTCCATACCTTTTTCAGCTGGCAGGTCACATCCTGCTTCCTCGGGGGTCTGCGCAGGAGTGGGAGGAATCAACTTCCTCCTTCCCACAATTCTCCTGTTCTCCTTGTATCATTTCTACTTCCTGTCTGGTTTCCAGTCTATACTTCCTGCCTGGCCAATCAGCTTTTATTTAAAACATGATTGACAGAATACAGACAATTCTCCCGCACTACGTCCTGGTAGTAAAGTCATAAGTAATTATAGGCTACAAGTAAAAATAAAGAAAAACAATAATTTAGCAGAATATGTGACAGCAATGTAATTAATAAGCCTGGTTACACTGCATTCTGCTTTGCCTGGGCAGGCGTCATGTTAACTCTATTACTTGGCTAAGAATGCAAATTCATAGGCAGTATTACTACCTTAGTATAGGCTGAAGAGATGTTAGCATTTATTTGGATATCATAATAACTGAACTTACTGATAATTCTAAGGGACAAAAATCACAATTCAGCATTTTGAAATAACATACCATGAATCATCATTTTCCATCAGCTAATACTTTAGGAAGAGGTTCATTAAACTATCATTAATTTATCTTGTCATTCAGGCAAGATAAATTTTCCTTTAACATTAGGGGAAATAATCTGGTAAATGCCAATTTAGAAAAAAGTCACCTTAGAATTACATATAGCAAAATGCTTATATTTCAGGAAAATTAAAAGAAGACAGTGTTTTAATCATAAAAATAATATTGAAGGAAATTACATAATCAGCATGAACAAAGACTTGTGTGTTTCAATGTGTGGATTAAAAATTTTATTCCAGCCCAACGGTGGTGGCACAGGCATGCTTTTAATCCCAGCACTCTGGAGGCAGAGGCGGGCAGATCTCTATGAGTTTGAGGCCAGCCTGGTCTACAAGAGCTAGTTCCAGGACAGGCTCCAAAGCTACAGAGAAACCCTGTCTCAAAAAAAAAAAAAATCAGTTCCAAAAAAACGAGGTTCTCCATATTTCTCAGTCTCTGCTTGGGAAAATCTGACTAGATTTTTTCTTCCCACCAATTATGTTATTGTGTTTTGAAGTGAATGTGTGTTTGTTTCAGGAATCTAGATATCCTTATGAGTTAGCTCCCTCTCCAGCAAGCCTTTCCAGGCTAGTACAGCAGCTGAAGATGGGTTAGTCCACAGTATGCCCGAGAATAAATCTCACAGTGGAAATTTCCAAAACTCAATACATTACCACACTAACAATTCAAAGAGGTAATGAATCTGGAGATGGATGAGATGTGAAAACTCGGGGAAATGTCACTTGTGATAACGTCAGGAATGAAATTCATTTTATTCACGTGTGGATGAGAGTCTGTGAAGCAAGGCTCCTGACTCTTCAAAATGACTCTAAAAACATCATTCATTTACAGCAACCTCTATCTGGGCTTGGTCTGATAGCAATGAAGAAAGGCAAATTGGATTTTTAAGCCTTAAGCTCTGGGTCAGCAAATCCCTTATTGGTCCTTGGCTGTTTTAAATAATTAAATGTGTGATTTTTATTAAGCAGACATTAAAGGCAGAGACAGTAAAATCCTCTATGAGACTCTGTGGTACAAAGAACAGTTCTGATTTAATCAAAATAGAATGTCTTGCTCTTTGTAGTAAAGCATCAGACTGTTTGTGGTTAGCCAGAAAATAAATGCACAGTGTTGTGGAATTTACAGCCTCTTCCAACACTGTATAATGCACAGCGTGACTTCTCAGAATGGTCTAGTCATTGATATCATGTAAACACAATCCTTCGGGCCTCCTAGAGTCAATGGGGTACTATTCCTTCTGGAGTACAGTTGGACTGCAATAGCTCCTGAAGTTGTTTGTGACACTCTTATTGCCATTTTCCTCAAGGAAAAACAATCAATTCACAAAATAAAGCCACCCTCCAGCCTATCCACAGACACAGGGAGCTGAATTAATGTCCATTAATTGCAACGTTTCTTGATAGCCTCAAGTTTTTCTTTCTGAATACCAAAAAGCAAGTTTAACTACGAAAGAAAGAAAAAAAGAAAAAGAAAAGAAAGAAAGAAGGATATTTTCTTTCTACCACAAACTTTATTTTGCTAATGTGAGACTTTGACTGGAAATTCTCCTGGTATCAGAATGTTCCCTTTCTGCCAATGCCAGTAATGCTATATTCTTTCATTTAATTTGAGACAAATGAGCAATTTCTTTAAGTGGCTAAGCACAATATTTCAGTCTTTGCAGCTATATAGTTGCCATCATTACCACTCAACCCTGCCAAATATAGCATGTGACACCCTGGCTCCATCAGAATGTGACTTAAGGTATCATTTCACATTCCTGAGTCATAATTCACCCATTAAATGGAGTAGCAAGATTGTTTTGTGAGTCTTAGAAGAGGTTACTGTTGAGTCACTTGTAGGTGTCATAACCAGTTCACAGAGTACCACAGCCACCTGTACATGGTATTATAAGCCTCTAGGGATGTTATAGCAATACATCCAGTGAGGTTAGCTGTGGGTTATACAGCTAGAAGTACAGGGCAAGACTATTGAACCATCATTTGTGAGTTCTTTGTTCCTTCCAAGTTGTATATTTTATGCCTCTGACTGGACTCCCTGTTAAAAATAGAAGGTCACACACACACACACACACACACACACACACACACAATAGCGAGGACTGTGGTAGGAATAACACATGCAGAGAAGTCAGTCAAGACTCATTAATGACAGCCTGATAAATCTTCCTGAAGATAGGAGGCAAAAAGGAAAGAAAACAGCCTGATACCATTCATAGGTCTGAGTAGAAAGCTGAAGAAGTATCTAATTCTCACGCAAGTGAAGCTTCTGGTGGGCAACAGAACAGGCCTGGGAACTGAAGCCTGGATAGGGACAGGAAGTCTCCACAGAGAATATCTGCGTGCTACATTTTCAATTCCAGATGCCACACCAAGTTTGTAGCCGTCTATCACTCTCCATGGCATCTGTTCAGTCTGCCTGAGAATTAAGGACATGACATTTCTCTATTAAACTCCTTTTTTTGTCTCTGCATGCAAATGAACTTAGATATGTGGTAAGGATGGAACCAGGAGATGATGAACGTCCCCGAGGACTCAATAGTTCTACCTAACTCCAAAGAACGCATCTGTCCAAATTTTCCTCCTCATTCTTCTTTCCTTTTGCATAAACATTTTTTGAGGTTGAGCACACCTACTAAACACCCACTATAAGGCTCAGGAAAACTTGCCAATGATTACTCAAGCTGAGTGATCTGGACTGTACTGTGCCAACAAATCAGGACTTGAATCTATATGAAATAATGAAGCAACAGTTTAGTTCTTGTTTTATGGAGTTCCATGTTCTCTATTTTCTTTGGAGGCTGAGCTCTAGCCTTGATTTGGTAACTACACTGCTTCCAATAAAGTCTTACCTGCTTCAGTCTAGAAGTGGTATGTATTCCTCAGACACAGTTGTCTTCATCCAGAGAGGGTTACATGGTAATCACTCATTGCAAAGCACACCAGGGAAGAAACAGTGGAAGAAATGAATGAAGATCCTGTCACCTGTAAATGTCACTTCTGGAGATGTGTCTGCTGGTGACCTGTACCTGAGTATCAGTCTTGCTCATCTTCCTTCTAAATCTCAATGCTGGACCACAGTGTGTAAAGAAATACATTGCACAGACATGAATGACTTTAAGTGTTGCTAAATTTGCTTCAATAGTTATCCATTGTCCAGTGCCTTGATATTTGAGGTATGACATGACTGTGATCTTCTATGAACCTGAAATAAGAACACAAATATTAATGGGAAATAGATTTGGCCTTTATATTAGTGTAGAATGCTGGAGGTTAAGTATGAGTCCCTTTTTAATTTCTTTCTTTAGAAAAATAAAATAAAATACCCTGAACTGCATTACCAGTATTCTAAGACAGGGAAAGAGGGGGTTTTATTTTCCACTCTTCATTGGATAGTCCCATCTACTGACCTAAGGAATAGTGAAAAGATATAAAGAAAACAAAACCCCTGAAATCTCTTCAAAGCCAGAAACCCAGAAGATGCTTACAAAGTTAGAAAAAGACAGTCATAGTCAGAGCTGAGGGTCAGGTGGATTGGACAAATTGATCCCCACCACCTAACCTTTACAGACAAACATTCATTTTTAAATTAAATATATTTACAAAATGAGTGCATCCAAACTGTCCAGAAATACATAGATATGTAGAGCAGTTTTGAATAAAAGATTCTTGGCTACAAATGACAACATACAGATTTCTTCATCTTCTGTGAATGACCTGAGGAGTCCTAGCTGGTCAACTTAGAGATAGCTATCACTCAATAGTAGATACCTGTTGATGGAAGCATGTAAGGAGAGATATAAAATAGCTTGGATGTTCCCAAAGGTCTATGATTTAAAGGCTTGGTCCCTAAGGTTGGCACTGGTGTAAAGAGTGAAATCCATGGAAGACGGGGTTTCATGGAGACTGCTAGGTCACTCAAAAGTGTCCCTGCAAGGGAGTTTTCAGATGCTAGGCCATCAAATTTATCTCTTCTCTTGCTTCCTGGCTCATGATATAAGTAGTTTGTTCTATCAAAAACTATTCTTCCTTTCATTTCCATGAAACTCTACTAGAGATGAAAAGAGGTTGACAAATCAGGGGCTGCAACCTCCGCAAGAGTGAGCCAGATCATCACCTCCTCTTTGTAAGCTAAATTATGTCACAGTCATACAATGCTGGGTGAGGCAGGGTAGCTAGGCCACTTACCCAAATTATTGCAGAGTTCTTTCTGTCTTTTACTGAGTATTATGGAGAATGTTTAAGTTCTTGACATCAACAGGCGTTTGCAGCTTGTTTCATATGGAATTTAGTGATGAGAGATTATACATGTTTGCCTGAGTACATATGTACACGTGTGTGGACATATGTATGGGAGTGCCTGTGAAGCTATACGCCTTTCCTAGCACAGATCATCATTGCTCTCTTTGTGCCAATGGGCATCACTGTCCTATTAGAAATCTTTTCCCAATTAACAAAAGCAATACTTCTTTTAGTGGCAGTTTAAACGTGTGTGTTGGTTAGCAGCAAGATTTGCATTTAGATGAGAAACTGTTTTTCTATGAAAATCAGTATGAGAGGCAAAGCTTTAGAGTCCCAGTGTACCACCCAATGGGGCCCACTGAGATTTCTCTAGGAGCCTGAACTACTTCTTCACTGGACAAACCATAATTCCCTCCCACGTCTGACCAGGGACCTTGTCTTCTACTCTCACAGAATAGAAGGGTGATATCGCAACGTCCCCTGTGGCTAGTGATCGAGCAAAGTCTGGTGCTTTCCATTATTGGTGTCAAAGTCTGAGCCTGCATAGGAGCTCGGTTGGGAGACCTTGGGATCCCCTTCCAGGCCTCCAGCATTGAGACTCTAGCTCATTTGGATGCAGTGCTCCTTGCCTTTCTGCCAATGTGTTTTCTTCCCTCCTTGATCCATAAGTCACAGGCCCATTTGGCCGTTCTCCAGCCCTGAGAGAAGTTTGGCTTAAAATTAAAAGGAAAGAAGCCAAAACAGACTCTTCCTTTGCCTCCCGATTCTCAGCCACATATCCACCCCCCCCACACACACACACACACTGAACCCTACTCCTTCCTATACCCAGGCTGTTTATTTCATTAACAGAAGAATATAATGTAAGGTATAAAAAAGATTAGTGGTTGGAAAAAGAAAATAAAAGGAAAAATGCATGCAGGGAGGAAAAGGAACAGGACAAAGAGGGAATACTGAACTGCTTGAGTAAACAGACAGCAAAACAAAAAGAATACTCTCTTCCACAACAGACTCACACTTTCATGCTTCCTACGAGCTATAATTAGAGGCCATAGCCTTAGCTATTTTTCAGACTTTGTCTCAAAATTTCCAGCTCTCTTGCATCTGCCTGGGCATCCACAGCAGTGCCCTAACCTAAAAGTTGATCCACAGGTCCGTGAATTGAAGACTGGTTCAACAATTGATTTCTTGCTTGATAAAGTAAGAACCCTGAGCTGCCAGTTGCTTCTTCTCATCCCAGATTCACTCCATATGTTTTACAAGTAATCTTTCCTTAGTTATTTTTAAAGTTGGCATCGAAGGTCATTCTATGTCATTTGCACATATATACTTAGAGATGTCCACGTATGCCATAATATTGTGTATATGAGCATAGTGTATATGTGAGTACATTTGTGTGTGTGTGTTAGAGGCTAGAAATCAACACAGATTATCTTCACAAAAATCACCGCGTGCCTTATCTTTTTTTTAAGGAAATGCTTCTCATTGAACCCAGATTCACCTGGTTGGCTAGACAGAGAGCTATGGGGTTCCTCCTGCCCTCTCCTTCAATGCCCCAGAACTGGGATTACAGATATTGATTTCCTTGCCTGGCTTCTACATAGATCTTTATGCTTGCAGAGAGCAAGCATTTTACTAACTAACCATCTCCCCAGTCAATCACCCTTCAGTAACAATTATCCACGTCTCTTGTATTATCCTCTCTAGTCCAATCACAGCCTCCATTTTTCTGGTCCATATCCCCGCTTCTCACTGCCATCACCTCCCTCTAAATAATACTACCAGAATTGTACATAGGAAAAAGAGCTTGAATAATTTTTCTGGGGTCATAAAAGGAAGAAGCCAAGCCTCACTCCCAGTAGACTACTGTCAGAGCTCAGGTCCCTAACACTTCCTTCGTACTCCCTCACTTAATGTAAGAGAGGGCATGTGAAAATCCTCAGCCGAGAGTTGTCAAATATGCTGTTTTCCCTCAGTTGCCCAGTGGAGATATGAGAGTCATAGGCTTCTTTTCTCGCCCATAGAGATGCTCTGGAGTGAAGATGAGCAGAACTTCAGACCTATAAAATAATGCAGCTAACTTTTTTTCATTCGACAAATGAAAGCCCATGTCCTTTTATCCTGAACAAACTTGCAGTATTATTCTATTGGGCATCACTAAGAGTTGAGCTCTTCAGTCAAAAAAGGAACTTTAGAGCTAAAAGACATCTGACAATCCATAAGTTCCACATTTCTGTTCAACTGTTTTAGAGATGTGGACATGAGCAGTTGAATTAAGTGCTATATATTTGAGTTGCACTAATTTTCTTACAAATATATAAAGAGTTAATGGCATCTCTTATGACATCTTCATAGGTTTTGTCATAGAAGAGATGGTATGATAGACACAGTGTGTATAGTACCAGATTATGGTAAGCACTTAATAATAATATATTGAATGGATAAATGAATTAGGAATTATGGGATTTTTAAAGCAGAGGTAGAAATACCCAGAAACTTTATTTTTTAATTAATTCATTAATTTTTTATTAAAATTTTCTGCCTCCTCCCCGCCTCCCATTTCCCTCCCCCTCCCCCCACTTTATTCCCTTCCCTCTCCAGTCCAAAGAGCAGTCAGGGTTCCCTGCTTTGTGGGATGTCCCAGGTTCTCCCCCCTCCATCCAGGTCTAGGAAGGTGAGCATCCAAACAGACTATGCTCCCACAAAGCCAGTAGGATCAAAACCCAGTGCCATTGTCCTTGGCTTCTCAGTCAGCCCTAATTGACCGGCACGTTCAGAGAATCCAGTTTGATCCCATGTTTTTCAGTCCCAGTCTAGCTGGCCTTGGTGAGCTCCCATTAGATCAGCCCCACTGTCTCAGTGGGTGGGTGCACCCCTCGCAGTCCTGACTTCCTTGCTCATGTTCTCTGTCCTTCTGCTCCTCATTTGGACCTTGGGAGCTCAGTCTGGTGCTCCAATGTGAGTCTCTGTAATAGCCAGAACCTGGAAACAACCTAGATGCCCTTCAATGGAAGAATGGATAAAGAAAGTGTAAAATATATACATATTAGAGTACTACTCAGAGGTAAAAAACAATGACATCTTGAATTTTGCATGCAAATGGATGGAAATAGAAAACACTATCCTGATGAGGTAACCCAGACTCAAAAAGATGAACATGGGATGTATCACTCATAATTGGTTTTTAGCCATAAATAAAGAACATTGATCCTATAATTCATGATCCTAGAGAAGTTAAATAAGAAGGTGAACTGAAAGAAAAACATATAGTTATCCTCCTGGATATTGGAAGTAGACAAGATTTCTGGGCAAAAATTGGGAACTTGGGGATGGGGGTAGGATTGGGGTAAGGGGAAATGGGGAGAGAAAAGTGAGAAGGGGAGGATGGGGAGAGCTTGGGAGAATGGGACGGTTGGGATGGATGAAGGGTGGATATGGGAGCAGGGAAGTATATATCTTAATTAAGGGAGCCATTTTAGGGTTGGCAAGAGACTTGACTCTAGAGGGATTCCCAGGTGTCCATGGAGATGTCCCCAGCTAGATCCTTGGGCAGCTGATGAGAGGGAGCCTGAAATGGCCCTATCCTATAGCCATACTGATGAATATCTTGCATATCACCATAGAACCTTCATCTGGCGATGAATGGAGATAGAGACAGAGACCCAGAACCTCTATGAAGCTCTCTAATATACCGTCTTAAATTATCACCTGATGACAAGAGACTGTAGGAGAACAAATCCAGCTTCCAAATGAATAGAAAACATCTATATGATCTACAGTTTTATTGATTTTCACTGGTGCTGCAAACTGAAAGAGGAGACAAATTTAGAAGCCTTTATATAAACCTCCAGGGTCTAGTAAACAGGGCTTCTTCAGTGATATACTCAGTGTGCCCTGCTCTGCTTTATTCTCATCCATTCCAAATTATCTGGCACTATTGGAAATGAGTGTACACATAGCTTCCAGAGCTTTAGGAAGTGCTGTGTCACAGAATATAGGAATAGTGAATTAAGGGCACATCATCTAGAGGAGTGTAACTGTTGATCTAGACATGACATTGGCTAAGTCCAGTCATCACAGAACTGTATAGGTGCAGGCCAAATCATGACTTCAGAGTCAGCCTAAGCTGCGTAGTGTAGCTCCACCATAAAAAAAATATATAGATAATAAAATTGTCTTTTACTTGAATAACGCAATTATTTCGCTACTACTTATTAATTACCAAGTATGAGCAGTGAGATATTATTTAATATCTCTAATTTATATCCAGTCCTTGTCTGTGAATGAACTGTGAACTTAAAGTAAAATAGTGACTAGGATAGGAAGTCCTCAGAATAGAGGAAACGGGTTACTATTTTAGTGATTTTAAGTTTAATCATTTTTTAATTCATTTTATTGAGCAATACCTTTTTCTCTGCTCCGCTCATTTCTATCCTATCCCCTCAACTCTCCCATGATCCTCATGTTCCCAGTTTACTTGGGAGATCTTGTCTTTTTCTACTTCCCATGGAGATTAGATATATGTATGTCTCTCTTAGGGTTCTCATTTTTGTCTCGGTTCTCTGAGATTGTGAATTGTAGGCTGGTTTTCTTTGCTTTATTCTTAAAAATCAGATATGACTGTCTACATATGATGTTTGTCTTTCTGAGTCTTGGTTACCTCACTCAATAAGATATTTTCTAGATCCATCCATTTGTCTGCAAATTTAAAAAATGTCACTATTTTTTTCTGCTGTGTAGTACTCAATTAAGAAGATACTCATGTATTCCACATCTTGACTAAGCAACTCCCTTCTTGGCACAAGTGCCCAGTATCCAGATTACCTCTTTTCTCCTCCTTATTTTACTTTTATAAAATAAAACTCTTCTCTAGCTGACTATTAAGCTATTCAGTCCCCCTATACTATCAGTTTGCATATGAATTAAGACTGTTACTGAGCTTCAAAAGGCAATTTCAAGCTACAGCGAAGACAAATTGCTTGAGAGAAGAGGCTTGGTTCCATATATGCATTTGTCTTCTGTCCCCATGGCCAGTGTACAGCATCTCATTCAAAATTCCATTTAGGGAATTATGGAGTTTCTGAATGAGAGAAACATTGATGAAACAGACCATAATACGGCATTTGTCTATTTTAAACAGATTGGAAATAAACTGTAAATAAAGATGCATACCTACAGGTCTCTGTTGATAAAATTCCTAAGAGAAAAAGGAAAAATGGGACCAGAATTAAGGTATATGTTTGAGTTACATTTCTCTTGTTATGATAAATACCATGAGCAACTTGGGAAGATAAAGATTATTTTATTTTATAGATTATACTCTAACATCTAGGGAAATCAAGGAAGAAACTTAAGTCAGGGACTTGAAGTAGAAACTATTGAGAAACAATGCACACTGATTTTTTTTTCCAGACACACTTTCAGTTACCTTTGTGTTGTAAGTCACACACTAGGGTAACCTCTATATTGTGGTCCAGCCATGATGGGTTCATACATTCCTGGAGGGGGGGTGTTAATTAGAAATATTAAGTCAAAAAGATAGAGATACAAAAGAAATACAGAGATATAGGATTGTACTGGGAGGGCAACTCCGGGAATACTGAATACTGAATCTGCCCACATTTATTTTCCATATGCTTAAATACTCAAATCCAACAAGTGGGGAAGAAGGCAAAAGACTGCTTTAATATAACACAAAGGACAACCAGAACAATTACTTGATTTAATACTTGAGCTATAATACCACTATTTCCTGAGTTAAGCATTCCTTTGTTTTGGGCGGGATATGCAACAAATATACCTTATTTTGTAGGCAGCCACTCTCTGTATCAAACTTCCTGTTTTAAATTGAAGGAACAGGAATAGGCTTTAATTTTCTGACCTTTGGCCAGGGTGGAACTGATCCACCTCTATAGGCCATTTTAAGGTCCACAACACCAAGTAACCATACCCTAGGTCAGGATATCTTGTTTGTAGCCTTACCCATTGTCAACAACTTTGAAAGAATATAAATAAGTTCAAACTCTATGACATTTAGTCAAGGTGAAACAGGACTCACATCCGTGTCCCCCCACACCTTTCTTGTGAAATGCAGGGCCACCTGCATAGGGATGATATTACCCATGGTGGGCTTGGCCTTCTCATACCAATTAGCCATCAAGGAAATACCTGACAAACATAAGCACAGGCCACTCTGATGAGGTAGTTCCTCAATTGGGATTCTCCATTAAAATGCATGTCAACTGACAACCAAGACTAACCACCACAACATACTACTATGTATTCTACCTGATACAGGGGTGCTCTGCCCCAGAGAGTTATAAAAGGAAAGGAAATAGATCTTGAAGAAGAAGCTGGAGCAACTGCTTTATTCTTTTATGCCCTTTTTCCCTTTACTAGACATGACTCTAAGTGGTACAGTCATCAGAAATGCTACACTGCCAGACACCAAAACATGCCTTGGGCACCAGAGTTTGCATTCTTTGTGTTACTCAGTCTTCTGAAGGAATAAAAATGATTCCCCCCAGCCCTTTGTATCTGAAGCTGTTCTGAAAACTCAGCTCTGACTTCGATTCCACTCAGGAGGGTCAATTAAAGAAATATTACCAAACATTCCTTTTCTCTGTCTTTTACATTATAAAATTCAGTCCACCTGCACAGTAGAATAATAGATAAAATGAGATGAACTGTCTCTCTTCTGGCAGGAGTTCAGAGGAAGAAAGGAAGCATAATAGGAAAATAGGATTCTGACAAAAATGGCAGGAAACATTCAAGCTTTGTCTCTGTCATAGTTGTCTATTCGTCATACCATGTAGGGTCCGTTGAAAGTCTTGACTCAGGAATTTAAACATGGAGAAAATATGGCTTGAATTATTAAGTGTCTTGTCCAATAATACAGCTTCCATGTAGTGAAGTTATGCTAAGATTTCTAAGCTGAATTACAACTTACAATTAGTGTCTTGGGATAAAATACTTTACTCTTCAGGTAAAAAGTTGGAAGAGTCCATCTTGGAAATAAAAGTTGGAAAGTACAGTGAGAGCATTAGGTTAGGACTTTTGGTTCTGGCTGTTGATAAATCATTCTGTTTATAAAGCAAATTTGGCAAGAAACAATACTTGGTTATATGTGATTCATGCTGGAGAGGCTGAACTCTGTTCTTTGCAGGCAACATATATTCACGTTCAAACAGAGATGCATCTCTCCACAAGTCCAAGAATGGCAATCAAAATTAACTGAATATACTCACCACATCATAGTCACTGGACAAAGCCCAAACAATGGGCAAAGAATTTTCTTTAGTACAATTTTGCCAATCTTGTCTTGGTCTCAAGGATTTAATAACGTCTCTGGAATGGGATACCTCAAACTGTCTGAAACAGAAATGCAAGCCTTTGCCTTGCAAGCAATCACAACAAACTATAAATTTAGCAAAGTCTCTGATATATACATGTGTGTATACACACACACACACACACACACATATATATATATATATATATATATATATATATATTCCTTGCCTACCTCTGTTCTGCCATGCTATAGGTCCAAAGCAGTTTCCTTATTCATTAATGGTAACCATAGCATAAAGAGTAGACTCCCACATCACCTCTCCTTCTCTGTTTAAACGAAAAAGGTTTTATCTTTAAGATAGTAAAACTATATAAAACAGTTATCAAGCAAGAATTACAGTTATAGTATTTATATCTCCTTTATCCTTGATCACAACTAAGGGAAACTAAATAAATATAACTACTCTTCAACTCCATCAAAGACTCCAGAAGACATAATATTACCTAAGTAAACAGGAAGTGTATTGTAAGCAACTTTCAAAACTCTAAAATTGACAGAGACATCTCACTGCCTGAACAGCTACCCAAAGTTCTTCTGTGCTGTTGGGGCATCCTTCTTTAGCCTACAGGTCCATAGTACCCAGCAGACTTTTTCATGAATTACGAAATTTAAAGACAATTCCTCCTATATTAGCAGTTTGCCCATCACTTTTTTCTGTGTCTTACAGAATTTTTAGCATACTTTTTCATGAAGCAGGAACCTTGAATGCCTTTTCTTACCTTTGGGCAAGTTCATCAGTCATTTCTCTGTGGGACCTGCATGTCCAGTTAAGCAGTTCAAGCAAGAGCAGTTTTTTGCCCAAATGGCTAGCAAACTCCATAAGAAGACCCTTCAATACCCATGCCCATCATCTTCTTGAAGTAATTGGTGCTGCCAGGAGCAGATGTGTCTCATTGTTATGAAAATTCCTAAGTTATTAAAACATTTTAAACGGTATAACATGTAGTCTTTGAAAGATTTGAATAATGCCTATCCATCTGAAATATATCTAGAAAATCTAATTAACATGACTATAAGCTTGACTATTGTAGACGATTATCTATTAACTTATATTTCTTAATTATACATTAGATTTTTAAATGAGCTGCATATTCACAATCCATTAGTCAAGATAGAAATATATAGAGAACAAAATTGAGCTTAAATTTGTATCAACAAACCAGAATCCATGCCAATACAAATCTCTATAGCATATCCCCCTTTAAATATAAAGAAACATTTATAAACAATATTTGGGAATATGGGCATAGTTCTCTAGACTACTTTCTGCTGATTGGGGGAGCTGTTAATCAGGTCTTTCATTGTACATCTTGTGTGCTAGGTTCATCTCAGTCAGCAGTTAGGCAAAGTAATTTTTGGGGATGTTCATGGCAACCTTTCAGGGTGTCTTGGTTTATCAAACCATATTAGTGTGGAAGTAATCCACAGGTTCTCATCCATTGTAGAAACAAAAAAGAAAACTCTTTTCAAAAGTATCATATCCTTAGACTCAAATTTTGAATTCAAGATACATTTTAATATATATGTTAGCTGATCTTAGCAGTCTCCATAATCAAATGTCTCTCTGCAATCAAAAAAATTCAAAGATAACATAATATACATAACCCAGACTCTCTGTGAATTTTTCATTTTTATGTTGCTTGTTTTTACTTTATTGCTTTTTCTACAAGTTTAATATTTACTTTATTATCTTTACTCCTTTAATCTATGATTGTCTGTACTTGGTATCTTTAAGGACTTTGTTTTATTTTTTAAAAAGTCATTTAAAAACTTCTTTTATGACTCTCTGTACTCTTTTTTTCTCTCTCTCTCCCAAGCCTACGTACATTTATCTAACACTGTGACTCATTTAGAAGTCTTTTATGTCTGAATCTGTCCTATTGTGTATCTGTAATTCTTTACTGTCTTGAAGAGCTTTTAAAATGGTAAGCAGCTTAGTGGCAGTGTCTCAGGATGCTGGCTCCACCTCTCTCCCCTTTTAAAATGGTACAGTTACCATTATTGCCAACTCTGGGACCACCAGGTAGGAGCAGTGTTCCTGCATTTTAACTCTGAGAATGAACATGCACAATAAACCTTTTTTTTTTCCTGAGTAATAGCTAGATAAGCCATGCAGAACATTATGCAGCCTGGAAATATCTCTTTGTATGGCAGCAGGAATCTGCTATGCTCTCCTTCCTATGTACTCCAGGCAGTCCTGATCCCACTGCCTGCCCATGCAGGGGTGGCTGAGCTGCAGACATGATCTCAGCTACTTTCCCAAGCAGGCATAAAAGCACCCAGGCCCACAAACCCCATTCAATGCTCCATAGCTGGACCTCCAGAAAGAGTCAGAGTTCATGCTGGCAGCATGGCCCAGAAAGCTGGCATTTCAAAACTGATGCTTTTTTTCTGCTACCCCGAATCAGGAAAACCTTTCGTAAAGAAGCCACAGCATGCCACCTGAAGGTAAAGCCCATTCAAGAAAATAAATGCGGCTAAACTTTGTTTTGAGTGTCTAGAATTCCTTTCCAAGCTGCCTCAGGTTTTACATGGATTTAGTCCACCATGTTGGCGTGCCAATTTGTTGAAAGGAGGCCAATTGTTTGTTCCCCAGCCTCCCAGACCCAAAAAATAAACGCACAGAAACTGTATTATTTAAATCACTGCTTGGCCCATTAGCTTTCTCTTCTTATTGCCTGACTCTTACATATTAATTTAACCCAATTTTATTAATCTGTGTATCACCACGTGGCTATGGTTTACTGGCTAAAGTTCCATCAGGCTTCAATGAGGCTACATGACCTCTCTGACTCCATCCTTCTTTCTTCAAGCATTCAGTTTAGTTTTCCCTGCCTACCTAAGTTCTGTCCTGCTACAGGTCCAAAGCAGTTTTTTTATTCATTAATGGTAATCATAGCATAACAAGCATATCATTCAGCATAGATTGCACATGCAAACTGACACTCATACTAAGTGCTGTTTCTGAATCCCTGAAAGGGTTAGCAACCAGGATGATGGAGAATTTAAGAAGCATTGAGTGAATCCTTTAAAAACAGTTGCTTCTTGACTTACAGAAACCTCCCTTTGAGAAGTAACTTCCTTGGATTCAGAATCTTCTTGTCCATTGCCTGACCTGGAGTCCAAGCAGAACTAGACCCTAGGTAACTGAGTAGTTCATCCTTGAAGTTTGTTAAAATCATACAATGTGCTTTTTCTAAAACTTATATCCAAGTCTCAAATTCTTCTGTCATAAATTGATAACAGTTCTATTTTATATTCTCAAAGGTTTGCTGTAAAACTGTTCTCAAGGTAAAAGCCTTGCAGCATTTTATGTGAGACTGAAATACTTAACCCATAACTTGTGTTATATTATTACTGGATTTTTCTTTCTTCTAGATACAGACTCTTACAATCTAGGTTGTACTATTTCAAGCCCAAGTTCTTCTGCTTCAGTTTTAAAGCTTGTATTATAGGTATGTGTTACCATGCCTGGTTTGATACATTGCTGAATGAATAGATAAAGTGATAGAACTTGGCCACAATTTTAATTTCAAATATTATTGTCTTTTAGCAGGATCCCCCAAAGCAGATGAAGACAAGAATTTGAGCGGGAGGTTTTCTGTATAATATCCAAAGGTGACAACAAAACAGAGGAGTGATATGAAGAGAAGGAAAGGGCTGTCAGTACAAGCTGAACTAAGCTAGCCGTTATGCTGAAAGTTTACAACTTCATTCAGATAACACATACAAAAATGCTGAGAGAGTTGGTGGAGCTACTTATGCAATTGCTTCAATAATTGAAGATGTTAATTACTGAGCATTTCTATTCTGTTATCTATTGCAGGGCCAGTTCCTTAAATAGGGGCCTTAGTCAAAGGATTTCATATACGGAAGAGTAAAGAAGCTACAAATAACTCATGGACTCCAAAATAACAGCTTTCAGTAGAGAGCTCTGGCCCTTTAGGAGCTGCTTTCCTTGAAATTTAAAGAGGTCTTTGAATGGTCACCTCAGGTGTTTACAAGCCATGATGTCACTTCTCAGTTTCACTGACTCTAGTAGAATTATGATACTCTCTTATAAAATGAATAACAGATGAAAAGCTTAATATATGTGTTATTATGACATAGTATAAATAGAAATTATATAGCATATAGAAGATATGCATTTGAATGTTGGTTAAGTCATTTATTGATTAATAACCTTTAAATTCAATTATCTAGGTTCATTCAACCTTATTTTATATAATAAAAATGGAAATAATATTTACCATATTTTTAAGAATTTTAATAATTTTTAGGGGAATAGGTATTCTCTCTCTTTATGTAGGGGGTGGAGAGGTGTGTGGGTGTAAATGTGTTTGTGAGTGTTTATGCCACATGAATGTAGGTTCTCATAGAGCTGAACTATAAACACTTATGATATGCCTGACAAGGGCTCTGAGAACTAAATTGTGGGTCCACTGGAAAAAGAACAAATGCTTTTAACCACTGAACTGTCTATCACACTGGTCCCACTATACATTATTTTTAAATTAAAGTCATGTGGTGATGTCAACACCCTTTACAGTGAGATGTCATTACAATCATTATAACTAGACGACTTGAATTGATGCCTTTACATAAACGACAAATATAATTTGGAAGTTGTTTTTGATGGAAACATTTGCAAAATAAGAATCTCCAAGGAGTTGTACTTAATTCAAAAATTATCTCTCAGAGCCATAACACTGGGGCAGCAATAATTTTCAGGCTAATATGAAATGTCACACACTTTGCTTTCATTCTCCCTTCTCCCTCTTGGTATATTTGCTCCTTCTGATTGCGAGTAGTTTCTATAGCAACTACATAAGTTCATCATATCAGTAACTCAAGGTAACATCTAAGACTAACCACATTTCACGAAAGCTGCAGCTAGCTTGAGGGCATGCGTCAACTTAAAGAAGCTTTGTGATTGAGGTTTCCGTCATTGCTCAAGGGATTTTCATTGTTACTAACTTCAGATCCTTTGTTGTATGCAGAGTATCTCTAACCTGAACATTTCATCAGGAAATTGTTCTATGCAGGATCCTAACTATATGATCAAAGAAAATAGATTTCAGTGACACTTAACAGCCTTCTATAGAAGCCTCATTCACTCCTTAATTCACGGAGTATCTTATGTATTCCATTTACTATCTGTCTGTCATGTAAAGTGAACACATAGTAAAATTAATAAAATCAGACATTTACCTTACCAAAAGATAAGTTGGTCTAAAAATGGGGAAAAATCTTTACAACTGGTTAGAATTTTATTATATTCTATGAAAATGATTGTTTCATCAAAATCTGTAAGTAACATAAGAGTCAAAGGAAAAGTGGTTAGAGATTTTGAGTTTAAACACAGAGAGATACTTTTCTAGTTTGGGAGATCAAGCAAATTCTAATGAAGACATTGAGATGGTGAATGAGTCATCAAGAACGAATAGATTTTAGAGTCAGTGAGAATAGCAAGAGATGCCAACATGAGGTTAGAATGATCAAAAGAGCAGAAGGAACTCCTTAGGGCATAGAGAACAGGGAATGAATGCTATGTGTGCAGTCTAACCTGAGACAAATATGAAGAAAGTCATAAGAAATAATTGCTCTAAAGCAAATAATTGCTCTGGAAGCAAAAGTCAAATTGATTCTCAAGGGGCTGTAACATGATTGCTGTGTTTAAGTGTAGGGATAAATGTGGTCACTAACTTTGGTCACTACTGAAAGACAAAGAAAAAAAGCTGCAGTAGGGATGACTAGGTAAAAAGTTCTGGGGAGGCCGGTCAGTGGTGGCGCAAGCCTTTAATCCCAGCACTCAGGAGACAGAGACTTTATGAGTTTGAGGCCAGCCCGATCTACAAGAGCTAGTTTCAGGACAGGCAAGGATGTTTCACAAAGAAACCCTGTCCTGAAAAAAGAATAAAACAAACAAACAAACAGAGTGTTGGGGAAAGGAGATAAATCCTTGTGCACAGTAAAAAAAAAAAAAAAAAAAAAAAAAAAAAAAAAAAAAAAAAAAAAAAAAAAAAAAAAAAAAAAAAAAAAAAGACATGTCTCAAAATGCAAAGACAGGAGAAAAATGAGAGCCCAGGAAGGCAGAGGGGCCATCTGTGTCACCAAGCTTCAAGAATCATTTTTTTTTTCAAATGAAATTATCTACTGTAAAATCATTCTCCTCTTTACTTGTCTGTCATCAAAACATTTCTCTCAAAATAATAGCTCATTCGTCATCTCTCACCCTAAGGAACAAGGGCATGAATCATCATCAATTCTATTTTATATCAAGAAAGAAGGAGGTACGAGAAGTTCTGAGCATCATTTATCATTAAAAGTTCTGCTAAAGAACTAAGGTAAGAGCTCAGAATGAGGAAAGGAATGTCTGAACAGAATAGGAAAAGCATATGTTATAATGAAGTTTATGTATAAAAAGGTACCTAATAGATACACCTTGAGTCATCCAATAAATAAATTAATGAATTAGTGAATAAATTAATGGGATAAGATCATAAATTCTTGTGTTAGTAACGAATAAACCATTGAAACAAAATTCTAGTAATTTGAAATGTCTCAGTTACTTATAGTCAAAATTTAAGATGTACAACAATTTTTTACTCATTCAAATAAAGTTAACTTTATTCATCAAACTTACAGTTATTTATGCATTATGGTGAGAAATCTATTTAAAATATAATCTATTAAACCCCATCAATTTACTAGGTTTTGTGGAAAAACAAAGAAGGACCTTGAAATTGAAAATATTGTAATCTGAAAATATGAGCTATTAAATAATACCTACCAACAGTGATAAGAGTTTACACTGGACTTTCTGCATTCTGTAATTCAATCTTTATAACAGTAAAAATTTAATTCTATTTGTTTATTCTTTCCTTTTTCACTTTCTTTGTCAACCAGAATGACAATTTCACAGAACTTCATAAAATTTCATATGAATTAATAAATTTGGAAAACACAATATGAGATGCATTATCTAATGATATTTTCTAGACATTATGCCTTAATATTTCAAATAAGCTGCTTAGTCAAGCCATTCAGAACTAAGGTTGCTTACAAAAAGCAATTGTTCAGTAGGAGAAAGAAGGAGACAAGAGAAGGCAGGCAATGGGGGTGACTATGTTCAAAATACTCTTCATACATGTATGAAATTATCTTAAAATTAATAGTTTTAAACTCAGAATAATTACTAAAGGCAATTCATCAAATGATCAGAAAAATTTCTCCAGTTATAACAATGTAGATGCCTGATTTTAAGGAGAAAGATTTGTTACCAGGCTTTAAAGCTGTACTCAAAATGTACAGAACTTTTCACTGAGATATCAGAGATCATTTGCTTAAAATGTGAGTCAGCACAAGAAAGTAAACAAAAAGAGACCCAAATATTAAATTCCATTTATACAACATGGTGTATACCACAAAGGATGAGAGTGAGCTCAGGCAGTTGCCTGTAGCCAGCTGGCAATGCCCACTTCTGATCATGCCCAAAGGAAGGAAAAGATGTACTTTTAATTCTATCCACAAGTTACATTCCTATTGGAGCTTAATGTAGGAAACTTCTCTGGGATTGTGTGTATGAGCTCACCATGATGAAATGAATTATTTTGTAAAGAGGATTGCTTATCAACTGAGTGAAATTCACTATTTATCACTGATAAAGACTAAGGACTGCTGAGGACAGTACAGAGGCCATCGAAGGCCAGAACCAACTGGTTATGAATACATCATTTTTTGTAGGGCTATTTTATTTTGCACTAAAGTCTCAAATTCTACTTTCCTCCCTTTGTATTCACATGATCTAGACAATATGTTCCTCAGATATATGGTCCACTGTTGCAATGAGAGGGTCCCTTTGTTTGTCCTGGCCACCTGGCTAGCTCACACCGAAATAACCACACAGAAACTATATTCATTAAAATTCTGCTTGGCCCATTAGCTCTAGTTTCTTATTGGCTAATTCTTATATCTTAATTTAACCCATTTCTATTAATCTATGTAGTGCCACATGACTGTGGCTTACCAGCAAAATTCTAACCAGTGTCTGTCTCAGGCAGAAGATCCATGACGTCTCTCACTCTGCCCTTCTTCCCAGCATTCAGTTCTGTCTTCTCTGCCTACCTAAGTTCTGCCTATCAGGCCCAAAGCAATTTCTTTATTCATTAACCAATGAAAGCAACACATAAACAGAAGAACCTCCTACACCAGCCCACTCGGTTCAAATATAACAGTGGAGCAAAATGCTAACAGCAGGAACAACTTGCTTTTTTGCTGCTGGGCAGAATGTACCACAAGCACATGACATCTGGAAATGCATACAGCCATCTTCTCAGACATGGTGGATCTTTAAAGGTGGAAGTCTGGGGAAGTGTTGTTTCTGTCTGAGCACATCTTGGCCTGGTCATTGATGATTCACAGATGAAGAAGTGGGCAGTGAGGAAAGTGGCAGCCCGGTGTCCAGAAATGAAGGTGGAAAGAGCAGTGGCCCCCGGAGCCGAGCCCAGCTGCTTGCAGCAGAGCCATAGACAGGCAGAGGCTACTTCGTGGTTCATTCTTCTTTTAAGCCCATCTAAAAGCAGTGACTTGCACTTAGCTTCTGCTCAATAAACACATGCGGCATGTATTAATAATTGTTCTATTTTTTTTTTAAAAAAAAGAGATGGAATGAAAGGATAAGAAGGACAAGGTCTGGACTAATAGATAGGAGGAAGTAGATTTGTAGACAGGCTATACAGGATAGAAAAAACAAGGGGGCACACATACAGCAAGTGGTCAAATATGGCTTAAAACCTAGCATTCCTGACACCCATACAAAGGAGCTTTTCAAATATTTTCCAAATTTCAAGTGTCCTCCTATCCATCAATATGTTATTTTAAAAATTGGGTATGTTGACCAGACTGACTTAATTATTCCATAGGGCTGAAAAATTTACTTGGACAGTAAGAGTATTTCTTTCTCTAGCATGAGAACCCAGGCTCATTTTCCAGCATCCACATGGTAATCTCATAACCATCTATAGATCCAGGTCCAGAAGGTGTGATACCCTCTTCTGGACTCCATGATACCAGGCACACATGTGGCATACATACATACATACATACATGCAGTCAAAAGCACTCATACACATAATAACATAAAATAAATCAACAAATTTAATGAAAAAAATACAATTAAGAAAACAATGAGGGCTAACTCAGCAAGGTGCTAGCACACAAGTATGAGAACCTGAGTTTGAATTCTTCCACAACCACATGAAAAGCAAAAACATAAACCCATAATCTCTTTGTTGGAAAGGGTAAAACTATGGGAGCTCTTGCATCTGCTGGCTAGCCAGCCTAGCTGAATCAGGCAACTCCAGATTCAGCAAGAGACTGCTCAGAGAGTAAAAGGGAGAGCAATTGAAGAGCATATCTTCTGTCAACCTCTGGCCTCCAGGCTCATGTACATAGATGTAAATATGTACTTGTACACATGTAAACACATTTTCACATAACCATGCATACAAAAATTATGAATAATATGTATGTATTATTTATGATCTTATTTATAAATTAAAAGCTGAAATAATACAGTTTAGATAGTAATAGATATCACATAAATCTACTTATAATAATGCTTTCCACTTAAGGAGTATGAGAATGTTTATTAAATTTGAATTTAATAAATTTAACCCAAAAGTTAAAGAATTTCATGTATAAGATTTAAAATTTCTTCCTTTTCCTTATAGATATGTTAGCTTAAGTAACCTAGGTGTCAATTCTGAACTGCACTCTCCTGATTTCCAAATTGGGGATGAAAATGACTCTCCCTAATCAATACAACAGACTCTGAATAAGCCTGTGTCTCAAGTAGAATTTCCATTAATATGATGAAATACCATGACCAAAAACGAAACTGGGGAGGAAAGGATTTACTGGGTTTGTACTTCCACACTGTAGTCAATAACTGAAGGAAGTTAGGACAGGAAGTGAAACAAGACAAGAACTTAGGGAGGTAGAATCTGATTCCAAGGCCGTGGAGGTATGCTGCTCACTGACTTGCTCCTAGTGGCTTGCTCAGAGTGCTTTCTTATAGAACCTGGTATGACCAACCCAGAGCTAGCACCACCCACAGTGGGCTGGGCCCTACACATCAATCACTAACTCATATCTCAGTCTTATGAAGGCATTTTCTCAACTGAGGGCTCCCTCCTCTCAGATGACTACAGTTTGTGTCAAGTTGACATAAATCTAGCCAGCACAGAGTGATCATGCCTATGGCCCCTAAACCTGACCTTTCTAGGCAAAAGAAATAAGTGTGCCTTTCCTTTAATAGTTTTATAACTAATCACTTTTTCCTCATAAAATTCTTGGAAACTAGTTTTTATGATATCCATTTCATTGAATCCTGAAGGTAGGAGAACAGGGAGAATGACTCAAACATTTGCTCTAGGCTTTTTAAGATCTATAACTAAAATTAAAATGATGGTCCAAAAGGGCTGTCTGTAGTTTGAGTTCTACTTAGACAAAGTTGTTGATTCTCAATAGTGTCTTTCTGCAGTAAGGCTTATGTGTCTGTTCACACAACACTTCATGTAACATTTGTGATATTTTTGCAGGAGTTCTGGTGGCAGAAGTCCTTAAATGAGCATTTCTAAAATGTTCATCTTGATATTTAGAGAAAAATAATCCAGGTGCATGGTTTCTATGTCTCAACAATATCTGTCTTCAGTTGTAGTTTTACATATACATTAGTACATCAAAGAAGGCCTACACAATACACTTAAAATCAGATCAAACTGTATTTTATCCCACATATCTTGAAGCATTGGAACACAGAATACTGATTAACAGCCTACAGAAATCATTTTTGGAAACACCACATTCTTAGATATATTTGCAAACTGCTGAAAGAAAATGGTAGATTTTTTTTCCCCAAAAGATTTATATTGTATAGAAAACCTAAACTATCTACCCTGGATTATCTTTGATATTATGAGATGTCGATATTATTAGGATGAGATTAAGAGTTCAAATGGAATAATGGACACTCCTCACAGAGTTGTGGTTATGCTTCTCACCCCACAACTGTGTACCTTTGTTGCTTAGTTTAGTTGGGTTAAAATTCCTTTTCTATTATTTAATAACTGCTTCACTTTAGGTAGGTATATGATCCCTATAAGTCTCTGCTACTGTATTGTGGAGCAGGTCTAAAAAGAAAACTATTTCATGCTTGTTACCAAGCTGAATGGATAGTGGGCTGATATCACTTGCTTGGTAAGGAACTGTAAGGATGATGACAATGTAGGATGGATGCCAATAAACATGGAACAGAGCAAATAGCCAACATATTTCAGATAGAAATATGACCACTAATGGCTCTAACCTTCATTCAAAAGCAACCCAGAGTCAACAGGGCATCAGTCCATCACTCAGGGCTCCTGTCTATTATCTCATTCATCAACTCATTGTTTCTCTTTCATTTATTAAACATTTATACCTGCATCTATAGCAAATTAGACATTTTATAATGTCTTTGAGATTGGTAGAGGTCGTTCTTTCCACCCCATATGAGCTTAGGATGGGAGGATAGATTTCCAGGAAACTTGTCAGTCACCAAAGCTGTTCTCAGGCTCTTTACTATTAAAGAGATAGAGTGAAATTTATAGACCATAAAGCATTAGTTTTAGAAAGTGAAACTAAGAGCACTGTAAATCCTGAAGTAGGAGTTGAGGAGAAAGAACAAAGAGCTCAGTGTAGCAGGGGTTAGCCCTGATGGAGGTGGGTCTTGTATCTTATCTGTTGCTTTCATTGGTTAATAATAAAGAAACTGTCTTGGCCCTCATAGGACAGAAAATTAGGTAGGTGGAGTAAACAGAAGAGAATGCTGGGAAAAAGAAGCTGAGTAGAGGAGTCGCCATGATTCTCCCACTCCAGACAGACGCAGGTTAAGATCCTCCCTGGTAAGCCAGCTCGTGGGCTACACAGAATATTAGAAATGGGTTAGAACAATATGTAAGAGCTAGCCAATAAGAAACTGGAACTAGCCGGGCCAGGCAGTGTTTAAAAAAATACAGTTTCCATGTAATTATTTCGGGGCATAAGCTAGCCATGCGGGCGGCCGGGTGCCGGGGACGCAGCCCCACAGCTCCTAATTCAACATAGCCCCAGGAAGGGTACTGTCAAGTGCGGGTCTTGGTGACTCTTAACTAATTTATCACAGAAACTGGGCTTGAGACATGGATGGGGTCATTGTGAACCCAATTGAATTTGCAAAATTCATGAAGTGCCCAGGTGTTTCTCTTCAGCTTTAGTCATAGCATAACTTCTAGGTAAAGGAGCCCGGATATAACAAGGAAAAAAAGAACCAGGACTCTTTCCTGGATTTCTTGGCCTCCAGTACAGATATTTTAAAAACTACTTCTTTAGGGTCTCTGACTTACCTGACCAGTTTCCATTTCTAGTCCTCTTCACCTTGTGACAAACACTGCATAAATAAATAATATGCAGACCTGGAACTCAAAAAGCATGCAGCTCAGCAAAGAAGACCAATGATGCTCAAAATAGAAAGAGTTGATTGTTGAGTAAGAGAGGGGTACAGATACTACAAAAGCTAAGAAATTATGAATTCTTGACAGAGAGAAAGGAATTTTGAGGTCTTCCACAATAAAAATATTTGAAATTGACTTAAGCAGAGAAAAAATTAAAAAGACAGAAAAGTAATATTATTTGAAGTTATTATCATTTACAGAGTACACAAAATGTGACTTAAGCAAGCAGGACCTGGTAACATCCACAAATCAACCACTTTGAGAAACATGTTCAGGCATGTGTTTACTGCTTCCTTGATAACCATCCCCAGTAAGTCTTTATTTCATGTTCTTGGCATTGTTTTTGGCAGTATATAGTTGTTACTTTTACTTTTTAAAATTCTATTCCTATGCATGCTCTGATCAAAATTTTAAGAAGCTATATGCCACCGGAAGGAAAGAATAATCCTTCAAAGAGTAATTCTTTTGTTTCTCGGTGATTGCTAAATTACTTTGTATTTATTAACATACTTTAACTATTTGAGTGCTTGCTGTCTGTATAGAACCCACCCCTAAACAAATGAACAGAAACCTCATGTTAAAAATTCTTACTTCCCAAAAGATGATGTTAAGAAGTTTGTTCAGATGTCAGTATATGCCGGAGATTAACTGTGAAAGTAAAAGTGACCATTGTTGGAATGAGTGTGTGTGTGTGTGTGTGTGTGTGTGTGTGTAGGAAGAAGAGAGAGAGAAAAAAACAGTGTTCAAGTGACTAATCAAAGAAATGATAATGGGGAGCTTCAATTAGGGAGGGAAGAGAAGAAGATAAAAACAGAAGGACAAGGAAGGGTAAATAAATCTGAAAAAGTCATAAGGAATCATACTATTGCCTATTTGCCTAAAACATTTGTGTAATACATTTAAGTATGTATATAAATATCCATTTAAAGCTTAAATAAAATTTTCTTATATGAGATGATAATGTTTATGAACATCTAACAAAACCCAACAACAGTCATGGTCACCCCTCTTTTGAGTGTGGTCAGGGTTGTCAAAAAACTCCCCAATATTATAGACTATTGTTGTTGTCTTTGACTGTCCCACAAACATAGAAGACAAATTCCTATCCGTTAAGACACGATGCACTTGAGACACAGACTTAAATGCCTACTACCAGAGGAGTAGCTTCCATTGTACCAGAGGTCACCAACAAAGCTTCCAAAAGTACCCAGCAGTCCTAATCTGCTATGATTCCTATGAACCATATCAACAACCAGCTTGACATGATGACCTTAGGGGTACAGTAGTGGTGCATATAACTTTGCAGTAACCAACAGTTCTACAACTGGGTTAAGATCTGCTCAACAACAGGGAAATCATGCTTGGTACTAGAAACCTACCTGAATACTGGGCTAGTAAAATCCTGCATCTTAGAGGAGTACCTACAACTACCACTTTACTAAGCCAGTATAATCCCTAGCTATACTCTAAATACTTGTCCTTATACCCACAGATAAATGTAGATCTCACACCTCATCAAGGAAACTTCTTTTTGCAACAAAGAACACTACAGAAAACCACAACCAATCAGAATATAGAATTGTGGAGCTCAATTCCAATCGACACATCTACAAAATACCCCTTTACCCAGCGTTCAGGAAACATGGTAGAAGACTGGTTGGAAAGATTGTAAGAAGCAAAAGATCAGAGTGTTTTCTGTGAGATTGTCTCCTAGTAATGTCAGAAGTTAAACCCAATAGGAGATGAATAGATAGACTGATAGGCTAATGTGTATGAGGAAAATCCTAAAAGACCTCAAGCCTACACAAAGAACTAGAGGAAACTAAAGAATGCTGAGATGATATAAACAATATTTTCCAAAGAAGAACTTACCAATTGGATGTCAATACCAAATGATCAGCCTTGAAAACATATATAGAAGTCAGATTATGCAGACTGAGCAGGTTATTTCTAGAAATATATATGTACATGTATAGATAGATAGAGATAGAGATGATATATAGATAGATCAATATATATTAGATATAGATGCGCACACAACTGCAATAAATAAAAAGACCATGAATTTGAAAGAGAGTAAGAAAGAATATATGAAACACTTTGGTTGGAGGAAAATAAAGGGAGAAACTATGCAATTATGTTATAACCTCAAAAATAAAGGGAAAAATTAAGATAAAGTAAAGCAAACAAAAGAAGTTTCTTTATAAAGGGGTTTGCCAAAATGTCTTTTAAATAATTGATATTGTAAATTGGTGCTGTTGCTACTTTCTGTCAGAGAGGAGTTTGTTTGCTGTGGGCAGTGATCAAAGTGGTGAATCATAACTCATCAAACTGATGAGAAGAGGGAACTTGTATGCCAATCCCCTAAAGAGATGAGAACACTGATTAGAGGAAATACAATGACTATAAGAGTTAGTCAAGTGCTATGGAATGATGCCTCTGGTATGACAAGGCTGGCATCCTCAATTCACAGCAACTGTGATCACTACCTGCATAAGATGGGGCCTGGTAGCATTCTGTCATGGAGAGAGAGGGGAAGTGGTTATGAGAAGACTAAGGACTTATGGGTCTTTAGCATTTGCTAGAAGAGGGAAAGACATTTTGACCAGGAGTATAGACACAAGTAAGGTGTCTGTGATCTTATAAACATCCCCTTATGCATGTACCTGCAAGCAACCATAATGAAACTATTGGGTCACCAAGAGAATAAATGAACACAGAAGAGTGACTAGCAGAAACAAAAAAAAAAAAGGATAATTGTGAGTAGGAGGAGAAGAGATGATAACAGGTTATGAACAAAAAACATGGTATAAATAAATAATATGCATGCCCAGAACTCAGAAAGCATACAGCCTGGTCAATTGACCAATGAAACCACATAATTAATATAGGCTAATAAAATATTAAAAATCAAAATTGTGGTCACTGGAAAGTGATGAGGTCTTCAGAGTCAAACTGCCATGAATGGAGTGCTTCAGCAGCCAGCAGAACTAACTGTTACCAAAGGAAGCATATCTGAATCAGAAACCAGAGACTCACCAGATACTGAACCTGTTGGTAATTTCCTCCTCTAAGATAGCAGGGCTGTAAATGTAAAGGTTTGTCCTTGTTAACTATGGGTTATGGCATCTTGTTATAGCAGGCTTAGTGGAATTAGGCCCTCACCTCTCTGAAATACAGTTGTCCTTCACAATTGCATAGGTGCCAAAATAATAGATTTTTTTAAAATGTCGATTAAAACTATTCCTCTTTTAAGCCATGCTTCATGCACAGTTCTTATGTCATCTTTTGGTACTGAAAAGGGAGGATGACCTGTTAATGTGTCATGTACAGGAGGCTCTAATATTAGCTGATGTCACCCACGTCACTAGGATGTAAAGTACACTCAGCGTCTTTGTAACATTCTTTAGGAACTGGGAAAGTTTGTAGAGGTTTTACATCCTAAGATTCTCTTCTGGAGCTGATTTCTTTTCTCTGCCATTATGATGTTTCTTTTTAAATCTGAATCTTAACTCCACACCCACCCAAGCTTTCTTCACTTCCCTTTCCGTCTGGCAACATGGGTGTAGGCGTCAGTCTGAAGGCTCCCTACCAAGTAGCCAGATAACTCAGCTACCTGTCACTTTACCGCACCGATCAAAGAAACTTTCAGATAGTTGAGTTTCCTTACAAAGCAGTAGAGTTCATTGCTATCACCTTTCTATTAATCTCTTCTGTTTGTAACCTGAGGACCTGAGGAATTGACAGTGACTATTTTCACATTTATTCTTTTTAGCAAGTCATTACTGATTAAATATTGTTCACTGGGGACATTTCTTAGTGTCAGTGTGATTTCAGAAACTAAGAAAACTGCCTACTCTGAGCATGATATATATATATATATATATATATATATATAGTCTGAATTTTGTGGTGAGCATTAATTAAGATTTGAACATAAAGCATATGATGAGCTGTCTGACAGGACTAATGATGTTGTTTTACCAAAATTAATGACATCAAAAGACAGTTTAAAGGAAGCCCACGCCTTTATTTCTAGTACTTAGGAAGCAGAGAGGTCGGCAGATATTTCTGAGTTTGAGTCAGTCTGTTCTATATATTGAGTTCTAAGCCAATCAGAACTACTGGGGGAACCTTGTATCAACAACAACAACATCAACAACAATCTTAAATGTGAAAAGGTATGTGAAGAAGACTTTATTTTCTATCAGCAATAATATAAAACTCAGTAATTAGAAGACAGGAAAAAAGTTAAAAAAAATGCTGAGATGTCTCTAAGTATAAAGAAAACAAATCATGTAGAAGCTGATAGGAGGTGGGAACATTACAGAAGCCTGAACAGTGGGTTGAAACTGAGATTTCATAGTACACTTTAGCACAGCTCAGTAGGGAATCATGCCCATGAGAACCCTTTCACACACAGCAATTGTGATGAATAGGTTTTCTCAGTCTCTTATAGGTTAGGTTCATCTGAGAAGAGAAAACCCCGGTTGAGAAAATTCCTCCACCAAACTGGGCTTAAGCAAACCTGTGGGGAATTTTCTCGACTGATGATCAATGTGGGAAATCCCAGCACACTGTTGTCAGTGCCGTCCTAAGCAGGTAGACCTGGTGTGCACGACAAAGCAGGTAGAGCAAGTCACAGAGAGTAGGCAGGTAAGTAGCATTCCTCTGTGGTCTCTGCTTCAGCCCCTGGCTCTAAGGTTCACACCTTGAGCTCTTGCCCTGACTCCCCTTCACAATGGACTATAAGCTGCAAGATGAAATAAACTATTTCCCCCCCCTCCATTGTTTTGGCCATGGTCTTTGTGAAAGCAGTAGACATCAAACTAGAACAGTTTTGCTATATAAAAGTGCGTTTGTAGGAGGATTTAATCTTTGTTTTGTAGAACAATTCGCTTTCTGTGGAACATATGCTTTACTATAAAAATGAAAGCTATAACGAGTATAATGTGTATCCCCACAACTTTTGGTTTCATAGGAAACCACAATTTCTTGGTAGACAAGGTCTGCCTTGATTCATCTGTATCTACTGTAGAACTGGTACATCTAAAAACGATTGACTCACTAAGTTTCTGGATCACTGTATGTTTGCAGTTTGAAATCTCTGCTCCTCCATGAGAATTAAGAAGAAAAAGAAGATGAGAGATATATGCCTATATCCATCTATGATCATATCTGTTTCCTAGATCTTAAGATGTAGAAAGTAGAGAAGATTGTAAAGTAAAAATGTTTGAATCAATATTGAATTCTTTAGATTATTGCAAAACTTAATTTGTATTTTTTACTTTTTATTATAATATAATCCCATCATCTCCTCTACCCTTTGATTCCCCCAAATCTTCCCATATACCCCTCTTTACTATCTTTACTTCATGACGTTTTTTCCCCTCTACCATCTTGACTGGAGAAAAGGTCCTAACATGCCAGTAAGACTGGTGAGCAGAAAGATTCTTTTCATTAGTGCTCTTCAGTTCCCCTTCTGTTACTAGGTTTCCTCTGTGCAATTTCTTCTTTCTTCTCCTCCTCACCTTCACTGATGTCTTCAAGAACCAACTCTCAGGTACATGAAAGCAATGCAAGGCCTAATTTAATGAATTTGCCATCCTATCAGTATGTCACTTACACTTTCCTCCACCACCTAGTAGTACTGCCCTAGGGAATAAATCTCTCTTGCATTTAGTTATTTTAATCTTATATTTAAGTTGCTTCCATCTTAGGTCAGTGTTTTTAGTATTTTTTATCATGTATCTTCCTAAGTCTGAGCCTCCCTATCGCCAATATTTCCTTAGTTGTGAGGTTGATTTTAGAGAAGTAATATTCATGTGTCCAATATTTATTATGTCTATTGGGTAGATAGTCTTAATTTTATGCTCACATGGAAATGGCAAAGTACATTTTTCTTCTTTATGCTTATTGGATAAGTGATTGCAGATATGAACTTGAAGGAGAGATTGTTAACTTCAATAATGTTGTTTAAAATGACATAGATGTTTTATGAGAACAAAACTGACATAGATTAAAACAGATTATGTCCAAAATGAGAAGAGTCCATTTTATTTCAAGAAAGGAGTCTCCAAATTCCAATAATGAGAAATTACTGTAAAATTACTCATCACCCACACCTCAGTGGACACAAAATCCCAGTGGTTAGATGCAAGAGTAAAGAAAACAAAGGACAAAGACTTACTTTCAGAAAGTATAGTTTATTCTTAACCTTTCAAGTAGAATAATCTCATGAAATGCCAATGCTACAACTGGAATGACATCTGTGGGTCTTCTGGTAGAGTTTAATATTTTTTGCATGTGAGAAAGTGTGGGAGCTAGAGAGACAGTTTAGTGGATAAAGTGCTTGCTGAACAACCATGCAGTCATGAGCCTTGAACTCCAGCATCCATGCAAAATACCAAGTGTGTAAACGTGTCTGTAACAGTAATGCTAGGAGAAGGAAGGGCCAGAGACGAGTGGATCCTAGGGACATTCTAGCCAGTGTTTGTAGATAAAACAGTGAGCTCCCAGTTCAGTCACAGACCTTTTCTCAGAAAACTAGAATAAAAACTACAGAGAAAGACATCCTGCATCAACCTCCCGCCTTTGTTCACACTGGCAAGAGCATACATATCGTCATACACATGCGAACCTAACCATGAACATGGACAGAAAAAATGCAAGTGACAAAATGCAGCTTAAACCAGAAGTATATTCGTGAGTATGGTAAATTGCAAAATAAGGCTAAGTTCTATCATTTCCGTTATACAAGCTTCTTTGCAACCAGAGTGCCACACTATCCCAATATGTGTGAGGACTATATAGATAATTGAAATGCCACAGAATGCAATGCAATTAAGTAACTTTCATCTGTCTCGCCTTGGTTTTCAGTGAAGCAATGATAACACCAATTTTATCTTCTTTCCAGGGGATAGCCAGATAATTAAAGGAGATTCAAATATTTGAGTAAAACAGAATAAAAATACTGATTTATGCTGTCTCTATATCTTAAAATCTCAGTTTACATTCGGAAAATATTATCTACTTTTGTTAAATATCTTGGCTATAAATTCCTCAGGAATATCTGAATCAGTTATTGCCAAAAATTGGTAAGAAACTCAGTACCTGGATACAAAAGGGAACAGGGACATTAAAATGGAAGAAGCATGGGGGTGGGGCAAGAATATTAAAAAAAGAAAGGTAAAATGAAGTCTGAAGTATTTCTGAAATGTAAGACATTATTAAAATGATCAGCAATATTAGTCTCTGGTGACAGTAAAGGTTGGAATTTGTTGGGTCTTGACTTCTTAGGAGCACACGTGTCTATTTTAACAAGGCCCAACTTCTACAGAATTCAGCTGAATAAGCATGTTTTTACAGGAAGACATTCATGGATAAATAGCTTATTTTTATTTCAATGTAATTTAAAATAAAACCTGCAATATTATATGGAAACAATATCTCCAAAGACGCTCACTCATCTACATAAGGCTCTCTAGCTGTTAAACTTATTAGATTGATGGGTCTGTCCTGTAGAGCTTGATAGAGCTGCATGTTCTCAGTCTATTTATTTACTAGACCTACTGAACCTCAAGGTACAAGCACACACTGAAATGTTAACTTGTGCCCTGGCTATTCTTAGTTGTATTGATATCTGACAACAATATGCCTTATACACCATGTTTCTTCAGCACAAAACAAAAGATTCTTTACCCTTTTCCCCAGAATTTGACTTATGCATCATATGACTTCGGTATAATCTGGAGTCACTAAGTATCAGCATGATAAAATATAGAATCATCTGGGAGAAAGGTTTCTGGCCATGTTTGTGGAGAGTTATTTCAGTGCTTTTCATTAACATGGGAATACTCACATGGTTTGTAGGCAGAACCATTTCATGAGTGAGGGACCTTGGATTGCATGAAATGGAATGAGCAAGCATGCCTTCATCTGCATTACCTGATTATGGAAGTGATGAGACCAGCTGCTTCAGGACCCTGACTCCTTTATTTCCCTGCTATGCTGGAATGTACCCGTGAACTATAACTTAGAATAACACTTTCTATCTGATGTTGCTTTTGCTGGAATTTTGTCGCAGTTATGGTTATCTGAGACATTAGGGTTCAACATTTTATTTTCAAAGCGAAGAATGCAAAAATGGATGAAGAACAATGTGTGTGCTCCAAAACTGATCCAAGTTAGATACATATTTTAAATGGAACCCAAAAACAGACTCCATAATGTTCACATACAAACATATCTGAAGCTTTATTTCCTTGCATTCATATTAACTAGTTTCATGAATCTTTGGTCCTTAGTTTGGCAACTACCTTTTTCTGACTCCAGTAATAGAAACCCTAGGCTTGGTGGCCTAACATTCTAATCTCATTTCCTTACAAGGAGTAGGTGGTAATGCATGTGTGTGTGTGTGTAATAGACATTTTAATAATTTTATTTAAATCTTTATTTTGGTTAAAAAAATGCTGTTTTCTTCCTGTTTCTTAGAATGGGTTTTCTTATTTTTATACTGATACTGAATTGCTGGCCAATCACATGCTCTGACAGATTTTCACTCCGTTGAAGAGGAATGAAGGTGTTACTATCATCTCAAATCTTCCAGTGAAAAAATTGAGCCAATCACGCCAGCTCATGTCTGGGTTTCTTTAAAGTTCTGCTGGACTTAGAATTGCCTTTCCAAAAGTCAAACAGTACCTGTTCTCCCATAACCCACTTCTGTGATTGTCTCATCCGCCCTTCCAGAAAGTAACTACAGAACTAAAATGAGCTCTTCCCCAATTTGAAGACAATACCTTGTCCCTTTCGCTTACAGACCCAGCTTCTTATTTTGGCCATCTCTATCTAAATGACATGAAATGTAACCACATTCTGAGCTGAAAATTTTATTCTTGGGCAGTCAGTGGACTAAAGAGAAATATGTCTTAACAGTAATGAAAACCCAGGAAGTAATCTCTCTAATTTGGTTTGAGTGCAATACTCTAAACTCATTATAGACCATTCTTTCTTTCACATTGTGCTTGGGGTTTCAAGTCAGCCAGACATGGGCTTAACACTTGGCTTCACTATAGACATCTAAATATTAATTTAGACTTCCAAGTAGCACTTTCATTTTGAAATGAGAGCAACATTAGTGATTTTTGTATTCAGTTGGTTTCAAGATTTCTGTTCTGGCACGATGCGCTTTGCACATTTCTGAGTACATGGTAAATTCTTGACAAATGGTGGTTTGACGAGGTGTTCTCCATGGATTTTCTCCAGGACCCTGGCATCTTACACATTTATGACAGGATGTAAGGAAACAGTATGGACATTTTTCAGATTTCCTTAAGATGAAGTGCAGCTGGACCATCTCTGGTGTCCAATTCCTGTTGCCTAAAAATAGCTCATCTTCTGTTGTGTGTCAGCAACCATCATTACCCCATTAGCAGCTCCTCTGAAAGCCACCGACAGCTCAGCAGAACCTCTGTGCTTGTATCCTGCTCTTTGGCCGGGAGGCTAAATTTCCTTCTATTTTCTTGTCTATCACAGCCCTCTTGCCCTGACATCACCTACTTATGAATATATACATATGCAAATATGCAATTAGGCATATACATATATCACTATTTTTCTCACTGGAAAGAAGAAACTCCCATGGTCATGCTTAAGAAATTTATCAATGAATTCATTCATCTGAAGGAGTTACTAATTATAAAACAGTGAAAAATTATGTGTGTTGGTTATGAATACTGTGATTTCTCCCTGGGAAGGGGAAGGTGGAAGTCCAGGAGAGTTAGGATTCAGTAATTTATGAGCAACAGCACAAGCAATATTTGGCTCTGATATGCTTGCTAATAGGAGCAAGAATTTTTTTTGTTTCCCTGTCACAATTACGGATTGGGTAAGCACGGAGACCAAAATAATGGTGAAAATGCCAACCGGTCACTTTATGTGATTCAGTATCATGGATGAAGATATTTCAAGCCTTTTCACTCAGAGAAATTTTAGGTAACTCTTGTTACCACCCTACGTTTTAGAAGAGAAAACAGAGATGGGAGGTGGGAGGAGGAGCACCATGAGCAACTGCCTCCTGTGGTAGGTGGCAGGTCTGCAAAGCCACACAGAATAAATGGCTCTAGGTACATAGACAGTGCTCCATAGCACTGAAGACTCGGCAGCAAGCTTTTAATGTTAGGAGACACAGAGTGCATATTTTTTGACGATTTCCCTATTTTGTGTCTATCACAATCAGTCCGCTGGATACAAAATAAAACCAGGGCTCAACATAGAAGAAGATGGCTGTCTTTTAATTAAAGTTTATTTACAGAAATAAGTGCAGAGCCCACGCATCTTTAGGAAAAGGACTGAGTGCTCTGTGTCATTCTTCAAAAAGCACAGCAATTTCTTCTTCTAAATTAAGTCAAAGGAATTTGAATAAACTCATTGTTCCATTCCCATACCAATTTTCTACTTTGGCCCAGTGCAGCAACAGAAACCCTGGAGGAAATTGTAATACTAACTATTCCAATTAGAGCCAGCAGATGATTAGCCCATGGCTAGCAGCCTTTCAGCCTAGGCAAAATTGGGTCAGACTGAATATATTTGCTTCATCTCTCTATGACCTAATCTTTAAATGAACTACTAACTCCTTTACATTGCCTGTCAACAAAGTAGAGAAAAATAAACAAATACACACCCCTTTCAGTTACAATCCTTATCAGAACATCCCAAACAGAGAGTGACATTTCAGACAAACTTAATCCGCTCTAAGGGACTGTACCAGACAGAACCACTGAATAATTAACTAATGACACTTCAATTCTGTGTGTTGATTTGTTACTTAGTATTTATAACTAAGAGGTAAGTAAATGGAGCAGAGACTATCTGGGTTCATACTTGAACTACAACAATTTCTGTTAATTAACAAAAAAAAGGAACAACTAAAGGGCAGGCCCACTGACTTGGCCTAAGATATCAGTCTGTGGTCAGCTCAGACACTGACCTGGTAAACACTCAGAATTCCTCAGAACCCCATAAAGTGGGCTCTGTTTGCAGAAAAAGCCATTTAATCATTTCTACATTCCCCAGTGTCTGTCTAGAAAGAACATCTAGTTTTCTATGGTCTCAAATAAGCCTCCAACAGATCCAAATCCCAGGCTAGGTTCCAGGCTGCTCCTGCTAACTAACCCTATTCCCAGCACCTCACAAGCCCCAGTTGGCACTATTCTGCCTTTTTGCTATTGTCTCTCACTGATATTCTCTCCCTACCCTTGATCCTGTTTCTGCTATTCTCTTTGGTAATCTTTTCGGCTCCTGAAAGATAGACCTGGCAATTGCCAGTCTGCTCTATCCCTAACTGCTCTGGACTCTTCAGATGCCTCTTGATATTCTCCCATATGAGCAATAAAAACCTTCTCCCTGTTCCTATGCAGTCATATAGGTTGTTTATTTTTTCTCCAGCCTGACTTAAAATTTCTAATTAAGATCTTGGGAAGATTATCTCAGTTTCCTGTCTTGGGTTTTTTTGTCTAGGAACCACAATCATAGAACCTAGAAGCTCTCATCCAGATCCAGGAAGTCAATGTGTACATGCTGGGTGCTTAGAAAAGGATCTCATACACAACAAACATATAATAAATGTTACCCAGTGCTATGGGGAATGAGTTCTTAGCTTTGACAAGTGTTAGTAACAAACTGCTAAATGTCTCATACCTGAGACAAAGGTCTTTTAAAATGATATTCTAAATTTAAAACAGTTCCAGCTTTTAAGAGTCTTAAAATATAGTGCCACTGAAACTTGGGAATATTTTAAGGTTCTCTAGAAAGATGTGTCAATTACATGAAGACTTTCCAACCAAAAGCTGAGAGAATGTTCAAGAGGTAAAGCCTTGCAAGCGTGAGCTCAGTGTCTAGCACTTAGAGAAAAACACTCATCGGTGATGGGGATCTGCCATCCCGATACTGAGGAGGCAGAAACAGGGGGATTTAGGATGCTTGGTTGCCAGCTTGTCTTGCCTAATCAGTGAACTCCAGGCCAAACAGAGATGCTGTCTCAGAAACAGTGGGTGGTGTTCCTAAGCTTGACAACCAAGATTGCTCTTTACCCTCAGCACACACAAGCACATACAATAAACATACATGCCCCGATGTGCAAATAAATACCCAGGAAGCATAGTGATATTAATTCAGTTTATCTCCTTCCTTCTATAACAGGTACTGTCTTGCTCCAAAGCTTCGAGTGTGTAATTCCAAGAGAGCATAGTGTGTGTGAAAACACATCATGGTGGAAAAAGAATTAGAATATGATGATTCTGAATTAAAGCATAAAAATAAAATCTCAGTTTGAAAATATGGGGGAACTTAAGTTTATGTGTTCTTTAGTCCACCAAGAGAGCCATCATCTTGTGGTATAAGTAAGGCTTGGTTTTTGTGATGATTAATATTCATGATGTTCATAATATTGTTACATAAAAATCACAAGTTCACTATGATGACTTCCTCGCTTCTAAACTGAGCACAGAAATAATGATGCTTCCTCACTGTATTTTTATGAGATAATACAGATAATCTATATAGTATAAGTTAGTTATTGAATAAATTCAAAAGAGCATCAATCATTATCCTATCTTTCCCCCAAGAGATTCAAAATTGTCTGCTATTTAGTAGTATTATCACAAAGGAGTATAACTGCTATAGGTAAAATTAGTTAAATTTAAGGAAATATGTATTATTAATTTATAAACAATAATTTAATCTATTCAGAAGTTGTAAGCAGTACTTCAGTGACTGAATACAAGATCAAACTGGACCAACTAGCAGATGCCTAACTATATCCTCACTTCTTCATAGAGAAGACATTTAATCCCTCCCGTCTAAAATTTGTGACACATGTAGCTTACTATTGTTAAGGATGCTCACTGTGCTGCACTTATGATATTAAACACAACTTAGCTCCTAAAGAGGGCCTCTTAGTCTGTTCTCTAATCTGGAGACTTTCAAAAGTATTGCTTAGGCCTCCTACAACAATGAAACCAGCCACTTAGATTGACCCCACATTTGTACAAAAATCTCAGGTCTTGTTAGGGGATATTGATGCACTTATGGAGGATCCATTCAGTAGCAATGTTTATTTGAGCATCTCTTTTCTGGATGGAACTTTCTTAGAACTAGCTTCAAAATGAGACCACCTATTCTATCTTTTTTTCTCAAGCCTGTATGATGGGGTGAAAGGTCACCTTCCTCATCTGGACCTTCTTTTTGATCCCTCAAAGATATCCCTTCCAATCCCATTAATGCAATCTTCTCTCATTTACCACCCGATTATTCAAGAGCCCACACTGTAAAGGCACCAATAACTGTTTGTGAACACCCGACCTGCAAGAGTCTACCTCATTTTCCCTAGCTTCTGTCTAATTTTTCATTATTTTTCTGTTTATTGTTTAATAAAAATATATTCAATATAATGCTTAATAGGGTTTTTGAGTCTGACTTCTGTTCTTATTCTAAGACACTACAGCATCTCTAAATCACAGTTCCGTGCACTTGTTGTCAGCAGTGCCATTTTCCCTGTCCCCCATGAGCACAGACAACTCTGTGCAGCAGAGGTGCACTGTCTTCCAGATCTACCTTTGGAATAGTAGCCTTTCAAAATGATCAGGACGACTTCTTTCTTTTCCTTTCTTCTTTCTAGTATATTGGTTTGTGTGTGTGTGTGTGTGTGTGTGTGTGTGTGTGTGTGTGTGTCTTTACCTGCACGCATGTGTAAATTCGAAGTCAATATTAGGTGTTTTCTTATTTTTTTCAATATACCAAGGCAAATTATAAAGAAAATGTTTAATTTGGGCTTCATGGTTCCAGTGTTCTAAAGTCAGTGATCCACATAGTAGACATCTCATTCACAAGCAGGAGGCATAAAGAGAAACTGGGAATGGTGCCAGCATTTCAAACATCAAAGGCTGCCCCTTGAGGCACTTCTGCTCCAACAAATTCATATCTTCTTATACTTCCCAAATAGTTCCACCAACTGGGAATCAAGCATTCAAGCATAAGAGTTTATGAAGGTCATTCTCGTTCAAACCACCACAGTTTTCTTCTTCAATCACTTTTCCTTCCTTATCTGTGACATGTAGTCTTTCATTGATTCTGTAGTTCATTATTTCATCTAGATTGGCTGGCCAGCTAGTTCCCATGATGCACCTGTCTGCACTAAACACATCACAGTACTTCCAATGCATGTGACTGTGGCCAGCTTTTATCTGGGCATTTTACCCACCGGGCATCTCCAGCCTAAGCATCTATTTTTTTAATGGTACCTTTTAAAAGTGATAAGTTATAGAGAAAAACACTTTATTGTAGAATCCAAAAGCATTTTAGAAATTTATGTTTTACAAACTTGGGTTTTCATAATATGAGGAATGTAATGACAAAGACAGTAAGTGATCTTCCAAAGGCCAGTCCAGAAATAGGAGTAAACACTGTGCACTCAAAGAAACGAGGAGCCTCTGTAGCAAACACAACCACTTTTTAGAGAGCTCCAGTGCCCACAACTGAGGAAAACAGGAAAGGACTTGGAGATGGCATTGGGAAACTTAAAGAATGCCTCCTTCTAAGCAGCTTTGTGTAAAATACAGCCTGCTTGTAGGATTACGACTCAGCAATAATCAAGTCAAGCAAGTTATTAGTAACTAATTTCAGAAACCAAAAGCTATTGATTGAACATTTTGCTGTAGTATAAAATATAGTGTCAATTTTCCTGATAATACTGCATGTAAATACAAACAACATGTCACACAAATACAGACATTATAATCTTTATTAAATGATAATTTCTTTCTGATACTAAAACATTGGCACACTCTCCTTAAGACATTTATTTTTCATATTAAAATTGATGAATACAATCTTTCATTCACCTTGGAGTTAGAAAATAATATTTCTGCCTTTTTGACTTGCAGAGTTTGTTTGTTTTTTACCTCAACAATAACCATTCACCATATAAAAATTAATTACTTCCATAAGTGAATGATAGCCTTGATGTTAAATTGAATATGTTCATTTTTTGACCAATGATCTATAACCACTAATGATCGTTTCATTTGCAGTTATTGAGAAACATTTTGAACACTTACAAATAAACATAGATTTGTTTATTCATGCAGTATGCACAAATATCACATTTGTTGAATATATTATGCCTATTATAAAACACAAAGTGCTATTATATCTTCAAGAAAAACAGATTCATAGATAGTCATGAAAATCCTAAGATTCTCTATCCTTTTTGTTAAAAATATTTTTTAAATATTTCACTTTATGGATCACTGGTCTACCTCATAAAAGGAGAAGAGAAAGGCTTCTGAATTTCATCAAATGCTTTTCTACTTCATTTCCTCTGTATTTACATAAGGATTCATTGAAGATATTTTTCTGCTAGTCTAGCTCTTGACATTTCTAGATTACCCATATATTCTGTATATGTTGACACCTCCTACATCAAAGATCCTAAAGAGTTGAACAATGGTGAAAATTGAACTCATACATAGATTCTCTGTAGCTTAAACATTTACTGTTTCTTAAATATCTAAGCTCAAAAAATGTAGGAAATAAAAATCTGCTGTAGTCTGCAAGATCATTCTCTTGCCTTTTCAAATTCAGTCTTGTCTGTCTTCACATCTTGCTACTGAGCAAGATTGAAAGTATCCACAAAACGTCTAACACTCTTTCAATACAGGGACAAGTCCATTTGCCCCCACCTGAAACTAGGTTAGTCCTGTGATCTGCTCTGACCACTCACATTCAATGGGAATTGAAGCAGTATGAACGTATATGATATATACAGCTTCTATTTTCACACAGTTTCCATTGATTCCAAATACCATTCTATAGGAAGTCCAGGCCATATGGAGAGACCATGTGGAAGATAACAAATACACGCTAGTCAATATCCCAGCTGAACTACTAGCTGACAACCAGCCCCATCTGTCGAATAGTTAGTTATCTTGGACATTCCAGAGTCTAAAGCCTTTAGATTATCATGTACTTCTCTGATACCTCTTGAAACAAACAAACAAACAAAAAAAACCTACAAGTCCAACAAGACTTATTATTTTAATAAATGGCTGCCATTGATATAAGTCACTAAGCAGAAGCCATCCCAAGTGTACTTTGTGTTTTTGTGGCATGTGAATTTTTCTACATTTCCAACAAAACTTTTTGATTATGTTATGTAGGTTTCATTAACACACCTCTTATCTCACTTTAGATGTGCATTCTCCAATTCTTTGCTTGTGATATTTTCCTAAAAATTCTGTGCATACGTATAAATTATAATCACCATGAAAGGCAGAGTTGATTATTCATGATAGCTTATGTAAGTAAAGATGGTTTTCTTCATTTCATCTATATTTCTCGTTGCTTTTCTCTGTTTATTTTGAAAACAGGGTCTTGTGAACTCAGGCTTACCACAGAACCTGCTATGGAACTGTAGGAGGAAGCCGCTTGTTCTTCCCATCCGCCTGGATAGCTTAGACAAGAAATAGTCACACAGAAATTTTATTAATTAAAACACTGCTTGGCCCATTAGCTCAAACTTCTTATTGTCTAACTCTTACATCTTAATTTAACCCATTTCTATTAACCTGTGTATCACCATGAGGTCGTGGCCTCATGCAAAGTTTTAGCACATCTACCTCCAGCAGCAGCTCCATGGCATCCCTCTCTGACTCCGCCTTCCTCCTACCATGCTATAGGCCAAGCCAGTTCTTTATCCATTAAAGAATGAAAGCAACACAGAGACAGAAGGACCTCCCACACCATGGAACAGAAATGACATTGAAATCTTGAGACTCCCAACTGGGCTTTCCAAGAGCTATCATGTCAGGGATTATGCCGCCATGCCTTGCTCCCTGACACACTTTTATTTACTTTATTTTTTCATTCATTTTATATCCCAATATCAGTTTCCCCTCCCTCCTCTCCTTCCATTCCCTTCCTCTGCCTCCCCTTTACTTGCCATCCACTCTTCCTCTGTCTCCATTCAGAAAGGAGCAGGCCTCCCATGGGCATCAACAAAGCATGGCACATCTAGTTGAGGCTCAACCAAGCTAACCCCTGCATCAAAGCTGGGTGAGGCAATCCAGCATTGGGAATAAGGTCCCCAAAAGCCAACTAAGTGCCAGGGACAGATCCTGATCAATCTTTGAGGAATCCCACAAACAGACTAAGCTACACAACTGTCACACACATGAAAAGGGCTCCCTAGCTGTTGGTCTATAGTCCATTGGCTCCCATGAGCTCAGGTCAGCTGTGTCTTTGGGATTCCTCATCATGACCTTGACCCACTGGCTTATACAAACCCACTTCCCTTTCTTCAACAAGACTCCCAGAGCTGGGCACTGTGCTTGGCTATGTATCTCTGCATCTGCTTCCATCAGTTACTGAATGAAGGTTCTCTGATGACAATTAGGGCAGAATGCATATCCTAATAGTTACTCTGGGGATTACAGGAAGATAGGAAAACACTGACTATTAAGTGATTAACATATTGTTTGTTCCATGGTAAGTATTCATAGAGGATTACCTATTATTGAAACCTACATTGCACATTTAATTGGTATTTATATTTATTCAGTCTAGCTTTAGTCAGCTGAGTGTTTACCTGTGTGCAGAAATCTGCTCCCAAAGATGTAAATGAATTCCTCTTTATTCCTTCAAATCTCAGCTCCATTGATAAATCAATGAAGAGAATTTCATTAAAGACTTAAGATATTCTTTAAAAGGGAGAAGCTATAGTGAGACTGAGCTTCATAAGTAGCAAAAAGGGAATTGGTAAAACCAAATTCAGCAGCTCTGTATTACTAGTGCTTTGTTCATTCCTTGTGTTTCTTTCAAGAACTGAGATATCCATTAACCAGGTCACTTATGTGACACATGCTCTATGTTATAGAATCACTGCATATATGTGACCATACACCATGAAGCAAAATAACAGGGCTAACTTTAACTATGTTAAAGGCAAACACTTTAAGAATTTGAGTGCTCCTAGTCTGTATAATTGTAACTGGTGTTTATTATGAGAAGCTTCATAACTAAATTTTGATCTCATGTTTACTGATTTTTCCTTAAAATAACCAACATATGGCAGTAACTTCAAAAGATAAAAAGGTTTATTTTAGTGGGTTGTCATTTGCAGGGCAGTGGCAAAACAATATGCTATGGGACTGGCAAGGAAGAAAACGTTCTGTTCATGGGTGGGATGCAAAGAGAAGAATAAAGACACTAGGGTATAACAATCTTGATGTGGGATGCCCCTCTGTATACTGTGAATATGTTTTATTACCATTGGTTAATAAAGAATCTGCTATGGCCTATTGAAGGGCGGCATATAGCTAGGTGGGAAATCACGCAGAGATACAGGGAGAAAGAAGAGGGAGTTGGGGAGAAGGGAGCAACTTCAGGAGTAAGATGCCAGAACCTTTCCAACCAGTAAGTCAATAGGATGTGTGGTGATATACAGATTATTAGAAATGTAAGAGCAAGTACATAAGAAGCTAGAGCCATTGACCAAGCAATTATAATTAATATCAAGCCTCTGAATGATTATTTCATGAGCAGCTGTGGGGACTAGTAGGTGGAAGAGAAACCAGTCAAGCAGAACTGGATGGGACAGAGAAAAGACTTTCAGCTACAGAATCTCCTTGAAGTCACTCTTCCAAAAACATAAGCACTTCCTAACAGGCTCTGTGTCATAAAGTTCCCACAACCACCAAATTGTGCTAAATGGCCAAACCTTTATACATAGCCTCCCGAGGACACTCAAGATCCAAATTTCAACACATAGTTACTTCAACATTGCATTCCTCAGTATGAAAGTCTAGGCACCTATTGCCTTGGGAAAAGGAGCACAGCAAAGGCCTTTAGGATGCAGGCTGCTAGGGTACCAGAGTAGCAGCTCAATGATAAGTGGAGCTCTTGCTTATAATTCATGATCTATTCCTGCAAATACTGAAAACATTATAAAGGGGGAAGGGCAAAACAAGTACTTTGAAGCTTATTTCCTATTGTTGGATATGGGGAAAATATGTTGTAAAACCATTAATATCATTATAAAATATGATTTAAACAATAAAACCACCCTCTACAGAGGATTAGTAAACTATGATATGAGGAATAAAATACTAAGACTAGTATTAAAATAGTTAAGCGTTGTGAAATGAAAGAATAATATTCCATGGCTTTTCACTTGCAGCTATTTAATTTACCCAACTCCTCAAAATTTTTATAAATAACTTTTTACATTTAATTAGGTCATGTTGTACAATTATTACAAATCGCTTCTATAATATAAAAAACATTCAGAACAAATGCCTAATAAATTAGAATATTAGGCAGGATGCATGAATAGAATTGTGGTAAAAGGTAAGCCACACATCTGAGTGAGTTAAGAGAATAAAAATGTGCTTCTCATTCATAATTCAATTTGGACCAGCCAGTTCTCCATGGAAGCTCTTCTTTATGCACTGACTCAAGGATCCTGTCTGATTAAACACACGTCCTGCAGTTATCACCAACAAGAAAGAAAAAGCTGAAGGGACTTACTATTAAATCTTCTGGATAGAATTTGTACACTTAACTTTCTACTCTGACTTTATTGGTTAAAATTAGTCACATGACCATCGTATCGAAAAGAAAATGGTAAGCAGAGATAATTTATATTGAAATTGCTTCAAGGTATTTTAAAGACAATGTGTATTGATTGATATAAATATGTTTCAAATTAATTATAAATTTTTCCTTTCCTGTAATTCTTTCCTGATTAGATTAATAGAAAGGTAAGGTGTACTATTCTTACAAAGTAAAAAAAAAAAAAATGAGTAAAACTCAGTGTTGGGGGGAGAGAATATGCCCTGAAAAACTATTCTGTGATCTTTTGAATCTCTCGTGAGATGGAAGCATAGCAACACCATTCATCTTGTCACCTTCTAGAAATGGCATCATTTGCTCCAACATCGTGACATTATGTCCTTGTCCCACAAATACTGCCCCAACATCTTATAATCACCTTGTTTTTTATTTCCCCATCCTGGCATAAATCACACTCTATGTTTGAGAAATTGCATGGCAATGTGGGCTCAGCTGTGTGACAGAGAAGTGAGAGCTTCCATTCATCTTTATCAGTTCCTTTTATGAACTTTGCTATCGCTCTCAGCAGCAGCTTCACAGATGTCAAGCCATGGTGTTAGTCGGGTTAACCTTTTCAGCACCATTTATTCTACAATTCTTAGCAAAATTTTCTCTCCATTCTGAATCATGTTGTAGAATTTCATTGCTTATCACTTAATTCGGGGTTACCATATTATCTTTCTATTTGGTTTCTTGATAGTCAACCCATTTATTTGATTCATCTGGTACACACTTATCATACTAGTTTTACACAAATACCAGCAGTGATGCATCCTTCATAACATATTGCACATTTCTAAGGGTTCTGTGATTTCTGCCAAATCTGGTATAAACACGAAGTTTCATAAATATTAATTTTCTCCATCCACTCCACCCAAACTATTGCTACATTCTTTCCAACATTTATTTCAAACAAAGAATTTTTTCTTTAAAAATAATATTTTATTAATTATTTGAGAATTTCAAATAATTTCTATTATATAAATCTCCCTTCCCAACTTCTTCTATGACTAACTTTTTTGCGTTCTCCTCCCTACCCACCCAATTTCAAATATTCTTCCTTTTACTTTTATAACATCAATCAAGTACAGCTTGTGGTGCTCAAGTAATCTATGTAGCAGGACACCCCTTGGTGTGTTCTCAGTCTTTCACGGGTTAAAGCATTAAAGCTTTTCCAGAACTGTCAAATGCAAATAGCTCCTGAGCTAATGGTGGTGTTTTATGTATATTGCCCCCCCCATGTTGGTATTTTGTCAAGCTTGAGTTTGTACAGGTATTTATGTGTGCTACCACAAGCACTGAGTTTATGTGGGCGATTACTCCACTGTGCTCAGAAAATATTGTTTTCTTGCAGTTATTCACCAGTACCAGCTCTTGCACTTTCTAGGCCCTCTTCAATGAAGATTACTGAAGCTTGCAGAATAGGAGTTTAATAAGTGTTTCCCATCTAGGGCAGAACATTCCACAGTCTCTTTTCTCTGCATGCTGACTAGTGAAGATTCTCTGCATCGTCTGTCATCTGCTGCAAGAAGAAACTTCTTTGATCATGGTTGAGAGATGCACTGACCTATGGGCATAGCGGTACAACATCGGGAGTCATTTTAATTCTTGTCCATTTGGCATAGTAAAAGTATTAAATTCTCCCCTACAGTCTATGATCAATCTAGCCCCAGGCTCCTGGCCTTATTAACAGTGCCAAGCATAGGTTCCACTTCATGGAACAGGCCTTACATACGGAAAGTGGTTGCCTAGTCTCGTAATATTCATGTCACCATTGCCCCAGTGCATATATTTTGTCCCGTTTGTCATATTTGTAGCTTTCATGTTTCACAGAAGAGTGTGATAATCATTATTTTCTCCTCTGGTAGCTTACATGACTCCTTCCAGAACTCTAAAAGCTAGTTTGTAGGAACGATGCTCCTAGGTGAGTATCAAGTTCAGTTCTCCATGTTCTATTACTCTAGTGTTGGGTGACGGTGAGGCTTTGCTGTCAATTCCAGGGGGAAACTAAGAGCTTTGTCAGTAGCCTGCAATGTTTGGAAGTCTATTTAACTCCAAAAGAAAATTAAACAAGCAAAAAAAAAAAAAAACCCTCCAGATGTTTATAACATCCTAATCAGAATTATCTGTGATTTTAAAGAGATATTTTCCAAGAATGCAGAAGGCAACATTTGAAAAAAGTGCTTTTAGGAAGAAGACAAAGATTAACCACTAAGGAGTACTCGCAGAACTCAGGGAGGATCATGGGGGACCACCTGCCCAATAAAAGAGAGGAAGCAGAAATGTGCCTTAAAGCTCTGTCTTTGGTGCACAATTTAAGTCAAAGCCTTAATTAAGTCATTTTGTTAATCACTGTCCAATATATGACACGAAATGCCATGTTTCCTAGATACTTTTAATCCCTTCTGGTCAGGGATTTCTGAAAATAATTATTTATTTTAACTACCTTACACTAAAATGTTTCCTGTTACTAACGTATTATGTATTCAGTTCATAAAAATGGAAAGAATATTTTTGGACTGACCCAACAAGTAAAGGTTCGTTATTTACGAAGAATTAAGAATACAGTGTAATTCATTCCATTAACTCAAATAAATAAGAAACCCTTCTGTTAGTAACTGTACTTCAGCTCTTAGCTGTGTCCACTTGAACTTTTCAAACAAACAGGATCAGTATTTTTGACACTTTTTAATTTACTGAATACTTATGCACATTTGTTAAGTACTGACTTTCCTTTGAAATACTTGATGCACTTTGAGTTGGCCCTCATTCTTCAAAATGTTCCACACTTACAATCTTCAACATTAGAGATGTGAAACTTCATGAGTAAATTAAGTGATTTACTAAATAGAAAGCCGGCTCTGCTTAAAGATGTATATGGATCAGAAACATGTCTTACACCAAGGCTACCTAGAAGAAAGGGGTAAACAATTTATTTTTTTTTTATTTATTTATTAAAGATTTCTGCCTCCTCCCCGCCACCGCCTCCCATTTCTCTCCCCCTCCCCCAATCAAGTCCCCCTCCCTCGTCAGCCTGAAGAGCAATCAGGGTTCCCTGCCCTGTGGGAAGTCCAAGGACCACCCACCTCCACCCAGGTCTAGTAAGCTGGGCATCCAAACTGCGTGGGCTCCCACAAAGCCAGTACGCGCAGTAGGATCATAACCCATTGCCATTGTTCTTGAGTTCTCAGTAGTCCTCATTGTCCACTATGTTCAGCGAGTCCGGTTTTATCCCAGGCTTTTTCAGACCCAGGCCAGCTGGCCTTGGTGAGTTCCCAATAGAACATCCCCATTGTCTCAGTGTGTAGGTGCCCCCCTCGCGGTCCTGAGTTCCTTGCTCGTGCTCTCTCTCCTTCTGCTCCTGATTTGGACCTTGAGTTATTTTAAGTTCCAATGTATGACAACACAAATAGGCATTAGTTGCTGCTCCCCTCAAGGCTCTTCCCTAAGATCATGGCACACGAGAATTCTGTTCGTTCTGTCCACTTTGCATCTTGCCAAGATTCACCCTTTTCAGTTTTAGTGCCTTCCCTCCAGGCTGTCTTTGTGGGAAGAAACTTAGAAATGAAATAAGCTACAATGGTAGCTTGCTCGGCTTCAGGCTAATACTGATAATTCTTCCTGCTGTCTATCCCTCCCTCAGCTGTCACTTCAGTACGTTTTGGTAATTTACCTTATGCAGCCTTGGACCTCCCTAAGGTAAACGAGCTTCACATTATAATTCACACAGTGGCCCAAGCAAATACTCAAAGGCAATGAAATCAATCCCATCAATTACACACATATTTTCTTCACTTTAATGCATAAAACCAACAACTGCATCTCCTTCTGTTGATCAGGACCAATTCCTCTAGAAAGTGTTATGGCTTCCTACCAGCTTTTGGCCCTGCTTTTCACTGATTCTATGGTTCTTTCGTAACATCTGCAGCTTATACTTAGTGATATTGGTTCTATCCTCTAACAAAAGGTTTACATGGTTGGGATTCAGTATCTCTAATTTCAATTTCAGAAGTGAGAAGTGTAAAGTTCTCTAGTGGGTCAAGAATAATGCCACAAATAAGTGAAAAAGAAATAAGACCCATAGCAACTTGATTTCTTTCCCCCAGAAGACCTGTGTATTACCGAGCTAGTTAACAGTTTCACCGTAAAGAGCAGAGGGGCTCCTGATGTCCCAGTCTCTCTGAGGAGCTTTTGGCAGTTGATGCTTGCTAGGAGGAGAGTCACTTTTCTTTTTCGTTTTTTCCTGAGATGTGACCATTGGTATATTTTCCAGATCCTTGTGAAATGACTCTACACCCACATGTATATGAACAATAGTAAATGCTCTCAGTAGACTAAATACATGGACAAATAATTTTAAAGGGAGAACATAACGTTGGGAGATGTGATGGAGCCTCCTGGACAGAGTTGGTGCAGAGAATGAGCTGTGGATATGACTAAAAAATATCATATACATGGTTGAAACTTTCAAAGAATGTAGAAATAAGAAAGAAAAATAAGATATGACAGTAAATTATATGAAGTCAATATACAGTAAAATCAGTGCGTAGACAGATGAACAAGGGGTACTTCTCAGACTCTTAAATTTCATAATGGACTTTCTATTCCGAATATTGTAAGATTAACAATTTTCATTCCTTCTACTTATTGTGCCAGTGTGGACCAATTATTTGGAATTTAACCACATTTTTGAAGGTCAATAATACCAAGATTATTAATTTCTAAGGGTAATTTTGAAATTATATGTAATTACCAAAAATCATAGAAATTCTCTAAAATAGATTTTATTTTAGGTACATGACCTGCAGTTAAAACTAGTCATCTTCTAATCTTAGATGATGCTTTTAGGAAAGGGTTTTAGCTCAACCTTGTCAAGAAAGGTTTAAAGGCAGCACCCAATGTTAATCATACTCATATTAAGTATTTTTAAAAAATCTATATCAGATCACGTATTGCGTCAAGAATCTTTCCTTCTTTTTCCTGTCTTTACATCAATTGTAGGCTTAAGGCTAGAACTGGTTAAAAGGAATATGGATGGAGTTGAGAAAGCAAAAGGAAGGTGAACCATTTCTCACTAAAAGGTACTAGGACAGACATGGCAAAGTCCCACACAACACAAGCACAGGATGCAACACCAGTCTGTCTGCATTTTCCTTCATTCTGTAATCAGCTAGCATCTGATGGGCTGCTGTTCTACTCCAATTCCAGGATCAACACAAGGGGCCGTGAAAGAGACAGGTCTATCTGTAACTGAAATTGCTTCCTTAAAGAGGTTTAATGGCTTCCTACTAAGCCAATTAGACTCACACACACTGACATAATGAAAGGAAAAAAAAAAGCAAAATGTGAAAAAGTCCCAGAGAGTTTGTATAATATTCTTTAGGTTTTCGTCATCATGCTTGGGACTCTACAAAACCAAAGGAAATAAAATCTTGAGTAGTAAAACGTTTTGCAGAAACTTTGCAAAGGAAAGGATGGGCTTGGACTATACATCTTTCTGGATTGTCTTCTAGTCTATTCCAAAGCAACAAAAATATATAAATAAAAATCAGCCAAGCAAGCAAACTATCAACCGATTTCACATCACTCGTTATTTCTCCATGGAAAGAGTAAATAGTTAAATGCAAATGAAAAGAAAACAGTTAACTACAAATTAAATGAGGAAAGATTAAGAAATGTGTTCTAGCATGAAATACAAAGAACAAGTAAGAAAGGTCCCAACAGGCTGCTATAACATTTGTATATTTATAAATTAAATTTATATTTATAGTAGCTCCAAAGCTAAAAGAAATCTGCTGGGAAATCATAAATATTTTAAATTCAGCTAGAAAAATCAAGAATATCTGGAGTAGTAGGAAAAATATGAAGCTTAAATCTAAAATTACATCCATGAGTATAAACAATTCCACTAAGAGCCAGGTGTTGGATGCAAAAGCAACTAAAATTTTAGCGACTTCAGTGTTATTTTCTCTAGCAGGAATCATTTCAGGAGGCTGGAAGGCACAGCTTGCCATATCCAAAAGATTGAGCTTATATCCCAAACTTAGAATAGAGCCTTTCCTGCCTGTGCTGCTGGTATTTTAAGAAACATGACAGCCCCATCTGCCATTCCGATGAGAAGCCACTCTTTCTAAGGTGTCACAGCATTTATGCCTATAACCCCAAGCTAACAGGAAAAGGAAATATCATTTTCCTCCATCTCCTTCCAAGAAAGGTTTAATGTGCAGTAGTCTAGCACTGCTTCCAAGGAGGTAACCAAAGATTTTCTTGTACAAATAGACGTAAGCACATACATTTATATAATAAAATGTCAATATGCAAAATATGAGGCATGAAAGAGTAGCAATACCCCCCAAATGGATGATTTTTACCTTAAAATTGCCTTGCAATATGCATCTTTCTACTTAGTTCTAGTTCCGTCCTCAAAATCATTGAACAGATGAAAGGATAATATGAACAGAAGTGAAGAACACAGGTCCCACCCCCAAATACTGGGAAGTTATTATTCTTGGCTTCTATCCTATATTTTTCTGATGCCAAATTTTATTCCCTGAAGTACTCTAATGGAGTGTCTTTAGGATCACATCCATTCCAGTACTCTGAATGCCCCTACTTTGTGCAGCAAGTTTGCTCATTATGCTTCAATTGGTTAGGAAGAAAATTCTGGGTTTCTCTGAGCATGGGTAGGGAAAAAAAGACACATTCAACCCTTAATGCACTTAAGCATATGTTTCAACTATAAGTGCAGACAGAACACTGTGACACATGAGCAGTACCTCCAACTTTATCACAATGGAAACCACAGATATTTTTATATCTTCCTGCAGTGCAAATATCTCAAAATATTATATCTTCAAGCATATTTGGGTTCAGGGTAAATGCCTTCTTCTAAAACCCTGGTAATCTTTTTTATATATCATTTTAAAAAATGTCAGTCTGAAAAGATCTCCATAAGATTCACAAAACTACCAAAGGAGTGTATAGCACATTTTTTAAAAAGTCAAGAAACTCGTTTTCATAAAATGTAATTCAAAGTCCTTACACTGCATCTAAACCTTCTCAAGCAATATTCCTGTGAGGTCAGGAAAGTCATTCTTCATGGTATTTTTTGATATGTAATGGGTACTGCTTCTCTTTGAAGATGTAATTTATGAAGATGACTGGGTCTATAACTACGGGTTGCTGTGTTTTTCTTACTATGGCAAAAGAATAAAACTAACCAAAGAAATAGAAAATCAAAGTTTGGGAGATCAGGCGGACTCCAGCCTGGCTAGTTACCTTCAAAAGTAACAAAAAAAATTCTCACTGTTCCTGCAATTTAGTTCAGTCTTTCAAATAAAATAAACCCATATACAATATAAAAATGAAAACATTTTACCAGTGTTGGGCCATGTTTGATGCCTGTTCTTGACAAGTGAGGTTCTACTGACAAACTATATTTTAATCTTTGCATATATGTTTTCTTCCATCGTGAATATATGCAAGAATGGGCTAAGTGGCCTGCAAATTAATTATTTTAATGAGATACAGGATATAATATCCAGCTAGACAGTCATTAATTTTCAAAGATTTATTGAAATAATAAATACTAAAAATCATGTTAAGTACTCTACCCACAAACCACTAGTGTGCCATCTTTATCCTTAAGACTATTATCAGCTATTTTCATGTATATTAAGAGCAAGTATTGAAAACAAAAGTAATTTCATACTCCTAGGATACATCAGGGAAAAGATGAGCAGGAAGAAAGTGTTCTTCCCTGTAGATAAGATTTGTGCAATATAAATAAAATCCTGAAAATACAAAGCTAGTTTGGTATACACTTGTAAGCTTGGTGTTTAATTTTCCTTTTTAATCTCCATTAATATATAATTGTATCACTATTTCCTTCCTAATTAAGGGCTGTCAAGAAAGAAATCTCTCTGATCTTTTTGAATCACTAAAAAATATGACTTTCTTAGCAATTGGTTTATGGAACCTATGACTGTCAGGACTGATTGTATTTCCTGTGGCTCTAGCAATCACCAACTTTGCAAGCCAATATTTTGATTCATTTTGGCAATGGTATGGGGATGTAAATGTAAGTAACTTCTTTGTATGAATATTCCCTTGGGTTCTACCTTGCCTCTTGTATTCCTACTTTTACATTTTTCTGCCTTTTGTCATTGTTGTTTTAATTCATGGTGTGTGTGTGTGTGTGTGTGTGTGTCGCCATATCACTTGCCATAGAACAACTACAAAACACCGTTTTGATCTGGAGACAGAAGAAGCAAGTAACTGTATACTTTTGTAAAAATAAGTGTTACCTCCCTGTTTGACTCCCTCTCCCTACATGCATTTTAAAGGTCTTTTAAGTTCTCACCTTTGAGCTTCCTCTCCATCAGTAAGTTCATTTTGTATGACATTAGCCTACACACCAAGGTCAAGTCATTCCTAAATAAATGGCCTCACATTGCTCCTTCCAAAGCTTCCATTGTCAGTGCACTCTGTGGCAAAGGAGATGATATATTCCAAAGATTTTAGTGGGGACACCAGGAGAAAACCATGAGTTGATGTTTATAGCTAAATTAAGGAAATGAAAGTACACTGAGGGAATACACATGTTGTTACATCTTATCATCTTTGGTTGTATGAAAAGAGGCAAAAATGTTCCTCTAAGGCCTTTGGTTTTTTTTTTTTTTTTTCACAGAGATGGTGTGGATATGCCCAAATGCATTCACTTCTGAAAAAGCAGCCATATCCAATGTACCCAATTAAAATATTTCAGGCAGTTCCCTCACATGAGCTTTTAATTTAGAGACTCAGCAGTTGCATCTGCATCTTCCTGTACCACAACCACATATGGTGAATTTCTGCTCTAGTACAATGGTCTTGTACACTGTAAAGATGTGTCAGTTGTATTGATTTAATATAATGCTGCTTGATCAGTAGCCAGGCAGGAAGTATAGGCAGAGAAACTAGAATAGGAGAATTCTGGGAAAAGACTCAGTGTGTAGTCATCACCCAGATGCAGAGGAAGCAAGATGAGAATGCCTCACTGATAAAGGTGCCAACCCACGTGGCTAACACAGACAAGAATTATAGGTTAATGTAAGATGTAAGAGTTAGTTAATAAGAAAACCTGAGCTAATCAGCCAACCAGATTATAATTAATGTAGGCCTCTGTGTGTTTCTTTGGGACTGAATGACTGCAGGACTGGGTGGGACAGAAACCTCTGTCGAAAATTAGTGCCAACATGGTCAACTAAATCAATTTAAAAACCTGAGAGAGCTTGAAAAGGGATTCTAGATACACACACACACACACACAACAAACAAACAACAACAACAAAACAGAGTTTAGCACACCTTCTTGCTCTGTTTTCTGGCAATGAGCAGAATTACGGCTTCTTTAAGAGACCTTTAAGAGGTTTCTTGATTCACCACAGTGGAAAGAACTGCACAGTTTCTTTAAGGAAAGGCCTCCTGGTTTGTGCTAGTTACAGGAACAGCTCTCGCTCTTTTGGGGTGATTGATGCTTGCCATCCATTTTGGGTCTGGATGCTTATGTGCCCACTTGAGGCCAGAAGGAAAGTTGCTGAGATCATGCAGGGGCTCAGCACTCCTAACCTGGGCAGGCTGTGGGATTGGGTCTGTTAGGTGTGCCCAGGCAGAAGAGCATGGTGGATTCCTGCCACCATACACAAAGATATTTCCAGGCCACACAGAGCATTGCATGGCAGATTTACCTTTTACTCAGATAAAAGGGGTTTATGTGCTACATGCCCAGAGTTGAGGTGGTGAGGACAGCTCCCACTCAAAAGACCCAGACCTGGCAGTGAACTACTTCCACCATATTGAAAGCCTGAGAGAAGTGGAGCCAGCATGCAGGGTCAATGTGACCAAGCTGCTTACCATTTTAAAAACACGTCTGGTCAGAAAATTATTGCAGATATGCAATAAAGACAAATTCAGATGGAAAAGGTCTTTAAATAGGTTACAGTGTTAGATAGATGTACATAGGCTTGAGAAAGAGAGAAGAAAAAATATTTAAAAAGTAAAACAAAGTCTTTAGAGACAGAGCACAGACAGTCATAGGTTAAAGGGGTAAAAATAATGAAATAAATATTAAACTGTAGAAAAAGTAATAGAGTAAAAAAATAAGCCACATAAAGATACACAGAGAGTCTGTATTATGGATATTATTGTGTTTTCTTTAATATTTTTGACTGTGAGGGAGCTGAGTTCAGAGAGATATTTCATTATACAGGCTGCTAAGTGAAATCCACATGTATACTTTAAAGCTTTCTTGACTTCAAAATTTGGGTGTAAGGATATGTTTCTTTGAAAAAAAGGTTCTGCTTTTGTTTCCACAGAGGATGGGAACCTGTGGATTCTTTCCAGGCTAGTCTGGTTTGATGGAACAATACTCCCTCAGAAGTCTCTGTAAACCCTAGAAATATTTGTTCCAATAAAAAGCAAGAAGTAGTTTGGAGAGAACTATGCCCAAATTCCCTAAATAATTGTTTATAAATGTTTGTTTACATTTAAAGAAGGATATGATATAAAGATGAATACTTTGCATTGGTATGAATCTTGGTTTATTGATACAAATTTAAGATCAATTTTATTGTATGTATATTTCTGCTCTTGATTAAAGTATTGTGTGTTTGTGTAGCTCATTTAAAAATGTAATGTATAATTAAGAAATACTGGTTAATATTCATCTGTAATAGTCAAGCTTGTAGTCATGTTAGTTAGGTTTTCTAGATATGCAGAGATATATTTCAGTTAGATATCAAACTTTCAGAGACCTTCAGAGTATTGCATTTGAAATATTTTAAGAACTTAGTACTTTTTATGACAATGAGACACATCCATTTCTGTCAGCACCAATCTACTTCTATAGAATAATGGTCACTGAAGAGGCTCCTTATAGAGTTTATTGACCATTTGGATAAGAAACACTCGTGCTTGGACTGTTTGATGTTATGCTATATGAACTGGACATATAGAACCATAAAAAATGTCTGCTGAACTTGCATAAAGGTGAGACAGTCCTTTAGGGCTCCTGATTAATGAAAGAACAAAAAAGTCTGCTAGACATTCTGCAGGACACAGAAGAAAGTGACTGACAAACTGTCAATATAGGTGGAACTGTCTGAAATTTCCTGCTTCGTGGAAAAGTCTGCAAGATACTCTGGGACTATAGGCTAAATATGGGTGCCCTGATATTACAGAAGATCTTTGGGTGACTATTCAGGCAGTGAAATGTCTCTGTCAATTTTAGAGTTTTGGAAGCTGCTTAAAATGCACTTTCTGTTAACTTAGATACTTCTGGAGTCTTTGATGTACTTGAAGAATAGATAGTTGTAATTACAGTTTTCCTTAGTTATGAGAAAAGATAAAGTAGATATAAATATTGTAACTGTAATTCTTGTTTGATACCTGTTTTTTTCATTTATAATTTTACTATGTTAAAGTTACAACCTTTCTTTTTATTTAAACGGAAAATGGGAAATGCTGTTAAAAGTCGTTATGTATATGTGTTGCTTTTATTGGTTACTAAATAAAGAAACTGCTCTGGACTTGTGATAGGGCAGAATAGAGCTAGGCAGAAAAACTAAACTGAATGCTGGGAGAAAGTAGGCAGAGTCAGTGAGACGCTATGTAGCCGCTACAGGAGACAGACATGCTGAGACCTTGCTGGTAAACTATGAGCCTCATGGTAAAATATAAAACAATGAAAATTGGTTAATTTAAGATGTAAGAGCTAGCCAATAAGAAGCTATAGCTAATAAGCCAAGCAGTGATTTAATTAATACAGTTTCTTTGTGGTTATTTCTGGTCTAAGCAGCCATGAACAAGTTACCAGGCTACACCTATAAAACCTCTGTCAACAAATTTCTGTTTCTTAATTGTGGTGCTATCTTGTCCTGAGTCAGTGATTGCAATTCAAGTTGTCACTGCATTTAAAGACATCTCCATAATCTTTACATCACTAAAGCACACTATTCAACAGGACTCAGTCTATGTACCATTATCCTCAGTAGTTCCAGTTCCTGATTCTGTCCAGTAAAAATAAAATCTACTTTGTCAACTTCACTTGCATTCTACTAGCTATTTAGCCCATCCTATCTAGTAATATAATAATTTAATATAAACTTTTCTTCTGTAGCAGCTCTAACAGTTATAGCAAGCAGGCATTTATCCTGTGAACACCTCTAAATGCTTTAATTGGATTGTTTAATTTACCACTCACAACAGCTCCATGAGTTAGAAGCCATTACTGCACCATTTTACCCAGGAAGAAATCGAAGTGGTAGTAATTATCATGAAAACAATGATTCCTTGAAAAGAGTACATTTCTAGAAGATTAAGTAATTAGCCTTTAAATCCAGATGCTCTGACTCCAGAGTCCACATCGTCTCTGTTCTGCTGTCATTATCCCTCACTGATTTCAAGTCTCTGACAACAGCTGAACTTGGACCAACTTTTAGTATTTAGACAATGCCTAACTAACATCATGCTTTGAGCCTAAGTGCTCAGTGAAGATCTAAGAATAAAAGAGCAAATAAATCACCTGCAGAGATTTAGCAGGATATCACAGTATTTGAGCCCAAATAACAAAACAATGTCCTCCTCTCCTGAAACAAAAACAAGACCAGGAACATTTTGATTCTTTTTGTCTATGAACTTGGACATTTTTATTTTTATTTAGTTTGGTAAAGTATGTAACCTGATATATGTTTAATTGCTTAATAAATATTAATGATATACATAAAGCTTTTTTGCTCTTGTTATTATTGTTTATGTTATTAGGATTGGTTATGGATATAATGTTTCCATGGCTCATCAGAGAACACCAAGTTCAGAAAAGCTTGAATGGAATGAGCTGAAATCAGGAGCTATTTATTTTCAGTTGGGAACTCAGACCTGCAGAACCCACTGCTATTATTTAATCTTGAGAATCATACCTGATTTTTATTTGTTTGTTTAGAAAAAAGTGGGAAAAAATCTATTCACTACTGGCTTATGAGATATTTAGTAGCTTTCAGAAACTCAATTTCTATGACTATCTTTATTCATTTACTTAAAACAGAAGTTACAATGAAAAAAAAATTCGTATAATTTATATACCAAAGTAACACTAGAAAACTCAAGGTGTTATACAACTTCAATTTATAAATAGAATTTTCTCTTACCCAAAATCATTTGCTTAAGAAAAATGCCCAACCTTTGTATTAAGGTCCCTTGCTTTGTCATTTTCGACAAATTTAAAGATGCTTCAAGACAACATCTTAGTTTCACTCAGGCTAGGAAGATAAAACCAGTCTAAGAGCAAATGCAGTTATCCCAACTTCAAAAAGTACATACTGCTAAGTCATTACCTACTTATGATCCATCATCCTTTCAGAGGGATAGAAAGTCTTCCAGAGACAATATGGACAGGAGGGGAAAAAATTAAATTTAACAGCTTCCTTTAACAGGCATGCCTTTCTCTAGAGACAACTCTGTCTTAACTATAATGAGAAGCTAATTGTTGGTAGCCTTCCCTTTGCCAGCATTCTTCCATTTCAGTCCTCAGATGAGCAGATTGTCTTCTAAATAAATAGAGTTTGTTACTACTGAGACGAAGGGATGCGAGCGGCACAAGCTGGAAGCAGTGACCCACGTAGTTCCTATCTCACTCATTCTTCCCTCGTCTTTGTGACATGAAGCAGATGACAAATTAACCCTGATTTGAACTCCACAGCTGTTTATTCTCCTCACCTTGGTCCTGCTCTACTCACAAAAACTTTTACTCCAGTGTCTTTTCCTCCATTAATAACACCGTGAGCTACCTGATTACTGCTCCTTCAGGGTCCTACAAGAATTTTTCTTCAACTCTGGTAATTTCCTTATCTCCTAAAAGCTGCATATTTGCTAAGAAGCCAGGTAAATGTTCTTTCCTCCCCAATTACTCACCTCTGTGTTGACATAAAACACAGCTAGCACAGTGTGGTGCTGTGTGTCACATATGTTTTCCTTAGCATTTTCAATGAATTTGGCCTTAGTCCAATTAGAACTGACTTTTGTAGTGCTCAGAAATAAAAGTTTCATGTTGTTCTTCTGCACATGACTATTCAATTTTACTGTGCTGTTTACTAAAGAGACTTCTCCCTGTCTACTGCATATCCCTGACACCTTTGCCAAAGACACTTGACTCTGTGTGGGTTATTCATTAATTATCGATTCTATTCCTTATGCTTTGTAACAGTTTCACATCAATACCATGGGCTGATTACTGTAGCGTTTAGGATGCTTTGAGGTGTTGAGGTATAAAACTCCATGCTTTGTTCTTTTTGTTTCCTTTCTCTGTTCAAAAATTTTGTGTCTCTACATAAATTACAGGATTTTTTTTTTACTGTGAGAGATACCAGTAGCACTTTGAGAAAGACTGCACTAAATCTATAGAGTGGTTTGTATACTTTTAACATTTTAATAAGATTTTTTTAATTAATGAGCTTTCACTGTTTTCCATTTTTTTGTGTCTGGTTCAATTACTTTAATTAGTGTTTTATGGAATTCACTGGACAAATCCTTCACCTTTTGTGTAAATTTATCACTAAAGACTTATTTTTAGCTACAGTGAATAGGATGGTTTTCTTATTTTCTTTTCAAATCTTTATCTATTGATGTATAGCATGGCTCACAATGTTTCAAGACCAATTTTTCAATGTTGCTGAAGTTTCTAGTTGTAATAGTATGATGGTTGAGTATGAGGAGTTTTCTAACCACCAGATGATGTCACCTTTACACAGTGACAATCTGATACTCACTTTTCCTAATTGAATACCTTTTATTTTTTTTTTCTCTTGCCTGATTGTTCTGACCTAGCACCAGCACCAAACTGAATAAGAATGAAGAACCCGGCTTAAATTGCCCCTGCCATCTAGCAACCTTTCTCTTTGCCCCATTATACAAATCTACTTCAGAGTTAGTATGACTAGCATTGGAGAGATGACACAAGGTAAAGTTAGACAGATGTTGGACTTCAAACAGCAGAGTTACTTGGAATAACTGGACAAACACACACTATCCAGAACAGGACTCAGAGATTAGATCATTGTCCTGCAAAGAATGGGAACACTTCTACGGCATATTAGAAATATATTTTTTTCTATCTTATTTCTTAACATATGTTTTGTGTATAAGAATTTCTGTAGTAATGATTAAATGGCAAATATGAATGATTCGTAAACAAGCCAGCATACAAATATTAATAAAGGCTCACAAAGTTTGCAGTATGCTACTGAAATTTGAGAATTAATTGATGAATACATTACTCGGAGAACTGAATGATACCCAGAGATACAACAATGTCACAGTTACTCCTTTCATTGAACTACTTTTTCTTATCTCAGGACTCAGAGTTAGAGCCTTCTTCTTGCTAATTTGCAAGTAAAAGGTAAAATGGTAATGCAGTTGACATTTTATCCATAACTATCACCAAACATTTGAAGCATTAATCTTCACATTCTTCTAAAGTAGAAATTTCATGGTCTCCTTTGATTTTTCTATCTTTTTGATGTTCCACATACTGTTTTTTTTATTTTATTTTTTAAAACAAACTTTTTTATTTTACATAACAATTCCAGTTTCCTCTCCCTTCTCTCACTCAACTCACCCCACGTTCTCCCATCTATCCCCAATCTTTATGGAGGATTAGCAACTTCTTCCACTAAATGCTGCCCAAGTTTCTCTTTCTCCTCCACTTGACATGCAGCTGAGCCGCTCACCACGTATCATAGTCAGTATGAATGACATTGCACACCAAATCGTCTGAGATTCTATTTAGTGACTGTACATAGTGTTACACATTTAACTTGATTAGTTTCACTTCGTACCTCAATTATAGCAGTTGTCACTGTTTCTTGTTGTTGTCTCACTGTTATCTAATAGTGCTGGGTATTAAGTTCAAGAGTACTTCAACATAAAATTTTCATTTCTTTGTATAGTTTCTTTTAACATGTATATTTGAAATACTGAATCATTGTGGTTTCCCAGACTTCCATGTTTCTTTAGGCATCCATGTTTTGAACTCTAACTTCAAGTACCGAAGATTTTCTTAATTACACAACTCAGCCTCTATTTGAATAGGTAGCTCCTGTTCTCACAGACGTACCCGTTATTTTATATAATACATTATACTCATTCTCAGCATATAAACTTTTCATAACCTACTTGTTTGACATTCACCTCATAGCTTCAGGAGAAATTGCCTCCTGTTGTCCACACCTGATGCCCCCTCAACCTCAGTTAAGACTTCCAAAACACATTTCCAGCATGGGCATATTGCTTGAGGGCACTAGAGAAAACCATAAAAGATAAGTATTTGCATCATAAGAGTGAGACGTGGAGAATGGGAAGAAAAACCCATAATAAATACCCAGCTATTCTCAGACACAGGAATAGTTTAGACAGGAACTGAGCTAAAACTGAGTCATTTTATATCTCTGACAATCAGCAAAAATACCCTGGTTAATATCCAAAGCCATAACAAACAGATAGACATTAAGACAAATAGACACACACATCAATATGTATATCAGAATTTTAGCACACTACATTTGAACAGATTGGGAAAGAAATTACTGATGTTTTAAATCACGAAAAACTAAAACTGAATGTGATCATCAGATTCCACACACAAAGGAGATGACATCAGGTCAGAGCAGTTTGGAAAAGCTATGGAAACAGCGAATTCAAGCTAGATGCTGATGATGTGGTAGAAAGTGTTAAATGGGCATTATTTAGAAAAGAAATGAACATACGAGCAAAAGCAGTAGTAAAAACAAAATGAACATAGAGTTTATTTAAGACATAATACAGTTTCATCCAGAAAATGGCATCTCACCTCTTTGAACTAGTACCAAGGAGTTAGCATTCTGACCAAATGTTTTTATTCAGCTATCAATCATCTCATTACCGATTTTTATGCTCTAAAAACTAGGCCGTTCTACAGAGAACTTCCAGGAAGAAGATAACTCTAAATGTCTATGAATATGTTTACCAATATAGAATGTCCCCTTCTATCCTATTATGAGTCCTAATATTTTAATTATTTTGGATGGGAACATTTTTTTTCTCTTCTTATACTGTGAAGCCTAGTCCAATATTTTACACAACACTGAAATCTATCTAACTCATCCAATTCACCAAAGCCCAGCTTCTCGTGTTACTGCCTAAGTGATGAGCTGAACAGACAAAGTTCTGTGAAATTCCATTCGAATTATGAGAATTTTATCTGTCACTTCTAATCATTGGTGCCATGAACACTCACAGCTTTCGTTACCCAGGCTGAGCTAATTTTCTTGTTCATTTCTCATATAGGACAACAATTTAAAGGTCACAGGGGAGAACGGCTTGGACCCAAATCTTCGTACAATGCCAAGAATGCTGTGTGTGCACAGAGTTGTTCCCTTCTGCCTGCAATCTGTTGCTCCTCTGTTAAATGGGTATGGTGATAGCAAGGTTGTTTTTTAAATGATTGTCTGAACTAACTCTAAACTATGTTACCACTTAATTAGACTCGTGTATTCTTTCTAGATATTTTAAAAAATGTTTTTAGATTTATTTATTTTATTTTGTATGTATGAGTATTTGGCTTGTCTTTCTAGATTTTTATGAAAAAAGTCAAATTTATCTTCAAAAAGATAAAATATAATAGGTGATTATTCAAGGGAATGCAGGCATTACTTAACAAGTTTGAGATATTTTAATATTTTCAATTATTTATTTTTAATAATTTCTCTTTGGTTGACATCATTATCCTAAATTTTGGTGTCATGGAACAAAATCCATGTACTTGCTAAGGTACAGAAAGTCTCTTCAGCAATCATGATTCTAGACTTCATTTGTTTTTGCAAGCATTTCTACAGTTGCTTTCTTGTTCCCTTTTGCTGGAAACTGCCCCATGTTCTCACTCAAATTATAAATGAGTCCTCATCAGTTTATCAAAATGCTTATGAAATCAGTTTCAGCACGTTTTATGTTTGGTTTAATGGAGAGGTGCTTAGATAATTAATTGGGAGCTCATTAGGCCTATTCCCCGAGCTGCAACCTAAGCAAATAGAAAATAACACAGCGTAAACAACAAAGCCCCTGGAAACTTAAACAGTTAGAATCCAGTCCTAATATCTAACTAGAGAATTGCCTAGCAAAATCCAACATGGAATCACCAACTAAGTTCTTTAGAGTGGCTCCCAGTAGTCCAAAGCGATGTCTCCAGTTAGTTCCTTGGGAAGCAGAGGATAGGGAACCTGAAATGACCCTATCCTATAGCAATACTGACGAATATCTTGCATATCACCATAGAACCTTCATCTGGTGATGGATGGAGATAGAGACAGAGACCCACACTGGAGCACTGGACTGAGCTCCCAAGGTCCCAATGAGGAGCAGAAGGAGGGAGAACACGAACAAGGAAGTCAGGACCACGAGGGGTGCACCCACCCACTGAGACAGTGGGGCTGATCTATTGGGAGCTCACCAAGGCCAGCTGGACTGTGACTGAAAAAGCATGGGATAAAACCGGACTCTCTGATCATGGCGAACAATGAGGGCTGATGAGAAGCCAAGGACAATGGCACGGGGTTTTGATCCTACTTCATGTTCTGGCTTGGTGGGAGCCTAGCCAGTTTGGATGTTCACCTTCCTAGACAAGGAAGGAGGGGGGAGGACCTTGGACTTTCCACAGGGCAGGGAACCCTGACTGCTCTTTGGACTGGAGAGGGAGGGAGAGAGGAGTAGGGGGAGGGGGAGAAGCGTGGGAGGAGGGGGGGGAATGGGAGGCTGTGAGGAGGCTGAAACTTTTTTTTTTTTCCTTTTCTCAATAAAAAAAAAAGAAGAAGAAGAAGTCAAACATCCTCTTTGACTTGCACGCAAGAATTCTGTAGAAGGAATTCCAGGGATCCATTTGCTGAAGCCCATCCTACTAGTATTATGATGCGGATCAACTCATGTATTGTTATCTTCTGGAACAAATTCTTTTAAATTTGCTTTCCCTAATTTTTTTTGTCTAGCAGAGGTAGCCAAAAACAAACAAATAAATGTATAATAATCCCATCAATCCTGTGTTTCCATGATTCAGTTCATTTTAAAAAGCCACTTTTGCTGATACAAAAAAAAATGAATAAATAAATAAATATATCTAAAACCAGTTCATCTACTTTTAGTGTTAGATCTGTCTAGTCTTACCGTCTTCATTATTACCAGTAATCTTCCAGTGTGTGTGTGTGTGTGTGTGTGTGTGTGTGTGTGCGTGTACAAGCACACAGCATGGGTTTGTATGTAAAAATTGCTTAAACTTGCATTGTATAATGACAGAGTCAGGAATCTGTGGTTAAGCATGCTTGATGCTCTTCCAGAGAACCTGAATTGGGTTTCTCCCACCCATGTTGGGTAGTGGACAACTGCCTGTATCTTCTACGTCAACAGATGTAATGCTCTCCTCTAGCCCCATTGGTACCTTCATAAGTGGCATACATACACACAGACACACAGACACCTAAATTAAAAACAATAATAAATATATAAAAATTACACAGCATCCTGGTAAATCCAGGGAAGTATTCTTTGTTAAATTGGATTATAAATGCCCTACACTTAATAGATGCTCTTCTCTACACCCTTTTCATAGAAGTAGAATTTCACATTAACTATATTATTGTAGCAATTAATACTTAGATAATCAAATAAAAATGTCCCGTGTCTCTGAATTTATTGAAATATATTTTTGTATCTAACTAATACCTATCTTATTTTCATTAAGCAGAATTTCAATACTATTTATCATTAATATTAACCTAAATATATTTTGCTTCTAAAGTACCAAGGGCATTGACTGCTTTAGGAAATGCTAAGGAGTGATTTAGGAAAATCAGGTACATTTATTATCCAAAATATTCAACTTTCCAACTTATCAGTTTCTCTATTTGGTGCTTATTCATAAATTTCAAACAGAATATTATGTTTTTTTTCATACTAAAAACTTAGAGAAAATTGGCTTGTTTCTAAAGGATTAATCTTCAAAGTATCATCTGTTTATATTCTTCATGAACAAACAAATCGCATGATTAAAAATTACTTTATTTCATCATTTAGCATGTGATTGATGTGTCATCAGTTCTCAAAGATTTATGTATTCAATGACATAAATAGCAAACTCAGACGAAAAATTTTCCCAGGGTGAATTGTGAAAAACTCTGAAATCTCAAAGTGGCAAAATCTTTAGCAATTTGATAAATAATACCATTAGAATTGATGTGCCGAAAATTAAATATCCTCTGACAATTAGAAATAAAGTGTTCTTATAGCAATGTCTTGGGAAAATCAAGTTCATGTTTAGGATGGCCAGAAGAATGCAAAAATAGAAAGAAAGGTGAAGGTAGGTGATGCCTCAAGAATTTCACAAAAATAGGCAAGGTTACTTCCTTTTAAAACGTGAGAGTAATAAATGTAAACAAAATGAATGAAGGAATGATGCACATTGATAGTTTGTTGGTTTACCGTCATTTGTGGAGTTGTTTTTAATTAATTAATTTATTTATTAAAGATTTCTGTCTCTTCCCCACCGCCGCCTCCCCTTTCCCTCCCCCTCCCCCAATTAAGTCCCCCTCCCTCGTCAGCCTGAAGAGCAATCAGGGTTCCCTGCCCTGTGGGAAGTCCAAGGACCCCCACCTCCATCCAGGTCTAGTAAGGTGAGCATCCAAACTGCCTAGGCTCCCACAAAGCCAATACGTGCAGTAGGATCAAAAACCCATTGCCATTGTTCTTGAGTTCTCAGTAGTCCTCATTGTCCGCTATATTCAGCGAGACCGGTTTTAACCCAGGCTTTTTCAGACCCAGGCCAGCTGGCCTTGGTGAGTTCCCGATAGAACATCCCCATTGTCTCAGTGTGTGGGTGCCCCCCTTGCGGTCCTGAGTTCCTTGCTCGTGCTCTCTCTCCTTCTGCTCCTGATTTGGACCTTGAGATTTGGGTCCGGTGTGTGGAGTTGTTTTTATTGTTTGCTTTTGACATGCTGTCTCACATAGCCTAGGCTGATTTCTAATTCACTATTTAGTTGAGGACACCCGTGAACTTCAGCTTCTCCTCTCTATCACCCAAAGGCTGTGATTACAGGCATATGCCACCATACTTAGAGATTGGGCTAATTTTGCCAGATGGTTTTCAGAACGTTAGTAGATGCTAAAGAAAACTGTACTCAACCAGAACTTGCAATTCTGATTTAGTTACTTAGAAGAAGTAGACATACATATAAAGGAAGAAAGGAGAGTGGAGAAAGCCCACTTTGATAATGTTCTCTTTTGCAGTCTTTTGTACTCTGTCATCAAGTACTGAGCTTGCAAAGAGGGAAATAATTTTGTAAAGTATGCTTTTAAACAAATAGTTACTTTGCCTCCTTGGGCTTCAACGAATAAAGAAAATCATTTTACATTTCTTTCATTTCAAGAAAATAATCTAAAAGCACAGTAGAAAGTGGAAAAGATGAATCAATTTATCCTTGATGAAGGAATGTAGGCAGCAGCATTCAGGATCAAAGCTTGTTTCCTCTCAGGACAGGCAATTTGTTTCAGATGCCCATCTGAAAAAAATCATCTGTATTCATATGCAGTAGTGAACTGGGGCTGCTAGTACCAGATAACAAGAGTCAAATATAAACCTTCACGAAATTTATCAGCTAGTTGTTAAGCACATTACTTAAAAATAAATTTACATAAACTTACTGTTCAAGGTTACAAAAAAAAACAATAAAGGGCTGAAAGTTTATCATTTCTTAATTATATAATATATAATTTCTTAATAGCAATATATAATTACTATTCTAGTATTGACATAGTCTACTATTGACTTTGTCCTGAATGTTATTCACATTGCCTTTTTCAACATAAATACCATAAAACACATTCTGTGCATCAGTTTTCAGTTCTGTGTTGGTGTCATGAAATGACCATGTTGTATTTGCACCATGAAAACCAGAAGTAATGATTGATTTACTGTCTTTTTATTTATTTTTAATAATGGGGAAATGTTCATAAAGGCGATTAAATGTAAAAGTGGGTCAAGTCTCTAGTGGTTTGCACTAAAATGAGGAGATATCCTTTTCATATTCAAAAACGATTAGTCAGTTCAAAAAAGAAATTGATTGTATGATGGAAGGATAGAGTTATAACAAATGTGTCCATTGCTTCACTCTCTCACACTCATTAAAGTAAATGAAAATATAAATCAGAGCTCACAATGTCTCTACAATCTATCCACATTGCTAATGACCCCCCTTGTCAACTATGAAAGTAACCTAGCATTCATTTGTAGATTGAGTTAATCAGATCGCTGCTAAAATGCAAACCACAGAAGGGCTAGACACAGAGAGGTTTAACAAAATGAACAAAAGTGCTTCAAGAATCGGCTGGCTTCTTGGAGTAGTACACATTTCATTATTACTTGTAAATTTTGTAATATAAGACATTTACACCATCTTGTTTCGATGCATAGACACACACAAACATACACACCTACATACACATAGTTTGTTGTTCTACTAAAATACCTGTTGCTAAATATCTCCAGCAACATAATTGCCCATGCTCACATTAAAGAATGCTACACTAAAAGTTTAGTATGGCTTGCTTGCTATTTTAACACTGTAACCTGGTTGCCCTCATGAGACATGTTATTAAGGTACAAATCTTCTTTTAGATAGAATTGGATGAATGCTTCTTTTAGATAGAATTGGATGAATTTGTGTTGTTTTCCTTATATTTTTCCCTTTAAAAATCTTTCCCTATCATACCTATATCCCTTCTCAGTTCCTAGCAAGCCAAAATGAAGATATCCAATCTCACTAACTAGACCTCCATCTCTGCCAATTTCTGGTAATTGCAAACTCATTAAATGAAGGTATCCACTTGAACAAACTGTTCTGTGCTCATTTTCTGATGTTTCTAAGAGCTGAAGTCTAAAAGGACCAGACACTGTGCCTATGTGACAGGCATCACAACAGAAAGAGAGCTCTATTTTTTGAACCAAAGACTGATAACAGCATTTGAATAAAAGGACGCTCCTAGGAGTGGGAAAATAAAATAATAAAAATATGGAAGGAAAAAATAAAGGCCAGATTTCAGTACCTGTAGATCATCATTAATAGTGTTCCGAACTGGAGCACACTCATAAGTAATTGACTATAAACCTGGGGTTATTTCATTCCTCAACTACCTAATACCTTCCTATTGCATGACACATGCTATGTCTGGTGCAAGACATATACCACTGAGCAATGCAGACTTAGTGTCTGCTTTCCTAGAGCCTATATATCATGATGGGGGCAATACTGTCCTTGTCAATTGTCTCTTGCGGATGAACAACTTTATTTTCTGTTTCGTTGCTGCACTAGTCCTTTAGCTGAGTCTCCTCAGAGCTGTATTATCCAATACAAATATCCTTAAAGTAATCTTTCTGTTTTCCACCAACACAGTGCTCCAGCCACAAGTATTCTTTCCTCAAATGTTGTTAGTCACCTTTTCATGTTACCATCTGACCATGTGTCCTTGCTTTACATATTCTTAACTCTGTGTCAACTGCAAAGTCACCTTGGCACTCCTCAGCCAGGCCAGCCATAGCCCAGATTCCCTAATTCCTAAGATTAACAAACTGGTTAGGATACACTGCTCTATTATATGATCAAGTCTTGTTCTAGATTCTGTTCTGGGGATAGACTGTATGTGTCATGAACATCTATGATAGGCTGACATTGTATGCATGCAATTCTTTCAACCAGTAAAAAGTCTTTAAGAACAAAACTGTGTCTCCCCAAAATAGAAGAATTCCATTTCAATAATACAACATAGGTCAATACAGAGTTTTCAGATTGGTGGTCTCTGTTGTCTTGCCTACAGATTTTGTATTTATTAAACCTCTCCAAGAGTCATGTGAGCCAGTCCCTTAAACATGCCTGTTTATGTGTGTGTGCATGTAGGCATGCAATGTATACATACATACACATATACATTAATATAGAAAGTACATTTAAATCAGTTTTACCCAATGGGATATAACATGAATCAATGTATCTTCAAAAGACATATACAATGTAAATTAAATAAAAATATGCATACACACAGTGAATATAACATATATCTTGTAAACATATATACAGCCAAGCCTTGATGTCTGTGAAAGAATTCAAAAATGTCCACCCGTAAATCTCATAGATGCTGAGATTGGGAGATGCTCAAGTATATTAGGTAAAGTGGTATATTATTTGCATGCAACCTATGCATGCCCTTGCATCTACTTTGTATACTCTCCAGGTTTTTTACAATGTAAATGTATAAATGCTAAATAAATTTATGAACTGTTGCTATGCTTCATTGTATAGAGAAAAAGTAAAAGTACCTTCTTGCTTAGTATGAAATACTTTTTAAATTATATTTATAGATGAATATTATACTTACAAAGCTGATACTTAAAGTTATGGTTATTGAACTTTCCAGTTCCTTTGTACTTCTATTTTCATTTTTCTCCACAGTAGATTTACATTAGAATATTGTCTTCATTTGATCTTTTCGGTATGTGGTTTGTCAATCATCTTTCCTTTATTAGAGGACCCTAAGAAAAGCACACATATCGGGGCGGTGGTGGAGCACGCCTTTAATCCCAGCACTCTGGAGGCAGAGGCAGGCGGATCTCTATGAGTTTGAGGCCAGCCTGGTCTATAAGAGCTAGTTCCAGGACTGGAACCAAAAGCTACAGAGAAACCCTGTCTCGAAAATAAAAAAAAAAAAAAAACATACATAGATCTAATCTACATGGGTAGTAGACAAGATCTCCTGAGTAAATTGGGATCATGAGGACCTTGGGAGAGGATTGAAGGAGAGGGGAGAGACAGGGAGGGGATCAGAGAAAAATGTAGAACTCAAAAAAAGCAAGAAAAAATAATGATAATAATATTAAAAGAAATATCAATAAAATAAATATCAATTTAGATTTTGGGAGCCCAGTCCAGTGTTCCAGTGTGGGTCTCTGTCTCTATCTCCATCCATCGCCAGATGAAGGTTCTATGGTGATATGCAAGATATTCATCAGTATGGCTATAGGATAGGGTCATTTTAGGTTCCCTCTCCTTAGCTGCCCAAGGAACTAACTCGGGACATCTCCATGGACACCTCTAGAGTCAAGTCTCTTGCCAACCCTAAAATGGCTCGCTTAATTTAGATATATACTTCCCTGCTCCTATATCCACCCTTCCTCCATCCCAACCATCCCATTTTCCCAAGCTCTCCACATCCCCCCTTCTCACTTTTCTCTCCCCATCTGCCCTTACCCCCACCCCACACCCACCCCACACCCACCCCCAAGTTTCCAATTTTTGCCTGGCAATCTTGTCTCCTTCCAATATCCAAGAGGATAACTGTATGTTTTTCTTTGGGCTCACCTTCTTATTTAGCTTCTCTAGGATCACGGATTATAGGTTCAATGTCCTACTGAGCTCCCGAGGTCCAAATGAGGAGCAGAAGGGGGGAGAGCATGGCATGAGCAAGGAAGTCAGGACAAGGAGGGGTGCACCCACCCACTGAGACTGTGGGGCTGATCTAATGGGAGCTCACCAAAGCAAGCTGGACTGGGACTGATGGAGCATGTGATCAAACCGGACTCTCTGAACGTGGTGGACAATGAGGGCTGACTGAGAAGCCAAGGACAATGGCACTGGGTTTTGATCCTACTGCATGTATTGGCTTTATGGGAGCCTAGTCTTTGTGGGATGCTCACCTTCCTAGACCTGGATGAAGGGGGAAAACCTTGGACTTCCCACAGGGCAGGGAACCCTGACTGCTCTTTGGACTGGAGAGGGAGGGGGAGTGGAGGCGGGAGAGGGAAATGGGAATAGGGGAGGAGGTGGAAAATTTAAGTAAAACAAATAAATAGATATTAAAAAAATTATAGAAAGAAATATCAAAACGGCAGATTTTTTTTTGTTTAGCTCATTCAAGTATTCCAAAAAGACAAACCAATAAAACAAGACACATTATAGGTACTGAAAGAGTAGTTCTGGTATATATATCTTAAATCTGTATGTGTGTGTACATGTGAATGTGGGTGTGTGTATGCTATGTTCTCCAAGTGTTATTGACAAGACAAAATAAAAACTTCTGGTTAGATTAAAAGAACCTGACCATCCTTGCTTGAATAGTTAATAGCAACATTTTCATATTAATACTTTCTTTATTTACAGATAGATTATTATGCAATTATTGAATCATACTCTCATATTTTGGGCATATGCCATTCAAATTTTTTTTGAAAAAAATGATGAGGTAGTTGCTAGAATTATTCTGTTATACAGTAGATTTATTAATTGACAAAGAGATTCTATGTCTACAAACATGTATAGCTCACAACTGAAATACTTAGGAGATGGAAATTTATGTAGGTCTTCTTCCACAGTCTATACAATTGATTATTCTTAAAAAGTAATTATTTGAAGTCACTGGATCTTGATATCAGTTCTCCAATTTATACTACTTGACTACATAGAATAACAAAGTCATATTCATCCAAGTCACATGATAGAGAATTTTTCATTTAGTAAAACCTATCTCTAATGTATATTCATCTAGTAAGTTTCTTATTTTTATCTTGGGTTTTATTTTAGCCTCATCTTTATTTCCCTGCCCATATATTTTCATGGTTAAAAGTTGTATTGACAAAATATTACATATCACGGTTCAGTAAAATTAAGCACGACCCCATGTTTTCAGGCTGGGCAAAGAAATCCAGTATGAGGAATAGGGGTCTAAAAGCCAGTAAAAGAGTCAGAGACCACGTCTGTTCCCACTGTTAGCCGTCCTCCAAAAGGACCAAGCTACACAGCTGTAACATATGCGCAGAGTACCTAGGTCAGTTCATGTAGGCTCCCTGGTTGTCAGTTTAGTCTCTGTGAGCCTCTCAGGGTAGTTGATTTTGTGACTTTTCTTGTGGTGCCCTTGACCCCTCTGACTCTTAAAATCCTATGGGAGATCCTCTTCTGCAGGATTCCTCAAACTCTGCCTAATGTCTGACTGTGGGTCTGGATCTGGATGAAGCCTCTCTGATGACAATTGGGCGAAGTATCAGTCTGGTCACAGGAGATGCCCAGTTCTGCCTCCATATCTGCTATTGCTAGGAGTGGAAGACTAGCCCTTTCCTAAAGAGAAATGGAGGGGAGTGGAAATAGAGTGGGGTGGGGAGGATTGAGAGGAGAGAAGGGAGGGGAAACTGTGGCCAGGATGTAAAATAGATAAATATATTTATTAAAAATACAGTATTGATGCACTTACAAAATAATTAAAACTATGAACTACAAATATGCTGAATAGCTCTTTGTGTGTGTCCCCGAAGACTCTTCATACTTTCTGGATTTTGTAAGATTGGTCAGTAATTGAGAAACTGTTGCTGATTGTATCAGCTGCAACTTGTGGTGAATTAATAAGAAGTAAGTACATATACATTGATCATATTTCCTCTATTTTGTACTACAGCAAGACTCACATAATTTCACAAACCTGCTGGAAATAGCTGGAAAATGGATATAAAAAAAACAAGCGTCTATGAAGAGCTAATTAAGAATATCTCCCATGTAAAAGGTTTCTAGGAAAGGTCTGTAGCTTAGATACAAGAATCAGCACATACAGGGAACTTCACTGTAGTTGTGGCTTGTCCACCTGAGCACAGCCAAAAGTTATAAATATGGTCAAAACTTACCACTGAGTGTGTGTGTGTGTGTGTGTGTGTGTGTGCGTCTGTCTGTATGTGTCTGTGTGTGTGAATGTTGCTTTTACTATGTACAGATCATTTTAAAACTAAGATGTACTTCTTAGTTCTCTCTTGGAGAGAATGGATCTCAAGGAAAGCGCTGCTGTGAATGATCACCCAGACTTCTAAGGTGAAGAAGACCACAAATTCTAGCAGACAATTGCACTAAGCCATGATAACTCCAAATGATAGGAGCATAAGCTTTCTTAGGGAGAAAAAACAATTACTATAACACATAAACAAAACTTTAGGAATCTGCAGCATTTGATTCCTGGCATACTGTGTCTCAGTAACATATTCTTCTCTAATGGCCTGTCAGCCATCCTTGTCTCAAAATTACCTCTTCATAGTTTAGCAAATATCAGTGAGATAGAAACATCAATGCATTTGCAATTCCTTTTGAACATTTTTGGAGTTGAGATCAAATCTTACTAATCTGTTTTTCTCCTGTTTGTTTTAATTTGTTTTGACCTACGCCTCAATCCATCACTAACCCACAGAGAGAGAATATTGCTATTGGCCGAGACTGTCAGAACAAGACTTGGAATAGATCCACTTCATCTAAAAACATAACAATTAAGAGTTGAAAATGATACAGTCTTCATGATTTATTAAATGGACCTGCTATTTTATGTTCCCAAATACAAAAGAAAAATCATTTATAATAAGGTGGTTTTTTTGTTCTTTCTAGCTTGGCTGTTGTTTTTCCTGAGATGAGCTAGGCACAACACAAAAGCCAGTGACCTGGCAATGATGAAGTTCAGATGCCAATTCTGGCTCAGCTACAATTAAATAAATGAATCTCTGTAAGTCTTATTGCTTAAGAATTCATGTTCTAAAAACGTTGTGCTAGAGATCAACCTCAGTTATGACATTTTAACAATGCTGCCTCTAAGTGAATGGGTATAGATAGCCATTTGTCCCCTAGAAAATATCATTAGAGTTTTAATTTTTAGTATCTGTGAATGTGCCTGGATTTAGGAACAAGGTCATGTGAGATGCAACCAAGTAATTATCAGGCCATGTGAATGAGCCCCAATCCAACACTATTTATGTCATTAGAGGAGGATGCAGGGATTAGAATGACGCATCCGTAACTGAGGGATCTTGGTAGCAAACACTGTCACTTCAAGATGCTATGGAGAGGTAAGCAAGGATGCTCTTCCAGTTTTCAGAGGACTCTTGTCCCCGCCAATACCTTCGCACTGGAATTTTTGCCTCAGGAAATATGATTACATTTGTATTGCTTTACAGTTTCCAATTTGTGGTAATCTGCCATAGTAGCCTTATGAAACTGAAAAGATTTATAAACTATTCCTGTTACAATTGCCAACGATCATAAAATCATCAAGGTAATACATATTAAGATTCAAATACTGAGTCTATCACAAGATAAGTACAAAAATGAATGGAAGCTCAACTAAACAGTGGCATGCTTGATGACACACTTCCCATATAATTATACTTTATAGGTCCTGACAACAGCCCTGAAAGTTATGCAGAATTGGTATTTCTATTTCAGTTTTTTATGTGCTGAGACTAAACAGTGAAAAATGTCTCTACACTCACAACCACTTTGTGAAAGTAGCTCGATTTAAACTATACTATGTAGACTATATAATTGTGTGTGCTGTGCATATATTATTTCACCTGTAGACAAACATCTTTCTGAGTAGCATAAGCCTCTATATCGTTTGTGATGAGAGATCTGAAAGAATTGTCATCATGATTCATTTGTTCCAATTTGCATATGATGCTAAGTGGCACTTGTTAGAAAGACCTTTTCCCAATAGTTATTACTTAACTCATAAGTGTCAGGACTGCATAAACAAAGAGAGATGCATGTGTATGTTCACAATCAAATTACTGAGTACACACTTGCAAGCTACTCTTCTAGGCATTTCAGAGGCAACACTAAACACAACCAACTTCTTGCCCTTATGGAGACTTAATTCCAGGAAAAATAAGTTTAGGAAAACGTTTTTTGAATGTCACATCTTTTCATTTTCATCAGCTTCATCATAGTCAAGATGGTGAAGATGTGGGCTCTCTCTTTTAAATAAATGTTATTGAAAGTTTCATACATTTATAAAACATATATGGATCATATTTATCTACCACTACCTCCCTCCAATTATAACCAGTATCCCTTGCCCTCTGTTGATCCCAAACTCAGTTTTTCACTTTTATTTTTATCAATAACATGAGTCCAATAAGTGATTCACATATGTATATTGTAGGGGGCCACACCCTGGGTCATCACCAGCCATGTCCCCCAAAGAGAATGACTTTCTCTTCCTTATCAGCCATCAGCTCCTCCAAAAGGGGTGATGCCTCAGGCACCGTTCTGATGCATGCTACAGTTTTTACTGGCTGATCCTGTCCATATCTCATGCATATAATCAGAACTGCTGTGTGATGATGTGGGCAGCTGTGCCATGTGCGAAGATCTCACCACTCTGTTTTTCTGGCTCTTACATTTTTAATGCCCACTCTTCTGAAAAGTTCCCTGAGCCTTTGTTGGTGGGAACTGGATAAGGATGAACCATATACAACTGAATACTTGGTGTTATTTGCACTTGTCTGTTAGATGGGTTATAAGTCTCTGACTTAACCACTACCAACTGCAAAAACAAAACAAAAGCTTCTCTGATCAGAGGTAAGAGCAACACAAACTTGTAGTTATAAACACAACTATTTAGAAGGTGACTTGATAACACCACCATGTAGCAAAATTCATGAGATTTTGAATGGGTTTACAGGACTATGCATGAAATCCCCCCTGTGGAGGAGGCCCTGTATCCAAATAAAAATTCTTAGTTACCCCATAACATTTGTGTTATTCTTGCAGCAGTGTGCATATCTTGCCTGTCAGGCTGGTACTGTAGCATGCAGAATCCAACGTTCTGTTAGACTGTGGATAAATTTTCTGCCACAGCAACCTGAGTAACACCATTGTCAACATGTAAGCTAGTCTGCAAAGAGAAGGCTTGCCAGTGAGCTTGACAAGGATTTCTCTATGTACTGCATCCAGAAATAATGTCTTAAGCAATGGGGTCTTACTACCTATTTATGCAGTGACAACAATATTATTCGGGGTGCTTCTGGGCCTCCCTGACCAGTAAGTAACTCATAGAGATGAATTTAGTACCCAGCACTGGTATTTCATTTAATTACCCTTGTCATCCACAGCAGCAATATCTACCCATGCAGGGTACTTCAGTTCAAACTCTCTTTTAAAATAGATTATAAGTATTTTGATTGTCTTAGATTTTTTTTATTTTTATCGAGAACAGATTTTTCTCTCATACAATGTGCCTCAACCACAGTTTCCCCTCCCTTCACTCCTCCGAGATTTCCCCACCTCCCCTCTCCCACAAATCTATTCCCCCTCTATTTCCTCTTCAGAAACATGCAGGCAGGCCTCCAAGAGAAGACAGACAGACAGACAAGAAAATACAGGATGCAGTAAGACAAGGAAAAAGCAAGACAGGGCAACTCAGCAGCTGGAAGTCTCAGCTGGAATATTCAGCTCCCAGCATCGCCCTTCTCATTACCAGTATTCACTTTGATTTATTTTTTTCTTCATTGGAAAATTATAGGTTTCCATCTAACTTTCCATACATGCTTCACTTTGGTCAAGCTCTATCATCCCATTTGACCCTCTTCCCTCACCCCTCTGTCTGTTTGCACCTCTCCACCCTCAGTGCTTTTACTGTTTTCATTTTTCTGTGATTTGCTATTTTTCCCTTAAGGTGCCTGCTCTGAGTGGGCCCTTTCTAGTTTTCTGACTTCCACATGTATCTAAGATAAACATGCAAAACAAAATATTTAAAACTAAAATAGAGGATGCAATGTTTGTCTCCCCGTGCCTAGGTGACCTCATGAGTATAAAGGTTGGTTTGTTTGTTTTCAGTTTCCCTCCACTTACTTGTAAATTTTATCTCTTTCACCATCGTTAAAAGTTATGTTCCATAGTATGCAAAGTATGCTTTTTCCTTTTCTACATATCAGGTAAAAGGCATTTTATTTTATTACATTTTTTCGCTAGTGGGAATTGAATAGCAAAGAACATAGATGTGCAAGTATTTCTATAATAGGATGTAAAGTCCTATGCTTCGGAGTCAAATACCTGGGTCACATGGTAGTGCTATGTAATGCTATTGCTATTTCTAGGATTGTAAAGAAATCCCTGGACTGATTTTCATAGTGACTGCACCAGTTCATACTCCCACCAACAGTGCCTAAGAGATCCACTTTCCTGGCGTGCACATAAACCTTTATTGTCAATCTATTCCTGATCTTGCGCCTCTCTCTCTCTCTCTCTCTCTCTCTCTCTCTCTCTCTTTCTCTGCCTCTCTCCTTCCCTCCCTCCCCCCCCCCCAGTCCCTCTCTTCCTCTCTGGCTGCTCTCTTGGCACTTGTTTCTCTCTTGTTGAAAACATCTTTCTTGCGGCATCACTCCTCATTCATATGCAGAATCTTTGCAAATCTGTAAATTCAATGACAGTGTGCTATTCTCATCAACCAGTCCTGTAGCCAACTGGGATTTCTTTCCAGAAAAGAAATCCCGCAGAAGCTTTCTAATGGGAAAACAAGGATGTTCTCCTATGATCTATTTAGTTGTAGTTCTCTAAATGCTGCACACGAACACATTCTTTGAATTCTTTTCCAGAAACAATTAGCGCATGTCATGATTCATTACTTTATGCCAGTTTATGCCTATAATATATATGTATATATATATATATATATATATATACTAATTTATGTGGGTACACACACACCCATAGTATGCCACATATATTGTCAATCAAAATACATAAAACATGAAAATGAAGAATGTCTTAAACTAATTCTTAGGAGTGAGTTCAAAATTCCAATGAAAAAGAGAAAATTTATAGAATTATAGCACTTCCATAAACACAAAACTTCCATCAAGTCTAGCTTTTTGGTTGCAGGTGAGGTCTATAGTAAATAACAGAAACAGGTCTCTTAACTCTCGATTGAGGAAGCTAAAATGGCTAAAAGACACTTAAAGAAATGTTCAATATCCTTAGTCATTAGAGAAATGCAAATCACAACAACTGATTCCTTCTTACACCTGTAGGAATGGCCAAGATCAAAAACACTGATGACAACTTATGCTGGAGAGGTTGTGGGGAAGGGGAACACTTCTGCATTGCTGGTGGGAATGCAAGCCGCAAACCCTTTGGATGTCAGTATGACAATTTCTCAGAAAATTAGGAAACAACCTTCCTCAAGATCCAGTAATACCACTTTGGGTTTATAGCCAAAGGATGCGCAATCGTGCCACAAGGACATGTACTCAACTATGTTCATAGCAGCATTGTTTGTCATAGCCAGAACCTGAAAACAACCTAAATGCCCCTTGACCAAAGAACAGATAAGGAAAATGTGGTATATTTACACAAGGGAGTACTACACAGCAGAAAACAAAAGAAAAAAAGATATCTTGAATTTTGGAGAAAAATGGAGCTAGAAAACATCATATTGAATGAGGCAACCCAGACCCAGAAAGACAGTTATCATATGTACTTACTCATAAGTGGTTTTTAAACATAAAGCAAAGAAAACCCGCCCACAAATCACAATCCCAGAGAACTTAAGCAACAATGAGGACCCTAAGGGAGACATACATAGATCTAATCTACATGGGAAGTAGAAAAAGACAAGATCACCTGAGTAAATGGGAGCATGGGGATCTTGGGGGAGGGTTGAAGGGGAGGGTAGAAGCAGGGAGGGGAACAGAGAAAAATGTAGAGCTCAATAAAAATTAATAAAAAAATAAAAAAATCTCTACTTTTAGAAAGAAAAGAAAAGACAAAGAATCGGGTCTCTTGAAACAGCTGATGACTTTAAGTCTATAAATCACCGTATGGATGACCTTACTATTAAAGTTACATTCTCTTCATTTTTAATGACAAGAACCTGGTAGAAATTTTTATCTTAAAAATGCTTAACTTTCTTTTAAATACAGATGATTTACTCCAAAGAGAAGCAGATATGATAACTACATTAGAAAGGATAGAGATGGCAGAGAAGTGGATAGAAGTCTATGGCATTAATAGAATTAACTGCTGATTAAATAAATTGATTCTCACATAAGAAGTGTCTTCTTTTAAAAAATAAACCTGATTGCTTTAGCATCATAAAACATTAACATATTAGCTCTTATGTGATAAATATAACACTGTTATTAAAAGGAAAGAAGTCTTTAAAAACTGACAGAATAATGTTGGTTTTGCTAACTATATAGTTTCACAATATAGCTGTTTAGTCTCTAATCCACAATTGATATTTATATTTTTATAATGTGTGACTTAACCTCTTTCTGTGTTTCTCAAAATTAAATTATATAATGAAAGTGAAATTTCATTTTATTTACCAGGGAATAGTATACATATATGAAAACAGTAATGTCATAGTTTTTATATGTTTGTATGTGTTTTGAATATCTACTTCATAGTCATTCAGAACTCTTTAAAGTATTTTGAAGAATATAAATGCTGTTACACACAGTTGTAGTCCTCCCAAAAATAACTTAATTAAGGGAGAGAGAATAACGTCAAACTGTATGACAAAGACCCAATTTCCAATGTGATTCAGAAAATATAGTCAGCAATTAGAAAAAGAAAATAAAATCAAGTTTTGAAGTCAGCATTAAAGCTAACTGAAGCAAACATCAATATAATGGATACTGAATCCAAATCAGAAGTTTTGAATTTTAAATTAATTAGTCTCTTCTACATAATACATTATGATATTTTAAGTTAAGCCTATTTCCTACTTCTTATAAGTCATCACCAGAAAATATTCATGTTATGCCCAGATCCAAAGTATCCCCAAAACCAACAAGGTCTTGTATGTAAAATCAAGGAACCTTTATTTTATAAAGGTTTGCAAACTTGGTCTCTCCTCATGTCCAAGGTATTGGAATAATAAGAGAGCCCCGAGTTCAGTAAGAGTTGGTTTTTTATAGTAGTAAAGGTGAGGGTGAAGGGTTTCTGAGGTTTAATACTCCTGATTGGCTGACATTTGTCTAGGGGTGCCCTGAGGAGTGTGTGCCAGCAGGTGATCTTATCGACAAATGTTCGAATGTTAGGCATTTCCTTTGAATGGTCTGTTCTTGGGTGGTTCTCAAGTAATCTTAGTTTATGGTTCTTTCTGCTCCAGGTATTGCTTTATGGTAAACTACTGAGACTCAAGCCTCCATTAAACTTATCAATGACTGAGTCCTACACTGGCAGATGATAATGGTTGGAAGTAAGGCATTTTTTTTTTGGGTGGTCTATTTCTATTTAGCTTATATGGCTGGCTCCTACAATTCATTTTGTCCTGTATTCAAGCAGTCCAGTTAGAGATCTCTTCATTTATGAGTTTTGTATTTTCCAAATGACCATAAGCTATTATTAATTTTACATGCAACCAAGACCTTTCTGTGCCTCTTTATTTCCTATAATTGATTCAGAAGTACTTAGCAATGTGCCTCTCTGACGCTATTTTGGATATCATACTCTAAGTTACTCTATAGTATTGCTTTGTGATTTCTCTTTCCTGAAGACATAGTGCCTCAGATAGTGTGTCCATATTAATGTGCTTTTTATTTGAACACACTAGAAAGCACAAGACAGTGTGATAAAAGTGTCAGGTTTAGGGCTAGTGATTCAACATTTAATTAATTCTCAGCATGTTGTATAGCCTTGAATCTTTGCATTCATTACTGTTCACTTCAAAGAGAAGTGCCTCTGATCTAGTGTTTGTTTGTACAAATAAACACAATTACATAGAAGTCAAATTGATGGAATAACAAATTAGATAAACAACAGTTACTAAGGTTTTTCCTAGCGTCTATAATCTCCATCACTATGGATGTTCATCATATTTGTAGTAGCAGTTATAAATGCCTTTTTGTAAACTGGTCCTCAAATAAATCAGAAAGCAATTAGTTACCTCCCCATTATGGAACCAGTGGATACATATTAGGCAAGGTTGGTTATGATGGCTCTTCCTGGTTATCAGCTCAACTGTATCTGGAATGACCTATGAACCAGAAACAAAGGAACACCTGTGAGAGTTATTTTTGCTTGAGTGAATCCACTTCTAGTTTTGAGGTAGGAAGACACACACCTCTGATCCAGATATTGAGCCTGGAAGACACATGTCTTTGATCTGGATCTTGAGACAAGAAGACACACTTTAATCTGGACACACCTTCTGCTGGAAGTCTATATAAGGACAAGCAAAAAGACTTTGCATTTTGCCTGTTTGCTCTTACCTTGCTAGCACATCCATTTCTTCAGTGGCATGAAGTTTAATTCTTTGGTATCCCAGAATATACTGAAGACCAGCTGAGACATTCAGCCCTGTGGACTGTGCAACTACTAGATATATACCTCTCTCTCTCTCTCTCTCTCTCTCTCTCTCTCTCTCTCTCTGTGTGTGTGTGTGTGTGTGTAGATAGACAGAGAGAGAGAGAGAGAGAGAGAGAGAGAGAGAGAGAGAGAGAGATTCATTCTGTAAGTTCTGTTACTCTAGAGAACCCTGACTAAATATTGGCATTGCACTAAGAGATCATAAATGTATAGAACTATTTAGAAGTTTTTTCTCCTGTAGTCTTCATATCACTCAATAGCATATGCACTCCAGCTAGCAGAGAGAGAGTCTCCAGTTTATTTCTCGTCTAATTCACCTATTCTGTAATATATTTAAATAGGGTCTTTCCATCTAGTTCTGCTGGTAAATAAAGGGTTTTGACAGTTGAGGTTGTTCCAAAAACTTTATCCCACATCAATCACTGGAATTTTCTTTTCAATTATCTGTGACTTCTGTGTTTGAAATTACCATATTACCATATTTTTGTAGGATCTCCCAAACTTTTAAAAATATTTTGAAAACATTTATAGCGTAATAGATTTTCAAATGTCTAATTTTCACAATATTTTTTTATCTTAAGCAGTTATTACTCTTATATCAATGGTTAACATGGCCTCACATAACATAAGAAGTCATCTATCACTGTTACTATTTTAAGTGTTTTTATGACCCTATTTGTCAACAACTGCATTGCAGAAAAACAATGACACCTATTCAGAAAAATGTAATGTTCTCCTCAGATCCAAGAGTAGTACTTTAAATGTCAACACTAACAAAGATTAGAAGCAAAAATGAAAACTATTTTGTTGCTCATACATGGCATCTTTTCACTTTTATATCAGTACACAACTAAAATACTCAGCACTCTTACCTTTGCTTATTAAAGTATTTTCTAGCCTTCAAAGAAATTATACAAGATGAGAAAAATAATGTAAGAATAAAATAAAAATACCACGTATACATAAACACTACTAATACTTGGGATATTTGACTAAGCTTTTCACAGGAGCTCTCAGAAAGAACTCTGCATTTTAAAACTTTAACTATATGATATATACTGTTCTAAATATATTTCTTTTTACCTTTATCTAATACAGTAATGAAATGTTATTAATACTGATATCCTGATAAATAAACATGAATTCTGATACCTGAAGATCTATTGATTAGGTGTACTACACACACACACACACACACACACACACACACACACACATATATATATATGCTAAATATCTAAATATTTGCTTTTGGTTTGAATATAAATAATTGTGGAATCTTCATTACCAATGAATTTTATGTAATTACAGAATTAATAGCACATCCAGCCCATAATAATGGCAGCTTTCCTAAGCAATCCAAAAAAGATGAAAATATTAATCTGGCTCACAGAAACTAACTATGAACTAGTGATATTTTCCCTAAGCCTAGAACAGCCAGGATTATACTGAAGGACTAAATGGAGTGACATAAATTGGTACCTAGTCTGATATTATCAGAAAAGCTTCCTCCAGAAGCTGATGGGAGCAGATGCAGAGACCCACAGCCAAACATTAGGTGAAGATGAGCCCAAATTAGAGATCTCCTTTAGGTCCCTCCCCTTGGATCTTCAGGAACCCTACAGAAGTGGGAAGCGGCAAGTATTATAGAAATCAAAGGGGATGAGTACACCAGGAGAAAAGGGCGCACAGAATCAACTAATAAGGGCTTGTCAGGACTCACTGAGCCTGAAGCAGCAATCACAGGCCCTTCATGGGTCTGGACTGGGTCCTGTGCCTATATGCTAGGATTGTTAGTGTGGTGATTTAAGGGGATTAACAGTAGGAGTGGGGACATTTCTGACTCTTTTACCTTCATTGGGACCCTTTCCTCTTACTGGATTACAACATCTAATCCTTGATATGAGGTTTTGTACCTAGTCTTATTCTATCTTGTTATGCTGTGCTTGGTTACTATTCCTGGGAGGCCTATTCTTTTCTCAAGGGAAATGTAGAAGGGAGAGGGAGTACATTTGGGGGAGAGGAGAGATGGGTGGGGAAACAGGAGGGAGTGGAGAGGGAGGAAACTGCAACCAGAATGTATTTTATGAGAGAAGAAAAAACAAATGAATGAATAATAAATAAATAATAAGTGGTGTTGCATATAATATGCATGATCATAAACATCTTAGAGAAAATAAAGCACCAAAGATCATAAGTAAAAGACCATTTAACCTCATGTCTTTGACCTTGCAGACTCTATCCCTAGGAAGTGCACTCTGTTGTTGTTGCATGTTTAGATTCAACACCAGAAGTTTGCCTGGTAAACTATTTTGAACAGTCTCCTTCCTGTCTTGTTCTATATCTTCCTGCATGTCAAGGCCCCATTTGGGGCTTCAGAAAGAAAAAGTGATATGACAAGAACCAGATAATTGTGCACTTTGGGGAAAGAGTAGATAATTATAAAGAGATGACACAGCTGCTTCTTGTGAAGGATGTCATTTTGCTACTACAAATGAATACAACAAATATACACGTAATAATGCCTACATATAATTAAAGGAAAATTAAAACAAAACCTAAGACAGACATAGCAGGTGCTTTTAAGTGAGAAATGGAAAAAATGCTGGGTATACTTTAATGGGGAAGGATGGAGGCTAATAAAGAGGGAGATGGTGGTGAGAAAACACTAAGATGTTTGAAAAGGCCATAGAGAAATGTATTATTTTCAGAGCTTAACATATATAAACATTATATATGTATACATATATATTTATATATAAAACCTGTCAATGGAGAAAAGCAACTAATCGTCCTACCCAACTGTAAATCATACAAAATACTACAATGATAAGTCTGGCAATATGTCCCCAAAGGTGCAATAGTGGTACTTTTATCTTAGGGGTCACTAACAGCTGTCTAAATGGGTTGAAGTTTAACTAATGGGAGGGAATTTATACTTGGTACTGTAAAATTTGCCAACCATCCATGCCTGGGCAGGTGTTAGAACCTAAAGGAAAACTTACTACTGCCATTTTCCTAAAGCAATATCATTTTTAACTATATTATAAATACTTATACCCACAGATAAATATTGTTCTCATCCTTCATCAAAGAATCTTCACTTTGCAAATGATGGAGAATGTTGCCGAAAGCCATGGTTGGTTAAAATATAGAATATAAGTGACTATGGGATGCTTAACCCCAAATGACAGAATGACAATGTAACCCCTGTAACTAAGGCTCAGGAAAACTCATGGGGGTGGAAAGATTGGAAGAGGCACAGGAACAGGACACTTTTCTAGATGATGTCTGCTAGGCATGACCTGGAAACTACACCCTTGAACTCTCAACAATATGGATTCTTAAAGTGACATGAACAATGACAGCACCATTCGAAATGGCAAAGTGAATGTGAATAGGAGACATATTAAAAGTTCCATCCTAGAAGAAGAGGTATAGGGTATCAATGTCTACTCAGAGAATTGGTTTTCTCAAGTGAGACACTCCCTGAAATGGTCAGTCTTAAACCTTTATACATACAGATGAGCACCACCAAGTGGAGTTAATTGGTCAATTTTGTGTGTTTGTGTGTGTGTGTGTGTGTGTGTGCAAAGATAATTAATGAAGTTATGTATTTGAGAGTGTGGGCATGGAGAGCAGTAGATAGATGCAGGGACAAAATGATATAAATACAGTACCCTTTATATAAAACTCCTCAAAATGAATTATTTAAATTAAAAATTAAAAAGGCAGAATTTGCTTTTTTGTTCCCAATAGGTATGTCTGCCATGCTTTGAGTAGTGTTCAAGTTTAGTTCCTATGGTTTTGACAAACATCATGACCAAAAGAAACTTCTTGAGGGTAAAGAGTTTATTTGGCCCAGATTTGCATACCATAGTCCATCATTAAAGGAAGTAAAGACAGGAACTCGAGCAGGGCAGAAATCTGGAGGTAGAAACTGACATCAGACCACAGGAAAAAAAATGTTGCTTTATGGTTTATTCTTCATAGATGTTTTTAGTATACTTTCTTACTCAACCCAGGACTATTTGTCCAGTGTTGGCACTGCCCACAGTGGGTCAGGCACCTCAAGAAAAAATCCCCAAATACCTAACTACAAGTCAACCTAGTGGCAGTATTTTCTCAATTTATTGATGTTCTATCTTCCAAGATTATCATAGTTTTGTGAAATTGACTTAATAAATAAATAATCAAATGAATGAATAAACAAATGAAAAAACAACTCCTCCTCACCTCCCCCCAGAAAGCTAGCCAGTACAATTAACCTCTTTTCTAAAGAGAGTGGAATGTGGTAGTTTGAATGCAAATTGTTGTCCATAATCCCACAGGAAGTGGCACTATTAGGAGGGGTGGCTTTATTGGAGTGGGTATGGCCTTGTTGGAGGAAGTGTGTCACTGTGAGGGTAAGACTTCAGGTTTATTGTGCTTAGAATACCTCCCAGTGAATCAGTCAGCTCCCTATTCTCTGAAAGCCAAGACATAGCCAGTACTACATCTGCCTGTACACTGCCACACTCCCTGCCATGATGATAATGGACTGAACTTTTGAAACTTTAAGAGAGCCAACCCAATTAAATGTTTTCATTATAAGAGTTGCCATGGTCACAGTGTCTCTTCACAGCTATAAAAATCCTAACTGAGTTGACACATAAATATATCACTATTAAGCCATAACATTTTCTTTACTGTTTGTCATCAAGATTTCATGTTAATATCACAGCATAAAGCATAGTATAACTTTCAAATCCCACAGTCTTAAAAATTCAAACACTGGACAACCAATAAGGGGATCATGCCTGGGAGATGCCAGCTATTCTTCTCCCAGGAGACATTAGTTTGTTATAATTCTTTGTCCTAAAATGGGACCCTGAAAATTTTCTGTCTTGTACATTAACATGTCTACATGTCAACTGATGTTGCATTGTTCCTGTCTTGTTTATATAGCCTTTTCACAGCAGACTTCCTGTTTTCAAGAGTTTTATAGTTTTTGTAACCTGTCTTCCATATGGAACATATGGCTATATTCCCTAAGCCATAGATGTAGTATATATGATATAGATATATTCATTGAGTTCTTAAATCTATATCATCCCTTAATGCCTGCACTGAGTCCAGTTGACTTTTCTGTGGTGCCTGCATTTCCTGTAAAGAGAAGCTTTTTGAGGATGTGTGGCAGCTACATATTTCTATAGGTATGAGGATAAGATGTAAAATACAATAAGGAATTATGCTGGTCTAGGAAAGTGTTGATGGTAGATTCTTTTCTAAGGCCCTTGAAAGCTGGCTACATTTTCAGTGCCAGGTATGATCTCTCTCCTATTTAATGGTCCTAAGTCCAATTAGACAGGTGCTGCATGCCATCAACAACGAGAAAACCATTTATTATACTATTATGTATGCATATCTTGCCACACTGGTAATTACTCTTGTTCACAGGTGTTTCACCTTGTAAGGATGATTTAATTGTTTCCCTTCCTCAGCAGCTTGCACAGTATTTTCTGGAACCACGGAAGCTAGACTGCAACTCTAGCTTGTGTCGAGTTGACAAAAACTAACAGGCAAAACAGTTATTAATGTTACTCAATTTTAAGTAATGCATTATGTCACAGTCCCAACACTGAAACACGTGAAACACGTCAGTGTCCTCTGTCATTCTCTCAGCACTGCCACCGCCTCGTCTAACTTAGCAGAGTGCACTGGTGGGTGACCCCGCTCCTTATAATTACAAAGATTAAGTCCTGAGACCATATCTCCACAACTAAGAAAAATTTGCCATCTCATTTTCTAAGTTAATTATCAGGTTGGAAAGTACATATCCTATTTTAAGGGCCACACCCCCCCTTTCCTGGAATTAGAGAACAGAAATCTATATTACTGTTAGAATTTTTTTATCCATTGTTCTAATTAAGCTTTTCCACTTACACACATTGCATGCTAATTTTTAAAGAAATCCCATTTAAAACACAATTGTTCATAATGCTCTCATTAACTGATTGAATCTTGGTGGATCACAGAAATATTTGAAAAAAAATGAAGTATAACTTTGCGTTATGAATTGTGTTTTATGTAATAGGTACTCTACAACAATGTCCATGTGTGAAGCAAGCCTAGGAATGTAGATGGAGGATGCTTGTTCATTTCCCGGCCACCCAGACCCAAATAATAACACAGAAACTATATTAATTACAGCACTGTTTGGCCAGTAGCTTAGGCATATTTTTAGCTAACTCTTACTTCTTAAATTAACCCATTTTTATTAACCTAAGTATCTCCATGAGGCTATGGCCTACTGGTAAGTTTCTGGCTGGTGACTCACAACCTTCTCCTTCAGTATATCCATGGTTTCTCTCTAATCCTGCCTACTTTGTCTCTATATTTGTGTTCCGATTTCCCACCTGGCTTTACCCTACTAAGTCATTGGCTGTAACAGTTTCTTTAATCACCAATGGTAATGAAAACATATTCATAGCATATAGAGGAGAAATCCACATCATAGAAAACTGAATAATATTTATCTCACTCCATAAATATCTCACCCTATAAATTATTTCACTGTAGAATTACATCAGAGCAAGTTTGAAATTAAGTAATTTATATGTATCCAAAGTCCCTTCGTTCCTACCTCAGTTTTCCTCCAAAACAGGTTGAACACACTGAAATTCAAGAATTCAAAACCAACTTCTTGCAATAGTGCAACATAAATACCAAGCTCCATGCTGTGTAATCAGGAGAAAATGCTGTGTGGTGTTGTCCTGCAACTCCACCAAAACTCGGAGGTTATTTTTAGTCTCTGGAACTTTCAAAGAAATGGATGACATTAAGTGAACTTTAGTTGAAACTGGAAACCGGTAGTGGCCTATAGCTAAACATAGCCCTAACTAAATCCAGTGTGAATGCAATCTTCAGTGAAAATATTGTGAACTCTCTGAAAATAAATCTTTATTCTAATTGTAGTTAAAATGCCTTTTCACTTCTCAAAATATCATGTTCGGGAATCAGATTGTTACCCACTCTAAATTACATATGGCTGAGAGTTTGTTTTGTTTTATGCATAAGTTACGATTTGGGAATCATTTAGATTGGGAGAGAGAAAAGGCAGAGTGAAGGGAAGATGAGAAATAAAAAGTCAGAGGTGAAAGAAGGACAAGAGACTAGAAGGCAGGTGACACTAAAGAGAGGGATGACGAGCCAGGGAGGTGCCAGGGTTTGTTCCATGCTCAACGGTTCATGAAAGTCTGCATGTGGCAGAGCTGGAAGCATGTCTCCCTTCGCCAGTGAAATCTCTTCACACGCTGAGGCCCCTAACAGCCAACCTTCTGGAAGGTAGGACGATTTATATTTCACTCTCAGATGTGCCTGCAAGGAATTCTCCAAATTTAATTAGACCTTCCTACTCACGAAGCTAGGTATGAAAGCCTTGTAAATGTCACCTAAGAGAAGAAAATGCTTTGAAGTTCACCTTGGAATTTTTCTGATGTCACCCTTTGGAGGCAATGCCCACATCCTGAATCTCTTTTCAAAACCTACCCTCCATTTCCCTTTAAACAGTATTACCTCAGCCTGAAAGAGCTTATCATATTTTTATGCTCCCACAATCTATTCTTGTTTTTCCTACAAGCAGTCTCTATTTCTATGAAATCATATTTTAATTTATCCCTGGATTTTTAGCATCCAGGCCTTTCAACATCAGCGTTGGATTTGAAAATCTGATTCAGATACCCGCTCTTTATGTGACTTCAGTAAAACACACCATTTGTTAGCTGAACTGCTCTCAGCTGTATCAGTTGTGCGAAAGAGATGATAATGTCCACCTTGCCTGTTAAGCACACAAGATGTCTAAACTTGAAAAGCCTCTTCTCGGGGATCCAGAAAGCAATAAGAACTAAATGAAACTCAGTTCCTGCTGTTATCACTACGGTAGCATCAACACAATTGTTATTATTTCTCTGATGGACATATATTATCTTTTCAAAATATTTTGACTCATTTAATGGAACTAAAAGTACCAGAAATTGTAGGGCTCACATGCTATTCTTTGTATTTCACCCCTCATCACACATAGAAGACCTTGAGGATCAGAAGTGTTAAATAACAGAAGGAGACCTCGATATGGTGTTGTTGCCAGTGGTACTGTTTTTTATTGTTCTTCACCATAAATTGTATGTGGGCCTGTAGTGAGCAGGACCTTCACCCTTCTTCTCAGCTAGCACAGGATGCAGCATATGTCAGCTGATAAATATTATTGAACAGGTTAAGTGAATTAATCAACACCAGAACATATTACTTCAGACACAAGGACTCTGCTTTCTTTAGCAGCAGTCTATTTGCTCCATGCAGTCCTGTGATAAAGGAAATACTCCAAAGCCTGGATGAATGATTTCATTTACTAACACTCATTGATGATAAATGTTCCATCTCACAAGATTGGTGAATATGCAGAAGTCAGGAAAAACCTGAAATTAACATCATACACACATGCATATATTACTCAATTTTTAGTGAGATTGAGTACATAACACAAAACTACATATGAGCAAGAGACTGATATAACCATGGAATAGAGCTATGAGCGGCCTCAAGTAACAAACATGTAAGAATACTCCCCAAGGCTGGTCCCCTCCCTTAGCAAGAAACTACTATGAAGTTGATGGAAAAGAAGTTCTTTGCTTTTTTCAAAGCACAGATGCTAATCTATCTCTTTGGAGTAATAGCCCATATCTCTAAGATCCTTGGAGCAAAACAGCTATAAGGAAAAGATTGATATCTTCTTTCTGATTTTCTCTTTTCTAAAATGAAGATTGGACTCCATGGTAACAATCGACAGCCTATGACTTCACTTCAGAAAATTCCCAATCCATAGCCTTATGTTACTTCCAGGCAGAAAATACCTTATTTTTTTCCATGCAGTATTTTTCTCTTTCACTTTGGTTGCAAATTCTTGAGTAAAATGCTGCATAATTGAGCACAAGAGAGAAGCAGGAAGGGGATTGTGTGTGGTCAGAATTTCAAAACACCATTGGAATAGCTTTGCAAGATCACCGTTCCTAGTCACCTTCTAGGTTGAAGCTTGTAGCCTCTTTATCAGGAATTTGGCTACTTGCCATGAAATTTCAAGTTGTTATTAAGGCAAAAACTGTATTTATCATAAAAATACAATGTGAAAAAGGCATAAGTACAATAACATTTCATTTTATTGTAGGCTTTCCTCTAAATAGAATAGCAGTAAACCAAGCATTCACCCAATACATCACTGATAGAGGAAAGGAATGAGTTTGAATGTGGATATGAATTCTTCCAGTAACACAAAATAGAATGGTGTTGTAGGAGCTGCGGGCCTCTTCCCACAGCCCAGCTCCTGGCCGCTTGGCTAGCTTATGCCCCGAAATAACAACACACAAACTGTATTCTTTTAAACACTGCTTGGCCCATTAGCTCTAGCCCTTACTGGCTAATTCTCGCACCTGGACTAGCCCATTTCTAATAATGTGTGTAGCACCCCAAGGTGCGCTTACCGGGAAGATTCTAGCCTATGTCCATCCTGTGTCGGAGTTTCATCATGTCTGCCCTGAAGAGCAGCTCCTCGCATCTGCCCCAGAGAGGAGAGCTATCAAGTCTGAGCTCACTTCCTCTTCCTCCCAGCATTCTGTTCTGTTTACTCTGCCTACCTAATTTTCTACTGATCAGGGCCAAGCAGTTTCTTTATTTTTTAACCAATGACCTTCCTCCATCAAAATGGAACCAGATGCACATGAACACACATGTGCATCTTCTTCGTGAAAAGCAGAAGGAATTATTTGGTTGCAAATTTTGCACTGTCATAAGCTGTATAGCTGTTTCTAATGACCTCTTCTCAGCTATTCTTCCTCTTTTCATGTTAACCCACACATCTGTCTCCTATGGACATCAGGCCTGACCATGTGTCCTGTCTGTCTATGGAGAGTAAAGACAGAAGTAATGGGTCCTGCTCCATCCCATTCCATTGTATTTTATTCAAGTGCACTGAAATCAGGCAGGATTTTTGTCTGGCCTTGATCCCAATGTGAAGAGGGAAGACTAGAGCTGTGGGCCACAAGTATTACTCAATTTTGGACGACACTCAGATTTGAGAATACTTTTTTTATACAAAAGGACTTAATTATAAACTGATTATAGATGTCTACATTTTATAATGGTTCAATTAACAAAATTTCACTTTATGACAGTGGGAAAATCATGTATATTTGGTATAAAGAAACAAAAAAATTGAAGTTTAATTTTTTTCTTGGGCTAGTGATATATTCTATGTCTTATTCTATTATTATATTCATCATCAGACGTAACTCCCAGTCAGCCACATAATTCAAAGAATAGTCATATCCTATAGTAGATGACATCTGAGTAGAATGTTCAGTAGATCTGATGCATTAAAGGCATTTTTTTTCACTTCTTTCTTTTTTTAATTTTTTTTTATTTTCAACCTGTTTGAAATTTCTTTGGTGTGTGTGTGTGTGTGTGTGTGTTTATCAGTATGTCAGGGACAAGGGATAGTTACGTTTGGTGTTTGTGTATACGTATGTGTGTGCGTATGCACATGTGTGTCTGTATGTGTGTATGTGCCAAATGGGAAGGTTAGGGGAAGATTCCTAGTGTCCTACTCTATCTCTTTTTGTACTTGTCTTAGAAGACAGGGTCTCTCACTGTCCCTACACTTCCTCTACTGTGACTAGCTTGACTGGTCAGCAAGCCATAGTGACCCTTTTTTCTCTGCCCTCTACAGCAATGGGCTTACAGGCAGCCATGGTAATACTGAACTTTGTAAACTTTAAGAGATCCAAACTTAGGACATCATGCCCCCACAGCAAGTACTCTTACCAAATGAGCCATTTTCCCAAACCCACAAGGTTTTCATCTGGTAAAAGGTTTATCTAGTCCAAACCCTACGAAATATCAAGGAGTATCTGCTTCCATGTGTTACTAGACCAAATGTTCCATAACTGTTTGTTTGTTCTAGCTCCTCCTCCACTATTTAAGTCCCCACTCTGTTTACTATTTAACCGCAAAAGCTCAGAATATGGAGTTAAGACACAGACTCTGCCCATCTTTTTTTTTCTTTCTCTCCATCCTCTATGAATCAACCATGTTGACATGATTATAACTCATCCACGATTATAAACTCATCATGATTATAAACATCAAGATGTCTAGCCATTTTGTATTCTTCACTGGTATTTTACCCGCAGGGTCAGCTTCAACCTATATGTGAGACCCAATGTTTTCTTCTCTTTCTCTGTTAAATTCTCCCTGATCCACCAAAGTAATTACATGCTCTGTTTCGTGTCGTCAGTGGATCATAGCAAACTTCATTGCAATTGCTTTCTAACATTTCTGGTCTTGGGAATTTGTTGAAAGAAAGCTATAATATTTGAAGGATATTTAGTCATGCAGCAACTAAAAGCTTCTGATATATGACAGATATCTCGTAAATATTGTGGGGCTCATGGTTAAATAGATGAATTAATGTGTTAATCAATCTCGATCTGTTCTTTATCTTTTCACAATAGCACTGTAACTTTTTTTTAATTGTTGTTAAATGATTCAAAGAGAAAGCAATTGATCTGAACATAATGGCTTTTCATGCTTGAAATTCTATTATCTCTTTTTTAGCATGTCCGTTCATACTAGAGAAAGTGCTTATACCAGTGGAATAAACATAAAGATGGATAAAAAATAGTATCACATAAATATGGACATTGTTTAGTTCTTAGTTTGATTTTAATTTGTGAGCTAGTGGTTCTATCTATTGTCTGCCTCAGGCAGGTCATTGATGTACATTGTTAAGGGCTTCTTCCATATTTATTTTTGCTCGTTTTGAAGCATACTGTCACCCTGACCTCATCACTACATTCTCAACTTCATCCAGAAGGCTAAAAACACAGAGCAGCAGAACAATCTCAGATGGTGCCTTTTGACGTGTGTTTTCTACTTTAATGCACAAGATAAATGTATCGCCTTGTATACCTCAGCTAACTGCACACCATTCTCATATTCCTTCTAGCTGTTCTCCTGGGCTATGCCAGGATTGAATAAAACTAGAGAAAGAAGGAAACTCCCACTATACCTCATCCTGCTATCTCCCGAGCAGAGTGTGAAATCAAACCGCATCTCTTTGATGGACTGTGTAGTTTTAGGTAAGCTACTTGCCCGACTCGTCTGTGTTTTAATTCCCTCATCTAGGTAAAGAAAACAAATGGCTCCTTTCATCTTGCAGGGCTTTTGTGGAAATGAAAATTCTCTACTACGTGATTTACAGTAACTTCTTTCTTGTAAATTCTCTCGATAAGGATTTTAGAGTGATATTAACTTCCATTTTTCCTCCATACTTTATGATTACTTCTTATCCTGAATGAGAGAATTTCTCATACCCTTTTCAGCACCACCCAACCTTCCTAACAACCTTATGAATCAAAACTGATAATGTTGATGATGGCAATGTATACTTATTTCTTTTGCGCTGCTCTACATAGTAGGTTATACTATGCTTGGTTGGGGTTGCTATGCAAAAGTACCACTGACTGGATAACTTAAAAAAACCAAACACTATTTCTCATAGTTCCAGAGGCTAGAGTTCAAGACCGTGGTACCAGCATCTCAGGTTTCAGACGGGAATCTTTATGTGGCAGAAAGTGCAAGAGAACCCTCTCACATCCCGTTTAAGGGAACTCATTCCCTTCAGTAATCCTTCACTTTCCTCACAAAGTTACTTTCCAAATGACCTGCCTGTAGATATGCCTCGATTTTTTATGTAATAATAGTATAAATTGAGTACTATTTTCTTCCATATCTTATAAAGGAGAAATTACTAAAAGACACAATTTATTTTACCCCAGGGCCCATAGTAAAAGAAGAGTGAATCCAAGATACTTGGCACCAATGCTCAAGCTGGATGTAACAGCAACTTCCACACAGAGCAATGTTCCTACAGTCCTCCAGCAGTGATAACCACCAAATCTTGTCTTTACTTGTAGAAATAAAATAATCTAGCTTTTGAGATTTGAATTCCCAGGCCCGATATCAGATGCATGAACTTATGCCAGCTCTGGATTTCTTCAGATGTGGAATATGGAGAGCAACCTTTGGTATCTGAGGTTTTACTCTAGTATCTATCTATCCTGTGCATTTTATATTTTAAACTATGTGTAGTTGTGGAGTATTTAAGTCTGTTTTCTGGTGTCACTTAAGAATTCTTTAAAGTTTTATAAAGAAAAGGAACATGTTTTGCGCAGTCATATAGTTTTAGAAGTCCAAGACCATAGCATAGCATTTCCGGGCTATGTTACAATGTAGTAAAAGTTCAGGCAAGTACGGGCATCATGGAAAGAAAACAGAACTCCCAGCAAATCCACTCTCATCAGGGCATTAATCCATTCTTGAGGACTGTCCTTATTAGCTCATTGCTTTTCACTAGGCTCCAAATCCCAACAGTGACCCACTGGCTTAATCTCAAATGCATGAATTTGGGAAGACACATTCACACAGGAAGCTCTGACTGTGCTCTTCCATCCACATCTGGATTCTGTCTAAAAAAGAGTGTGGCCCCTAGAGATGTCGTCTGGTGTCCCAGGAACCATCCAGCACCTAGCAGGTAGTATACACCAAAGAATCTTTTCTAACTTTCCCGTTTTCTCTATCCCAATAGTTTCTAGCTGACTCCAAGGGAAGACTTGCAGATGATAGAGGCGTAGCTGTGAGTGCTCATTTTCTGGCAAGGAGCAGCGTAGACGAGAATGGGGGCCTAGGTCAGCATGGAAGCAGGGAAAGAGTCCATCAAACTTCATCAAGGAAGTCTGTATATCAAAATCCGTCTCAGAAGATAAGGGCAAAATAAAAATGAGAAAGTGTGTTCAAAGTAAAGTCTGTACTTCAGGGCACATTAAGTAAACACAATTTTTTCAACCTAAGGAATGAAATGTGAGTAACAAAGTGGAAGTAGAAAGCATTTTGTTATAACCACAAAAGGGCTTTCCATGTCACCAAATCATCATTTCTCAAACTGAGCACTTTCACGCCCAAATCTTCTCAGCTTTCCATTTTGCTGCCTTGCCTCAGCCAGTCCGTGCTATTATTTGCAGACAATCTTTTTCCATTCTGACTAAATCACTTCAGCCTGATGGTTTGCTGTTCACCTGGAACTGGGGACCAAGCAAATGCTGGAATGATAATAGCGCCTCTTTGAAAAAACTACCTGGAGTTTTCCGTAATTGGTTTTCTTGATAAAAAATAAGTTCCCTCGATTTCCCCCTCATTTTGACTGTAGGCCACAGCATGCATTTTCTATCAACTGCCTTGCAATACTTGTTTGCATAGGTAACTTTCAGAAGCTTCCTGCCCATCTGCTTTATTGACCATCTATTTTATCTCTAATTAAAGCATCCCAGCTTTCCACCCTTGCTGTCCCTGGCTATTACTGATTGTCTGGTTGTTTTCGTGAGTGAGCAGGCATTTTTAGATTTGTTTGGTTTGACTTGTGTGGAACAGAAAGACCACATATTTTGGTGTGAAAATCTATTCTTGCTGGCCTAGAAGGACATGAATTACCTTGAGAAGCCCCACTCTTGTCTAGCCTGGACGCTCCACAGACTCAGGACTCTGTTTTCCATTTCCTTAAAGGAAAGAATCAGCACGATGATTCTGTCCAAGTGCTTTGCTGACAAAGGTGTCCCGCGATTTCAGAGGCCAGAACTGAAATGCCTGTCTGTGATTTATGTAGTTCTATAAAATGCAGTCACTTTATAGGACAACACTTTCATATCTTCTAAAGAAATAAGAAAGAGAGACCTATAGTTGCCATTTGAGAGGAAGCCTGTGGAATCAGCAGAAAAATTCTTCTGGGGAGAGTGATGGCAATAAATGTAAGATGTCAATAGTAACCATATGTTCAGCAAATTAGCAATTTTTAAATAAAGACCCTAAGTGGGCTAGAAATTCTGCAAACTGCTTATATTATTATTATATGTAATTCTAACAAAACCTTATGAAAATATATTATTTTGATTCAATTTAACTCATGAAAAATTAGACTCAGAGTCTTTAAATAATATATTGAATTAAGGTTTAAAGTGGTTTAAGGAGAGAGCCACATCAATTTCCATGTTTAAAAACACAATAGTATAGGTATTCAGAAGAGAAGAAGAGACAGCAGACACTCAGGCAGACACAAACACCATAGTACAGCCCAGCAATGAGCAACTACTCTTCCAGGGAGATTGCTCTCTGTTATGATGTAAAAAATGGAGGGGGATGTTCTATCGGGAACTCACCAAGGCCAGCTGGGTCTGAAAAAGCCCGGGTTAAAACCGGTCTCGCTGAACATAGTGGACAATGAGGACTACTGAGACCTCAAGAACAATGGCAATGGGTTTTTGATCCTACTGTACCTATTGGTTTCGTGGGAGCCTAGGCAGTTTCGTGGATGCTAACCTTACTAGACCTGGATGGAGGTGGGGGGTCCTTGGACTTCCCACAGGGCAGGGAACCCTGATTGCTCTTTGGGCTGACGAGGGAGGGGGACTTGATTGGGGGAGTGGGAGGGAAAGGGGAGGCGGCGGTGGGGAAGAGACAGAAATCTTTAATAAATAAAATAAATAAATAAATAAATAATAAATAAATAAATAAATAAATAAAATGGAGGCTTCCTTTAGCAGAAGCTATTTCGAAGTGAAGTCATGGGCTACCTCTCCTTCCTCTAATTCCATGCTTATGAGCAAGTCTGAGGAGCACGGCTTCTCCTGAGCTTTCCTACTGGGCAAGGTTGCTTGGATTATACTGATACTTTAATTATTTGTGTCAGGCTCTTTATGATTTCTTTGTGTGAGTTGATTCCCCTACACAAATTCAGAAATGGAGAGGCTGAGAGATGCCTCGGAAGTTATGGGCACTTGTTGTTCATGCAGAGGACCTGGGTTTGTTTCCCAGAATTCACATGTTACTTCACAGCCATCCTTACTCCAATTCCAGGAGATCTGAGGCCTCAGCCTGACCACCTAATCTCTGCATGTACAAGGTATGCATATGATATGTATGTATATATGAATGTATGTGTGTATGTACATATATATATATGTACACACACACAAAAGTCAAGCACTCATACACATAAAATAATTATTTAAATAAAAAGAATTTTGAGATAGAACTAACAAGTTTATATTTCAGAATATGTGAGGTTGGCATTTATTGTTTTCATCTTACGGTATTAGAGAGTCTACCAATCTTTCTTCTCACTTTCTTCTGTATTTCCAGAGATTCATCCTTCCTGGTCCTAGTCTGTACCTGCACTGGGGTGGATATATCAAAATAACCAATTAACTCTGTAGATGCACTCATGCATCAAATGGAAAATTGGAACTTTCCCCAAGGACTCTTTGCCTTGAGATTAGAAAGAGTTTTTTTCTCTTTAAAATGGTTTAATGTGACTTTTTATCTGTAGGCATCCACTGTCTTTGCTTTGTAGAAGCCAGCCCACAGTTATTAAAACTTACAAGGAAAAAAGCAAACATGAAATAAATGACTTCTCATTCTTTCAAGTTCTCACAGTCGGTAGCCATTTTTTTTTTTTATTCCAGCTACATTGCTGTTTTCATTTAGTAAAACATTCTGCCTTCCTTCTTGGGTACATATAATTCATAATGATTTTCAACAACAACAACAAAAAACAACACTGAAATACTTATTGTAGTATACAAGAAATCATGAAACTCCAAATTTAGACAACCATATTCAAGTACAGACTCATGCATTTTCAACCAAGAAAAGAAGCCCCAAATCCTGGGGGTTTTTTTTGTGTATCAGTTTTAATTGCAGAAACATTTGCATACATACACACACACAAAAATATATACACAGAGAAACACATACTCACATACAAACCTACAAACACACAAAATACCACAAACACACACACACAAATAAATAAAATATATAAGATATCACTATACACAAAAAAGTTAAAAAAGAGTTGAACATTCTTTATCATGTGACTTTATCTTGCCATTTCTTTTCAGTTAGAGACATCTGATCATGTGATCACAGTGCTAAGAACACATGATCATAGAACTAATACAATGTTTCCCCACTGTTTTTTTTTTTCAATTAATTAATTTGTATACATCCATATGAATGCACATCATGGTGCTCCTGTAGAGGTAACAGGACAAGTTTGGGAGTTGGTTCTCTCCTACCACATGGATCCTGATAATCGTGCTCAGATCACCAGTCTTGGCAGCCAGCACCTCTACTTGCAAAGCCATCTTGCCAGCTGTACCAATCAAGTATGCACAGTTGTAGAATCCAGTACCAGTATGCACATCTACAGAGCATTTCCTCACCAAGGGCTAGGGCAGCAACGTTATAGAAGACAGACATAATGACTATAAGAGTCAGAGGGTCATGGATTTTGCTGTGAGATTGTGTCTCTTAGTAATGCCAGAGCTACATTCATGTCTCACCAACATGACTGCTCAAATGTTAGTTGAACAAGGATGACACAAGTGGACATGCCAAAGTATGCTGTGGGACAATGGTTTTACCCTGTAGAGATTTGTTTCTTGTACTTGTTTAATAAAATGCTGATTGGCCAGTAGCCAGGCAAGAAGTATAGGCAGAGCAATGAGAACAAGAGAATTCTGGGAATTAGAAAAACTCAGTCTGTAGTATCATGCAGACACAAAGGAAGCCAGACACAGAGCAAGCAAGATGTGACTGCTTCACCGAAAAAGGTACCAAGCCACGTGGCTAACACAGACAAGAATTATGGGATAAAATAAGTTATAAGAGTTAATAACAAGCCTGAGCTAATAGGCCAATCAGGTTATAATTAATGTAGGCTTCTGTATGTTTATTTGGGACTAAACAGATGAAGGACCAGGCAGGATAGAAACATCAGTCAACAAAAGTAGATGGGGAGAAACTACTAAAGAGTGTTTTTACTAACAATTAGAAATATGGAAATATTTTCTGTAAATCTTGCTTCTATCTCATTTCTACCCTTACCCTCATTGATTGTATAGTTGGACAAGGCCACAAAGTCATTATGACTTGAACAGAGGACCACTTTTCACACCCATGTAGGAGACCCCTAATTCTATGCAGCCGGGGCTGCATCTTTCTTGATTGTCTGTGTCTTCCTTTCTTATTATATATTAACTTTTTTTCCTGTCTTGTGGGGTGCTGGTTTAGCTGATTTGGAATAGGCCTTCCATCAAACACCGGCCTCCCATTTGGGAGCAGGATTGAAGTGTTGAATCCAGGCAGCTGGTTGAGCTGCTTCAGGCATCATTCTTTGTGTGGACACAACAGATGGAGACACCCCATGCCTCCTACATGTGGCTAGGCAGACAGCAGGACCAATGCACTGGACACATGAGCGGCCTCATTTATTAAATGTTTTCCAGAGCAGCAGGAGAAAGGAACTAGGATAGAGATAGAAAATGATGTGTCTTTGTCTGGGAGGTGGGGGTAGAGAAACTGTTTCTGGCTAAAATAGCCCTCATCTCAATATTGAACTACATACAAACATTTACAGTTTTAGTAACTGATTAGGCAACTATGTTCCTCTCTTGTCTGCTAGTGCTACTCTTAATGTACTTTGATCACGTTTGAACTCAGTTTTTAAATATTTCCCACTTAAATGATTATAAATTATAAAGTTGATAAGGTTGTTTTGTTAACTTCATCTTATGCCGCTAAGCTTAGAGCATCTACATAATCCTGTAACTTAGAAAGCAGTAACAAATTAGCTGGTTTTGCCTGAAGTCTTCTAGGATATAAACATCTAAGGTACACAGGATGTGAAAAAATATATATTATTTTTATGCAAATATTCAGCGTTATAGGGAAAGCAATCTCTCAGATATCTTGGCTGTTGTCATTCTGATAGTATCCATTTAAGGGGATGGAGAGATGGTTCTGCAGTTATGAACACAGGCTTTTCTTTCCAAGTTCCCAGATTCAACAACCAATACCCACAGAACAGTTCACAACAGTCTGTAACTCCAGTTCCAGAAGATATAATGCCCTCATCTATATTCCATAAACATCAAGCATGAATGAAATAATAAAATTAAAAATTCACATACCCTTGTAGGAATGCCACATTTTATGATGACTTTCATTCAGAAGAAAATAACCAACAATCAGATATTCAAAATTTCCTTAGGATTTCCCATAGCTTTCAGATTTCTGTCTTTACTTAACTTAGATTTTCCCATAGAAACTTTAAAGCAGAATTAAGTTTGCCCTTGGGCCCTCTCAACTCAATCATCACTCATCTTTACACTGCATTAATATTTGTAGGATACATTGTGTCTTGGGTATTGGAAACTTCCCTACACACAAAGAGATCTGGAGGGAAAGCTCTAGATTCTAATTGTTTACTATCCTATAATGGGGAGAGGTCCAAATGAGCATGGAATGTTATGGCCTTAACAGAAACAAAGTATAGAACTTACTATGGAGTCCATTGCACGGTAAACACTAGGTGATCAAAATGTCCAAAGGTAGCCAAAAGATGTATTCCTTATTACTCGGTCATAAGACATATATCACTGGAGGAGGTCCTCACCTGTCTCTTGCTGGAAAGTAATAAGTGAAGCAAGATAAAAGCAACAGTAACAGGCAGGTAGGTAAAGAATCCGACAGACTCACAGGCTGACACCTTCATGATCGTAGATACAAAATACAAAATCGTGGCGCCTATAGAAGTGACATCCTGGGCACACAAAATACATGAGGATGAAAATATGGTTTGAGTCTGAGCTCCAGGTAGGCTCAAGAGGGAAAAATCCCTACCCATTAAAATAGAGACTTCAAAATAGTACTGCTAGATCAGAAGAGGGCCGATAACATCATAAAATAGAAATATACAGGATAGCATGAAAACCAACTAAGATATAGTAGGTAAAACTATGATTAAGATACCAAAGATGTGAGTTCACCAGGGAAATGTAAGCAAAAGGAACCCTGAGTTTGAGAAAGCAGACATCAACACATTCTGGTTAGGGTTCTGGGGAAAAATAACTCTTCCTTATTCACTTCTGGGAAGGAAATATAAATTACTCTAGCTACTATGGAAATCACTAAGGGAATTCCTCAAAAATTAGAAGTGGTTTCTATATGCTCAAAGTATATTCTTTCCACATACACACACAAAAAAAAATGTCAGCTCACTGTAGTGATAGCTATATTCATCACCACACTACAGCTAAAAATCATCTAAATTTGTCTGGATGCCCATCACTGGATAAATAGATAAACAAAGTGTGACATGCATACACAATGGGGTTTTATTCAACCATGTGGTAGGAAGTTATGTCATTCACAGAAACTAGAAAGCACCATGGTACAATAGGCCAGGCTCAAGCAAACATCAAATGCAGATTGCGGATTTGGCCTGCAGGAAAGGATAGCTGATCTAGAACATGAAAGTGGCAATGGATAGGGTTAGGAGTGACAGTGGAGACTACAGAAGGTGAGGATCATCAGTACATATGGACCATAATTAATTACTGACTTCTTACAGTTAATATCCATGAAAGTAAATACCTAACAGAGATTACCCAGTAACATTTAGAGGTGACAATACAAGCAAACTATCTAGGCAGGGATAATACCACAGCCAGAGCCTCAGGGGAAAGGAAGAAGGTTTTATAGTTAAGTGAGCAACCATGGAAGAGACCTGCCTCTAGCAATGGAATCAAGGGTGAGAGAAGGAATGTCCTGCCATCTACCTCTAGTTCTCCTATCTCTAACTTTGACCAACATTACCAGGAAGCCACCTAACACATAGTTCTGAACAACAATAAGTGTTGGCGCTCCTAGATTTAGAGACAAGGGTAAGTCAGGAGACAATGGGAGCATGAGAGCAAATGACAGTAACTGGCATGCAACAGAGAGGGACCTTAGTGAAGTACCCAGAGCCCAAAGGCAGGACTGTCGTGATGAAACAAGGCAAACATGTCTTCAGAAAGATAAATCAATATAGGTGAAAATGAAAACAGGGTAGCATAATTCAAAAGTAGGCAGTCCAGAAACCTCTACAGAGTACTCCATGCGGGACAATTTTTAGGTTCTAGCCTCGATATCAATAGTGGTTTCCAAAGCTAAGTGTCTAGTAGATGGGAGATACTTCACAGGACACTTTGGATGCTCTACTCTTAAATCACACTGCAGGTAATATTATAACCACCCTTAACATCTGTGGAAATGAGGTGCAGGATGACTCAAGAATCTGCCCAAAGAAATTGAGTCAACTATTTTTAAAGTATTTAATTGTAGTCTAACTCTAAAGCCCACACTCACGGCACTAATTTGCCCTGTCTCAGTCAACTCCAATGACTTATCTCGAACTCCCTTGTTAACCCAGAAAGCTGAGCCAGATGAATTCCCAGCTCACCTACTCTCTGACAGTGTCACCTAGGAGATATATTAGTTCCCATTTGTAGCTATGACAAACCAGCATAAGCACGGTGACTTAAATGACTAGAAATGGATTCTCTTACAGTTCCAGAGCCAGACATTGTAAACAAATCAGCAGACAAAAAAATCAAGGGAACTGGGCTGTTTCATATTGAAGGCCCCATGTGAGTACCTGTTCCTGTGTCCTCCACCTTCTGCTGCAGGCAAACCTTGCTGTGTGACTACATTATTCCAGTCTCCAGCTTTGTCATCACATCCCCAGTCTCTCTATTATCGTGTTTCCTATTCTGTCCTGTGCACTATGGGGGTGTGATTGCACTGGGCCTCAAAGAAATCTATGAAAAGGTCTCATATCTGAACTTTAAATTTTGTTCCAGCTACTGCTCACTTTGGGTTTATGATTATATTAACCTTGGATTTCATATTTCTTAAAGGAATAAGGAAACAATTCAATGGCTGCTGCTATAAAAGTCAAGTATAGTAATATTGATATATGTGATATTCTTAGTCATAACAAAGTACCTTTCAGTAAGTATCAGATACTATTAGATTGATTTTTTGTTTTCAAACAAATGAGCACACTACTGTCCAACAGCAGTGTTCCTGAGCACATGAACGGCAGCTTTGTTCTCTGCAGCATATCTGACGTCTGACAAAACGCTTGGCTCATAATGAGTATTGCTATTAGTCCCCTAGGGTTGTGGTGACAAATTACCACAAGCTAAGTAGCGTAAAACAACAGAAATTTATTTTCCCATAGTTCTAATGGCAAGACATCCAAAGTCATGGTGTTGGCACAGTCCTTTTATCTCTGAAGGCTCAAGAGAAAAATTCCTCTTGATTTTGTGCAGCTTCTGGTGGTTTCTGGCCATCCTTGCCGTATGTTGGCATGTATTGCTACATCACTTCAATCTCTGTCTCTCACACACAATTGGCTTTCTTTCATCTGTGTATACGTATATGTGTTAGACATTTCCTTTTTCTTAGGAGAATATCAATTACATAGGTTCTCAGTCATTCCCCATCTATTAATAACTCACATTGACTACATCTAGTATAAAGATTTCTTTCCAAATCAAACCATGTTCTAGGTGGAGACACATTTTAGACTGTGAAACTCTTTATCTCCTGAAAGTGATTAATGAATATTTGCTCTCATGGATGAATGAGTTATTTTTGACCTTGAACAGTAAAAATGGACCTCTTTCCATGGATACTAAGGCAAATGTAAGGCAAAAATCTCAGTGGCCAAGGTGCTAATGAGGGCTGGTGATTGAGTAGTGTCTCCACATTGGAAGCTTGGTTAATGACAGGTGGCAATGAGTTCCAAAATCTCCCTCGACTAAAAGAGTTAGCGCTTCCCTGTCTCCATGCGTAAGCATAAACACGAGTGTGGAACATTTGGCTGGGATGAGAAAGGACATTGTCAGTTTGCCTACAGCTCGAAAATATGCTGTTGAGGTCGTGAAAATATTATTAATTGAGAAAATATATTTTAATTTAAGAAAATCAATACATTTCAAGCCTAGTATCCCAGAGATATTAGGTAACGATAATGGGAGGAAAATCTGCAAAAGAGCGATTTAGTTCATTTGCAGAAATGACACATTTGTAGTAACCAGAGCCTCCTATATGCAATTTCAAACTCCTGAAGCCCCGAGGAATATCTATTTTTCAATATGGATTCTAAAAATACACCCTGTGTCTTTGTATGTACACAGCCAAGAAGCCAGCAACTGCTAATTGATCTATGACTCTCAGAAGCTGATGTGGGAGAGATACTATCATGAGTTATCTGCAGGAAATGGCCGGCAATTGGTTTGTAGGAGGTTACCAGAGGGCTAGAGGGCTTTCTGCATACGTGTGTGTTTTACTTTTCCTTTACATGGGCATATCCTCATGGAAGAGGTACTATCACATAGCATAATGGAAACAATTATAATTTAGACCACTCTTCACCTAGAAAATTTATTTTTTTAATTTTACTAAAATTATATGTAAAGGGATTAAAAATAATTCTAGTCAATATAAATGTCCATTAGTTCACACTTACTTTCTTTTAATATTTTGGTAGGCACCTCTCTTGTTAATTTTGTTTTGCCTCCTATTTTGCCTATGTCCAATTCTACATGAAAATCAGAAATCAACATCACTCATTACCCCTTTTACTATAACATCTGGTGCATTTTAGTAGCCAAAAATGTCTGCCTCAGAGGAGCCAGTGAAACATCCTAAAGCATGTAATTGCTTGATATAAAGCACATCTCTCTGAGGTAGAGAGGGACATCTTCCTGACATGAATAAGTCATTAGTTTATATGAGGCCTTCGCTTCACAAATTAACATCTGCCACTGCTCAGAACACAGGAAAGAATTTGGTTTGGCCGAAAATGCAATTTAATAGGACGTTAAAGGAGAATACGAATTGTATTATCTCCTTTGAGCTGCATCTGCTGTAGAGGCTCAATTGCTGAAGGATACAGATCTCTCAGAAGCAGCAGACAGATTGCTATGAGGTTTGGGAGCTAGACTCAAACAGGTTTTCCTTCCCTGATTGAAAACTACAGAAAGATAGCCTCCTCTGAGGCTATAGCAGTAGACACTGCACATTTGACCACCACAGCTTGGTGATCCCTGATCAGACACCCTGATCAGACATCTGTGGGAATGAAGAATAGTAAGCCTGCAGAGGTGAAATCAAGGCTGCTGCTGCTAGTTTGTATGCCTTAGTATAAACTAGTGTAGCACACTGAGAAAAAAATTAATTGCATATAAAATATTTCTTAGTTTATAAAAATTAAATTAATATATTCATATTTTAAGACATAAGATATAAAATTACTATCATCTTTGACTTTGCATGCCTAGAAACCTTTATATGTCAGAGTTACAGCTTTACTAAAACCAGGAAAAAAATGTCCATAGAAACATTCTCTAAAGAGATTATCATAGAGACTTGGAAATATGAATCAACAGCTAAAGAAACTTGCTGCCAAGCCTGACTATCCGAGTTCCAGCACTCAGACCCAAGTAGCAGCAGAAGAAAACCAACTCTGGTGTAGGCTCACACCACACACACACACACACACACACACACACACACACACACACACGTGCATGCGCACAGACACACACAAACTATAAATAACCAAAGAACTGTAAAAAAAACTTTAAAAAATTCAATTGTACTATTAAAGTTTAAAAACTCTCTTTGTGTTTTCAGTATCATTAGGTGATTTATTTTTAGATCAATTCCTTTTGAAAGATGTATAGCTATTTAATAATTAATGTCAGTTCTTATTAATTTCTTTCCTAATTCTTTCTCTACTAAAACTTCAGGTTCTGACTCTTGTATCATTCTGAATAAGCATATCCAATCTTCACATGCTTTTGTTGTGAAGCCTTCTGACGTGAAAACAAAGTGCTCACTGGTTTTTTGACAATAGAGAACCATGAGCTAAGGACTTTGGTTTGACCTCCCAAGCTGAACTCTTCCTCAAACTCCATACTTGCACCTTGTATGTCTAAAATGATTTGTGAAAACTTGAGCATCCTTAAAAGAAGGATCATTTGCTTATTATGTATCTGATAATGCCAATAGGATTTTTGTTTGCATAATTGAGATTTAGCAAAGCTGTTCATCAAACTCCCCTGGTTTAAATATTCTTAGAGCCTTCATACATCCTGCATTGTAAACTTTGAAGTTTTCTCCTGTTCTCTGCTCTTTTGAACCTCATGAATATGGTGTAGAACTATTTCAGAAACTCCACATTTGACTCATTGTGTAACGGGTCCTGGTGACTGTAATTCAAGTCATCAGATTCCCCTGATGGAGGAGGAGGTGGGCTTGCTCCACGTGGTAGCAGCAGAGGTAAGGTCACGCCATCCCAGAGTGTTCTTTGTCTATGGCCTCTATGACCTTTATTCTCCAATACCCACCCCATAAATAATCATAAAACTTTAAAATTCACAATTCAGAATACAGTAGGGTACTTCCTGACTTGGTGCAGCCCACTCGAATCTCTCTGGTATGCTCTGTTCAGCTTTATTAACTATCCTACTGCTTTGATAAATAAACTGCTGAAATTTGTCTCTTAAGTGATTCATTCCAAGTATCATCACCATCATCATCACTATCATCATCATTACTATTTATTATTATTATCATTATCTTTATCATCATCATCTCTTAAAACATAATTCTTATTCATTCCATCCATCCAAAAGAGAAATGCCTACTCATCCCTGTGACACTAACCCAGTTCTAGAGAAATTCAAAACAACTGAAATTTCTTGCCTCATATCTGGGTCTCAAAGATCTGGCAATCATCCTCATGACTTTCACTTGTTGAACCCTCTCCTTGACAGTGGCAACTACAGCTCCCACTGATAGCAATAACATTGATTACTGGCATGGAAGCTCCTATGGTGTCATTCATTCAACAACATTTATAGGTTTCCAATACTCTTTAGTTCATCAAAATCTTCACTTGTTGAGTTTTAGGTAAAGATCCCAGTCTCTCTCTCTCTCTCTCTCCCTCCCTCCCTCCTCCCTCCTCCTCTTCCTCCCCCTCTCTCTTTTCTCTCTCTGTTTATTACTTTTAAAGAACATATTTTTGGTATTATGAAGACAGTGTAATGGTGATGTTGCCATGATATAGACATTAGAAATACATAGGGAACTACCTGAAAGTATATAGTTCCAGGACTCACTCCTGATGACCTCTAAAGTCTTGATGATTGAATGATTCTATCTTGATGAATGAATGGACCAGTGATGAAGAGACTTGGCTCCTACACTAACTAGAGTGTTGTTCCACGAAATAAATGTTAAAGAATGACTGAATATCAATGTTCCATGCCGTCATCCTAGCTAGATCATGAGACAGCGTCGTCCCAGCTTCTTAAACCAAACAAATTCGTTTCTCACTAAAGTCTTTTGATATTTTCTTAAACATTTCTACCTTTTTTATCTCTTCTTCCTTCCTGTAATTAAAGTATTAATTGTAAGTTTACTTTCTCAGAAGGATCCCTTCACAGAGCAAATATTAAAAAAAAAAAAAAGCAGAGTCTTTGGCTGGGTGATGTCTCAAAGAGTACAATACTTGCCATGCAAGTTTGCTGACCAAAGTTCAGATCCTTAGAATACACATAAATTCCAGAGGGGTTTAGCACCCTACCTGCAATCTTGCATGGGAGTGAGAGACAGCAGATCCATGGGACGAGCTGACTAGCGAGAATAGACTGAATGATGAACTCTTGGTTTAGCTACAGATTCTTCCTCAATTAATAAAATGGAGAGGAATGGAGAAAGACACCAGTTATCAACCTCAGGCCTCTACATATGTGGACACACATGTGTTCCTACATATATATACATACATATATATATATATATAACCACACATATACACATATGCATACCTCATACATAAACACATGCATACATACAAACATACATGCAAAAAATTAAACTTTGGAAAAGAAATGCATCCATTCCTTTCTCTCCTCTTTTCCTGCATTATTATATATGGCACACACCAGTAGCTTAAATCATCTTATGCATGTCTAATATGGATAGATCTTGCTACTTTCACATCAATGCAGTGTGCTTCCAAGGAAAGCACAACTCCCTTTCCATCTTATCTATATCAATCAAACCTGAGCTCCAACAGAAGCCAGACAAAATAGAACTGCACAGTATTAAAGGTGTATGTAATGGGAGCAATATATGTCTCCTAAAGTCTAGTTAGCAAAAAGAAAGAAGCATGCAATAGATAGCTGTAGCATTGACACTGGGATATCTATTCTAGAATGCCAACATTGTTACCAGTGTTGACTTTTCTTCCACATGTAGTGAAGTAGCTATTTTCTCTGGAAAACAAAACAAAAGAGTATTGTACCTCACATCTAGTCTAATCCATACCCCAAGGTCAAAGGATACTCCATAAAACAAACAGACAAACAAAAACCAGAATGGTTCTTGGTAAGCATTAACTTTGATTAAAGATATGGTATAAACATGCAAGTCCTGTAATTTTTTATAAAAATTATTGTGCTTTTTAGTGAATCTTCATCGTAAAAGTACAAAATGGAATCTTCTTCCAGACTCTCCATACAATATAATTGTATTCTAAGGTAAAAATAGGGTTCAAGCAAATAAAAGTGAAATCCACATGGCCAAGAAAAGGGATTTTTCCTCTTTTACTCAAAATGAATATAATACATATTTTTGCGAATACTACCTACATGCAGTCATTTTACAAGAATCTATGACATTGTGTGTAGTGAAAACTGTAATCAATATGATTAGCTCTTCACACTGGTAAAATGAGTCTCTGAGAGTTCAGCAAGCTAATTTGAGAAAGACCTTGGGATGTACCTTACCTCTAAATAATGGCCACACTGTTTTTGTCACCCTGTATTGATTTTCTCCGTCCAGTGCCAGGTTCCTTTATCAGAATCTCAAAAGTTAAACCTGCTACAAGGTCTTCATGTGACCTTGTCCCATGACAGCGCTGCAGGACCGAGGGGCATGTTCTAAGACTTGGCCTTGATGAGGCTGAACCCAGGGTAAATTCTGCTGAAATCAGGTCATTTTTACATATGTATCCAGTCTACATATTATATTAGCATTTTTATGCTTTGAAATAGTCACTAATGTGCCAGCCACTATCTTTCTACAATGCCTAAAAAAATAAAACATATCCCAGTTTTGGGGTCTAACAGCTTGTATTTTTCTTCCTTCCAAGTAAAACGGCTTTGCTTGCTCTTTATTATTTGAACTTTTTTTTCCTGAATCCACATGTCAGATCATTATTTTAACCAATGTAACAAAATTTTGTGTTTATTTTTTCTCTTTTGTTACTGAAAACTCTAGGACCTTTGTTTTTGTTTTTGTTTTTCTTTATTTCATCCACGACTAGGACACACTTCAAATTTTGAAGCAATAGTCTTTGATCTCAATTGGATCATCTCCTTCAAATTAACTAATGGAATACTCAGCTCAAGATGAAAGTAGGATCAACAATAAGAAAATAATCTAAAGGAAAGTGGAGTGAATAAAAAGGTGTGCAGAATTAATAGTAATTGATGGTTGTCATGGATATGAAATATTGCATGATAAAATAACAACTTGATTATGCAACTCATTAAATTGTAAGTCTGTTCATTTGTCCCCCATGTCTCCATAGAGTCAATCATAAGAAAGGATGGCTTATGAATGACCAAATCAAATGATGATGACATTTTATGAGTGACTACATTGCTTAAATTCACACCATGTGTCTATTGATGCCAAAATTGTGTGTTGACCTAAATATTTCTCAAATATTTTATAACCTTGGAAAATTAAAATTTTATCCCCCAAAATATCAACCAGAAGAAATGTGTAGAATAGAACGGCCAGGTGAAGAGCTTATGAAGCATGGAGTAATATCGTTTTAACTTTATAGTTTGCTAGTTGAAGCATGTAGTAAATTCCCTGTTTTACATATAAATATACATGAGGTAATAGCATCATGTTGACTTTGACAAATTTCTTAATCTTTCAAAGTGCCAATATAAATAGTTGAAGTAATAATATCAAACTCTGATGAGAAATAATACACAGATATTCTTTGAAAAATCGCATTCATCTTCATGCACATAAAATCGATTTTAAAAGAAAAAAGTTGAACTAAATAAGAAAATGTATACTCTGGAGTCAGTCTGTAGTTAAGTGTCCCAAGGTTGATGCGGCACAATGCCCAGAGTGACTTTGCCCTCTTTCTCTGTTGTCAAATGTGTGAAGTTTGGATGCTTACAGTTTCCTGATGGAAGCTAGGAGGCTATTTCCACTATAGTTTCATGAATACTCTTAAGCAGAAATCAAAGTAATGCCAAGGAGTGTAGAAGTTTTCCAGAAATTTTTGGCCATCCCTCTGAATCTAAATCTTCAGACATAACATCACTCGTTGTGGCTTTTTTAAAGAGAGACTAAGAAAAGTGGTTTTCAAAACAGATGGGAAATGAGTCTTTTAATAGGAAAGGCAATTGATCACACCTGGTCTAATAATAAAGATGTTGTCTCAATATATCTGTGCATATGTGTTCAAGAATAAAATAACATTGAAATGTAATATAAGTATCTGATAACTATTATATCTGATATGCAACAACAAAAGGGTTCACAACCTAGGAGTTGATAACCACAGCTTTAGTGAAAGATTATGGGAGGAAAAGTAAATCATATTGTGAACTTATGCTCAATTGAGTGTAGTCACTGTATAGGGCAACATTAGATAAAACATGACTAAAATATACTTTAGACCATGATTATTAGCTCCATAGATTATGTGATACTCAGACCATAGAACATAGAACTTTGAACATAGAATTTAGAACATTTTTAACCATGTTGTTAACAAAGAAATGTAGAAATGCTATTATGTCTCAGTGTGCTTTGTTGTATGATTAAAGATCTGCAATTGTAGTGAAAAAAAAAGAATAAGATAACATTATTTTTCATTAGTATTATTGTTAAGGACATTTATCCAAGTAAATTGGAATGCATCGCATACTCAGATAAGAGCTGTCATAAACGCTTCTGTGTTTCATTTATTCTTTTGTTCCCATAGCTTAAAAGTTATGATATTTGGGATGGAATACCATTACTGTTTTAACAGAAGAAGGATTCATGCATAAAAGGAAACAAGGGCTCTTATCCAATATCTCACAACTAGTGAATGCCTAAATCGATATTCTAATTAAGGCCCATTTTAATTTACAAAACTTGTTCAGTGCATTCTGCCACTTCATAATGTTTTCTCTTTTTTCAAAAAAAGGGTGACTATATGAACACTATACTATTTCCTAATATAATCGTTTTGAGACTTGGGTCAAATGTTTGAGCATCGATCTCTTGAGCATTTTAAGCTGTGCAATGTGAATATGAGCTATTGCGAAGGTACTTAGGAAGAGTATGAATCTGAAACACCAGTAGCAGATTCAAAGGAACATTCGTAACAGACATATGACTCACTTGGAGCCTGCTCCACAGCACACACGGCCCCCGCATGCTCGGTACCTTAGAACTGAACAATGCACTCCCACTCCTCTGTCCTGAGAGCTGCGGGCTTCTTACTGCCAACCGGAAACCAACAGCATGAAAAATGCTGCTCAGATGAGTCTCATGCTTAACGTGTTGGCATTTCGATACCTCATTCTTCTGAGTGCTTCTGGGATTCTGGAAATCTTTACAAAGTAATATCTCTGCCCTCCTAGGTACCATGTGTACCCAGATGCATGAGCTTTACCTACGGAGGCTGTCTTGGAAGATTTTCAACATTTATTTCAAGATATCTATACCTATAGTAGTGTATTTCTAAACATTATACAGGAGAGATTTCAGACCAAAAATTAACCAGTACCTTCACTGTTACCATTTGAAAGCACCAGAAGTGTATTACAAGTGACATGTAGTTTGAAGAGCTCATTAATAATAATAAACAGAAATGTGGGATAATTCTGCAGTAACCTACAGGTGTGAATAAAGATCAAATTTAATTATTGGGGTAGATTTGAAATAAAAAGGGTGATCAGCTGGAAGAACTGGCTGGGGACAGATATAAGACCTTCGTTCATGTGCTTCTACCTTTGGGGCTACTGAGAGAACTGAAAGATGACCATCATAGAACACAGTGAAAGGTCGTGAGCAACCATAACTTCTACTAACCTCCACCTAGATGTTATCATTCTCATGGCTGAAATAAAAGAGTCTCTTGAAAATTATAAAAATGAGAGAAAGTGTCAGAGGAGGTATTCATTATGTCTATTATTTATCCAAATGTTAATTTATTTTTCCCGCAGTCTTGTTAGTCTACAGTATTGGGAAGAGAGCCAAGTAGATGAGGTGGCTGTTTGAACTTGGCAAATTCTAGTAAGAGAATCTGTGAATAAATAATTCCTGCTTCTAAAAACAAAAACAAACAAAAAACCATAAGCTTTGTATTAGGTTAAATAGCACAAGGAACATAGAATGGCAAGATGGAAAGAACACGGCAATGAGGAACTGCTAAAGAAAAAGCTTCTATAACAAGTGACCTTCAAGCCAAGACGAGAATGAAGAAAGGGCTTATCAATGTGCAGACATGCAGAGGGATGTCCCATATTCAGGAACACAAATCTGAATCACGAACTAGGAACTTCCTGGAAACTCTAAAGAACCAAAGGAGGCATTCTCCCAAGGACCATGCCTTGTCCATCCTTGCTTTTCTCACTGCCCACCTTTAATTCATGCCCTAGAAAGCTATGCATACCAGCATTGCTTTTAAAAAGTCCAACCAGGTAATCAATGGCCACTACCTCACCTTTCCAAATTTTAAAAAGAATCTGTCTGACCCAGTGTCTGACAGCTGCCCAACTTTGCTGTGATTGTCTGTGACTTCTTTGGAGGCCTGGCTTTCCAATACCATCATGAAGAAAGAGGAAAAAACTGGCCTCCAAGGGAATATGGATTGTGAAGTCGCCTTGCTAAGATTTGATTTTTAATTTTATAAGACTTTATCTTGTTACTTATTCATATATTTACCCGTTATTTTTGTGCATATTTTTATGTGTGTATGTACATGTATAGGCCAGAGTTCGATTTGGGGTGTCTTCATGAACTGACTTCACCTCATTTTTGAGACAATGAGTTCTTGCATTGAACTCAACGCTCACCAATTTATCTAGATTGGCATTCCACAAAGCACCTGGGATCTGCCTGTCTCTTTTCCCTCCATGGCAAGGTTACAGACGAATGTTGGCATGCCTATCATTTACATGTAGACTGGGAATCTGGACTCAGGTCCTCATGTTTGACCAATCAATCCATCTCCCCAGCCTCTATGGTAAGAGTTCTTTACAACTATTATACTGTATTTGAGTGCAAAATATAGAGTAAGAAAATTAGCATATAACAGAAAGGCAAATATAGACACATTAATTTTATTCAGAAGGGTAACCCAAATGCTGAAATATCTATAATACAGAGAAAAATACTACAAGAAGCACATAACAGAACACTAGAATATTTTAGCAAACAAAGAAAGATATATACCTTTGTCCATAAATTGTATGATTGATTCCATATCTCAGAAGAAAAGTGAAATTAAAATCCCAGGCCATTGGCAGGATTCTGAATTTACCACTGACTTCCCTGAGAGCCTGAAAAGTTAATTTCTGTAGGAAAGTGAGCACAACAAACAAGGTAATGAATGCTTTTCAGCCTCGGAAAGTGTTTGGAGGCCAAAGGGCTAAGTGCTCTATCAATAATAGATATGTTTGAATACACTATGGCCAGAGATGAAACCAGGCTTTTGCAAGAGTCAACAGGGCTCTTCAGAAAAATGATAATTTTGCCAAGACCTTACAGTGCTGGTAAGAATGGAGCTGAGATTTTTTGATGACATAGTTTTATACTTTCCAATCATATTCCTATCCACAATCAACCTGCAATCTAAAAATAGTAATTGTGCAATGAATTTTTGGAATCAAAGTTTTGTTGCTCTTGATCACAGAGATAAAAGATGAAATGTATCTGCCCCATTTCAAGGACAAAAGCTAATTTGGCTAATATTTTAGAGCCCAAGATCTTAGAACTCATTAGTCATTGTGTGAGTTACTTTTCTGTAGCTGATAAAGCACCATGGCCAATCATCTTGTAGAAGAAAGAGTTTATTGGGGCTTATTATTCCAGAAGGACAACAGTCCATTAAGATTGAGGGTAAAGCTACAGGAGGCCAGAGAAGACAGCTGTTATAGCACATCTACAAACATGAATGTGAAGCACAAAGAAGTTGAAGAGAAGTGAGCTTCCAGTGTCTTAAAGCACACCCCAGTGAACTTCCCTCAGCAAGTTCACACCTCCTGAAGGTTCCATAACATGCTTCAAACAGCATTACAAATTGTTAGATACCTGAGCCTATAGAGGACATTTCTCATTCTAACTATCTTCCTCTATTCTCTGGCTCCCAGAAGCTCATAGTCACCATAATGCAAACCGCACTTAGTTTGATCTTAAAAGTATTTTACAGTCTCAACACTATGTTATAACCCAAGTTTTCTTCCGATACTTATGACAACCTCTAAAATGCAACACTCTGTAAAATATCAAAAGTAAATTTCATTTAATCTAACATAGTATGGCATAGACTATGCATTACCATTTCAAAAAGGAAGAGTGGGGAGGAGGGAACACAGTGAGGAAATGCTGTACCAACACAGGACCAAAAGCAAGCAAATCAAAGACCAAATCCTGTAACTCCAGGTCTAGTATCTTATGTTCCAAAAGGTTTTCATGGCTCCACTCTTCCACTTCTGTTGTCTATGACATTCATCTCTCTGTTAGGCTAGTTCACTCCATATATGTAGCTCTTCTCATAAGATATCTCACAATCTTAGCATCTCCAATACCTTGGGATCTCTACTGCACTCATTTGATTCCATAACTTCAAGCAATAGACAACCCAGATCTACCACCCTTCCAGGGTCTTCACAGACAGTCCCTTGTTACATAGTGCCTAGCCCCAGTGCCTCTCTGAGATTGTGGAGAAGAATCTATGACCTTCTCACCTTGTATCAAAAGCCAGTACAAGGCAGACGATTTGTCTTCCAGTTTAGAATAGACTCTGCCCCCCCTTGAATTATATTAAAGACAGCATTTATTCATTATTGTTTTCTATGGACAAAAAAAAAAATAAAACCTTGAAAATCTCTCTTCTAAGCTTCAAGCTTGGTTGCGTTATACCCATCATCCCAATGCATATTACAGTGTCTCTTTAAGCACATGACTTGGCTGTACCATTATGACTCCTAGTGATCCTTTTCTCTCCAAACTGTACATTTTGTAATTCTCCATGACACATTTTTTTCCTTCTAATTGTAGACCTACACAAGAAAAGTCAGTATTAACAATACCACAGATTCCATTTGATACCATCTTGAAATCCCCTCTTTTGAAGAAATAAGTTCATTACTTTTAATTCACTTTCAGAGACGTTCTTTGGACATAAACAGAAGACAGTCACATTCTCTGACAAAATATCACATACTGGCGTCTAGCGCAGTTGGTAATACCGGTCCCCTCTGAAAGCTTTTGCAGACCTCCACAGTCTGCATTATTCTCAGCCAATACTGCCTTCCAGGTTCCTAAGGAAAAAAACTACCGAATTCTGCTTATAAAATTCAACTGCTTTTCTAAATACCTAAAGACTTCCACATCTTTCCAAAAGTCAACACCATCAGGTTCTTTGCAGAAACACTCCTGCTACTCTTGCTACCAACTTTTATATTAGTTGTGTTTTTGTTATTATAAAAAAAATACCATGACTCAAAGAAACTGATGTAATAATGAGATGATTTTAGCTTAAATTCCAAAGAAATAAGTGTCTAGTGCAGTAGGGACATATAGGTGAAAGCATCAGGGATGAAGTAGAAAGAGAAAACAGAAATATCCTATCTCCAACCCTAAACACATGCAGAAAAGTGAACTGGAAGTGGGGTCAGGCTATGAACTCTCAAAAGCCCCTGTCCATTGGCTTATTTCCTCTAACAAGGCTACACCATCCAAACCTTTTCAAACTGTGCCATAAACTGGAAACCAATTATTAAAATGCCTTTGGGTAACATTCTTATTTAAACTACTGGAGTTACCTTATTAAGATATAGTAAGAGCTTAGGTATATTTTCCCTTTGAGTTCTTTAAAGGCCTCAGCAGTTATACAAGAAAATATGACTCAAGCATCATCACAGAGAAAACTTAAAGGTGTCAATGTTGGAGTTTTAGCACCTAGATCATCAACCACTTTAAGGTTGAAACTTTAGGAAGAAGCAATGAAGGAAAAAACTTGTTGGAATAGGTTTTTATTTTTTTTTCTGTTGTACTTGATGTAAATGTGCTCACTTTTCAGTTAAAACCACAAACTTCAGAGAAAAGGGACATTTCTCTCATCTGAAGTTTATGGAAGTGAAGCACCCAAGATTGGTTGTGGCTAAAGAGGTTTAGTGGTGGAAGAAAAGAAGACAATTCGAGGAGAAAAGAGCAAGTGACAACTCAGCAAAGGTTGTTTTGTATAGTTGAATCTGAAGCTGTAAAGTGTTCTACAAGGATAAACCTGGCACAGAAAAAAAAAAACTTCATTTTTGCCATGAAAAACAGAGATACTAAGAAAACCAGAGATTGCATTCTAAATCTTCCTCCCTCACCCCACCAATATCTGACTACAAAGTAACTCACAATTGCAACAAAAGTCTGACATAAAATATGAAGATATAAAGTATAACCAAACTGCTTATATCTTTAATGAATAAGCTCGGGTTGAGGAAAATGAAAAAAAAATATGATTAGCCACTTTTGCTAGACTCCACTGGGCAGTTATAAAGATGGCCTGCTTTTAAGACTCATTTTGTTATTTTTGATTGTGTATAGGTGGGGTGTGTGCTCATGAGTGCTGGTGCCAAAGGAACCAGGGGCTTGAATTCCTTCTGTAGCTAGAATTTCAGATGGTTGTCAAGGACTCAATGTTGTAGCTAGTGATTGAACTTAGAACCTCTACAAAAGCCCCTATTCCTGAGTTTTGCTCCAAAGGATCAGCATGTTGTTGTTTTAAATGTGTCCACAAATTATTTGATGACCTTCCTCTCAAGTGGTTAAATTTAATTCTGTTCTTTTTCAAGTAGGCTAAATTTAGTGAGGTCATTAGAATGAATGAAACAAGGAAAAAGTACAGAGACTGATACATTATTTAAAAATTAAATAAACAAATTTTTCATTACTGTCTTTTTTATTACTGATTTTTATTGAGCTCTACATTTTTTCTCTATTCCCCTCCGTGCCTATTCCCTCCCCTTCAGTCCCTCCCCCAAGGTCCCCATGCTCCCAGTTTACTCAGGAGATCTTGTCTTTTTCTACTTTCCATGTAGGTTAGATCTATGTAGGTCTTTCTTGGCATCATCATTGTTGTCTAAGTTCTCTAGGATTATAATTTGTAGGTTCGTTTTCTTTGTTTTAAGTTTAAAATCCACCTATGAATGAGTACATGTGATAATTGTCTTTCATAGCCAGAATGTGGAAACAACCTAAATGCCCCTCGACCAAAGAATGAATGAGGAAAATGTGGTACATTTACACAATGGAGTACTACACAGTAGAAAAAAAATGACAGGAAAATGGATGGAGCTAGAAAACATTATTTTGAGTGAGGTAACCCAAACACAGAAAAACAAATAAACAAAATTTAAAAACTCACCTAGACTCTTTGCCCCCTTTCTCATGTCATTCACTCTAGTAGAAACAAATGCAGTGCCTTGAGAGAAGTAAGTATCTCCAATATGCCCAGTCCATGAGGGAGTGGTTCCTTTACCAACAGACATGCTAGTCTCCTATCTTAGAAGTGAGTTTTATGACCATAGCCAAGTCCCATGCAACAACAGGCAAGTCTTTGAGTCAGAAGCTCTTATTTGTACCATTCATCAATTCCTTTCCCTCAGACCAATATAAAACAAGGTTTGGTGTGTGTGTGGTGTGCGTATGTGTGGTGTGTGGAGTGTATGCGTGTGGTGTGTGTGTATTGGGGTGTATGTGTCTGTGTGTGGTATGTGTATATGTGTGGTGTGTGTGTTTGTGTGTGTGCATGTGAGGTGTGTGTGAGGTGTATGCATATGCATGTGAGGTGTGTGTGAGGTGTGCATATGTGTTTGTGTGTGGTGTGTGTGTGGCTTGTGTGTGGTGTGTTTGTATGTGTGTGTACATGTGAGGTATATGAGTTGTATAAGAGTGTATGAGGTGTATGTGTATGCATGTGAGGTGTGTGAGGTGTGTGTATGTGTGTGTGTGTGTTCCTTGGTTCTACATGCTCTTTTGCCTCTCTGAGCACCTGTAGATGAAGCTAGAGGACAACCTTGAAAGCCTGTTTGCAGGTGCCTTTAAAATTTGTTTTAAGACAGGGTCATGTATGGGCCTGGAACTTCACAGAGACTATCTGACCAGAAATCTCCAGGGGCTTTCCCATCTCTGTCTCTCCAGGGCATACCAAAAGACTTGATTTTTCCACATGGATCCTGGTGTATGAAAATTAGAACATAGATGTGAAGATAATAAAAAAGGTTTTGTGATTATCCCATACCCTACCCAGTCCACTCAGTAAGAAATCACACAAAAGGAAGGCTTGGCACCTGAAAAGTGGGCTTCTTTTCATTCACTCTCTTTCTCAATAATCACAATGGCTTCAGGCTAGAAAAAGAAGCTTTTCCAAGCTGCTACAGGAATGAAAGTTATACAAAGTCCAGCAGTCTTAGTTATGGAATAAAAGATGGGTTAGAACAGCATTCAAATGCAGTCTACTGTGACAGATGGAACTGAATTTGCAACTTGCCTTTATCATTTGCTAGATGTATCACCAAGAGTAGTAACAAATGTTCTGCCCATGGTCACTTATCTGTGGAATGGAAAGTGAGGAAAAATAAATGTTTCTTGGTAAGATAGTCAATTTTAGATACTATATTAGTTTCTTGTCTCATACTCTAACAAAAGCAACTTAAAGAAAAATGAGTGGCCTATTCTCCTGCAACCTTGGTGGAACTCTAAAACCCAGCTTTCTCCAATACTGAAGGGACTTAAGAGGTGAGTGAATAGCCATGCAACAGGACACTACACTCTATAGGACATCCCCAGTGGGACAAACCCCAGACCCCTCTCTCAACTTCCTCAACTTTCCTAGCCAGCCACCAGGGAGTTTCCTGTGGAGAGGCTCCCCCCAAAGCCCAACCCCATCTACTGGACCCCCCCAAGCTACTAGCCACACCCTGCCAAAGAGCTGAGTGCTTGCTATAATACTGAGGGGCCAAAGAAAACATTATATCCAACAACTTTTTAACACAAAACATCCAGGAAATCAGGGACAGAATGAAAAGATCAAACCTAATAATAAGAGGGGTAGAAAAGAGAGAACTCCTGCTCAAAGGCACAGAAAATATATTCAACAAAATCATAGAAGAAAACTTTCCCAACCTAAAGAAGGATATCCCTATAAATGTACAAGAAGCATAGAGAACACCAAATAGACTGGATCAAAAAAAAATCCTCTCACCATATAATAATCAATACAAAACATAAAGAATAAAGAAAGAATATTAAGAGCTGCAGAAGAAAGAGGTCAAGTATAAAGAATTACATCCTACTTCTCAAGAAAACTGTGAAAGCCAGAAGGTCCTGGATAGATGTGCTGCAGACACTGAGAGACCATGGATGCAAGCCAAGACTACTATACCCAGCAAAGCTTTCGTTTACTATCGATGGAGAAAACAAAATACCCCATAACAAAAACAGATTTAAATAATACATATCCACAAACACAGCCTTACAGAAAGTACTAGAAGGAAAACCCCAACCCAAGGAAGCTAACTGCACCCACAAAAACACAGGCATCTGATTACACCCCCCTATCAGCATAACCCAAAGAAGGGAAACACACAAACACTACTACTGAAAAATAACAGGAATTAACAACCATTGGTTATTAATATTGCTTAATATCAATAAACTCAATTTGCCTATAAAAAGAAACAGGCTAAGAGAATGGATATGAAAACAGAATCCAGCCTTTGCTATATACAAGAAACACACCTCAACCTCAAAGGCAGACACTACCTCAGAGTAAAGGGGTGGGAAAAGGTTTTCCAATCAAATGGGCCTAAGAAACAAGTGAGTGTTCTAACATCCAACAAAATTGATTCCACACTAATATCCATCAGAAAAGATGGAGAAGGACACCATATACTCATAATGGGAACAATTCATCAAGATACAGCCTCAATCAGGAACATCTATGCTCCTAATACAAGAGCACCAACATATGTAAAAGAAACATTACTAAACCTTAAATCGCTCATTAAACCCCACACACTAATAGTAGGAGACTTCAACACTCAACTCTCACCAATGGACAGGTCAAACATACAGAAACTTAACAGAAAAATAAGAGAACTAACAGATGTCAAGAATCAAATGGACTGAACAGACATCTATAGAACATTCCAACCAAACACCAAAAAAATATACCTTCTTCTCAGCACCTCGTGGTACTTTCTCTAAAATTGATCACATACTCGATAACAAAGCAAACATCCACAGATAAAAAAAAAAAAAAAGAACAAGTTCCCTGTGTCTTATCAGATCACCATGGATTAAAGTTAGAATTTAATGGCAATACTACTCTCAGAAAGCCTACAAACTTGTGGAAATTGAACAGTAATCTACTGAACAACCCCTGGGTCAAAGAAAAATAAAGAAAGAAATTAAAGACTTCCTTGAATTCAATAGAAATGAAGGCACAACATAGCCAACCTATGGTACACTAAGAAGGCAGTGCTAAGAGGAAAGTTCACAGCACTAAGCACCCACATAAAGAAAACAGAGAAAGCTCACATTAGTGACTTAACAGCATATCTGGAAACTGTAGAACAAAAAGAAGCAGACTCACCCATGAGGAGTAGGAGACAGGAAATAATCAAAATGAGGGCTGAAATCAACAAAATAGAAACAAAGAAAACAATACAAAGAATCAATGAAACAAAGAGCTGGTTCTTTGAGAAAATAAAAGAGATAGACAAACCCTTGTCCAAACTAATCAAAAGACAGAACATACCAATTTACAAAATCAGACATGAAAAAAAAGTCCATAACAACAGACACAGAAGAAATTCATTAGGTCATACTACAAAAACCTGTACTCCAAAAAATTGGAAAATGTAAAAAAAATGGACAATTTTTAGATAGATACCATATACCAAAATTAAATCAAGACCAGGTAAGCAATTTAAATATACCTATAAACTGCAAGGATATGAAATCTGTCATCAAAAATCTCCCAACAATAATAAAATAAATAAAAGAAAAACAGGACTAAATAATTTTAGTGCAGAATTCTACCAGAATTTCCAAGAAGAGCTAATACCTATACTCCTCAAAGTAGTACACATAAAAACAAAAAACAAAAAACCAGAAGGGACATTACCAAACTCTGTTTATGAGGCTACAGTTACCCTGATACTAAAACCACACAAAGACTCAACTAAGAAAGAGAATTACAGACCAGTCTCACTCATGAACATGGATACAAAAATACTCAATAAAATACTGGCAAATCTAATCCAAGAACACATCAAAAATCAGCCACCATAATCAAGTTGGCTTCATCCCATAGTTGAAGGGCTGGTTCAACATACAAAAATTTATCAATGTAATCCATCATGTAAATAAACTGAAAGAGAAAAGCCATATGATCATTTCATTAGAAGTTGAAAACACATTTGACAAAATCCAACACCCCTTCATGATAAAGGTCTTGGGGAGATCAGGGATACAAGGAACATAAATATAACAAAAGCAATATACATCAAGCTGACAGCAAACATCAAATTAAATGCAGAGAAACTCAAAGTGATCCCACTGAAATCAGGAACAAGACAAGGCTTTCCACTCTCTTCATATCTTTTCAACATAGTTCTTGAAGATTTGGAAATAGCAATAAGACAAAAGAAGATCAAGAGGATTCAAATTGGAAAGAAAGAAGTCATACTTTCGTTAATTGCATTATTCGCAGATGATATGATAGTATATATAAGTGACCACAAAAACTATACCAGAGAACTCCTACAGCTGATAAATACCCTCAGTGATGTGGCAGGATACAAGATCAACTCAAAAAAAAAAAATCAGTAGCTCTCCTTTATACAGATGATAACGAAGATGAGAAGGAAATCAAAGAAACATCACATTTCACAATAGCTGCAAATAACATTGAATATCTTGGGGTAACACTAACCAAAAAAGTGAAAGACCTATTTGAAAAGAACTTTACGTCTTTGAAAAAAGAAATTAAAGAAAATACTAGAAATGGAAAGATCTCCCATGCTCTTGGAGAGGTAGTATCAACATAGTAAAAAATGGCAATCCTACCAAAAGCAACCTATAGATTCAATGAAATCCCCACCAAAATCCCAACACAATTCATCACAGACCTTGAAAGAACAATAATCAACTTCAGGACACAAATAACACAGTCAATAAGACAAAAAGGTGGCCAACTGAGTGGGAAAAGACTTTCACCAAACCCACATCAGACAAAGGACTGATCTCCAAAATTTATAAAAAACTCAAAAATTAGACATTAAAATTCTAAATAACCCCATTAAAAAATAGAGTACCAAACTAAACCGAGAATTCTCAACAGAAGAATATCAAATGCCCAAAAGATACCTAAGGAAAAGTTCAACATTCTTAGCTATCAGGGAAATGCAAATCAAAACAATTCTGAGATACCATCTTACACCTGTCAGAAAGGCTAATATCAAAAGCACTAATGATAGCTTATGCTGGAGAGGATGTGGAGTAAAGGGAACAGTCATCCATTGCTGATAAGAATGCAAACTTGAACAACCACTTTGGAAATCAGTATGGCGGTTTCTCAGAAAATTGGGAATCAACCTACTTCAGGATTCAGCAATACCACTCTTGGGAATGTACTCAAAAGATGCTCAATAGTACTAAAAAAGCATTTGTTCATAGCAGCACTATTTGTAATAACCAGTATGTGAAAACTACCTAGATGCCCCTCAACTGAAGAATGGTTAAAGAAAATGTGGCACATTTACACATTAGAGTACTGCTCGATGGAAAAAAAAAAAAAAAAAAAAAAACAATGACATCTTGAAATTTGCATGCAAATGGATGGAATTAGAAAACATTATTCTGAGTGAGGTAATCTAGACTCAAAAAGATGAATATGGTATGTACTCACTCATAAGTGGATACTAGCTATAAACAAAGGACATTGAGCCTATAGTTCATGATCCTAGAGAAGCCAAGTAATAAGATGAACCCAAAGAAAAACATATATAGACGCACCTGGAAATTGGAAACAGACAAGATCACCTGACAAAATTGGGAGCATGGGGATGAGGCCAAAAGGGAGAGTAGAAAGATAAGAGAAGGAGAGAAGGGGAGGGTTGAGGAGAATTTGAGGGAATGGGATAGTAGTGATGGAAGAAGGACAGAGATAAGAGCAAGGAAAGAGATATCTTGATTAAGGGAGCCATTATAGAGTTAGCAGAAATCTTGTTCTAGAGAAATTCCCAGGAACCCACAAGGAGAAACCTGCCTAAGACCCTAAGCAATAGGGAAGAGTGGTACTGATTTTGACTTGCCCTGTAATCAGACTGATGATTATCTTAATTATCACCATAGAACCTTCATCCAGCAACTTATGGAAACAGAGGCAGAGACCAACATTGGAGCACTGGGCTGAGCTCCCAAAGTCTAGCTAAAGAGTGGAATGAATGAGAATAGGAGCAAAGAGGTCAAGATCATGATCGGTTCACCCACTGAAACAGTCTACCTGAGCTAATAGGAGCTCACCAACTTCAGCCGGACTGGGAAGGAACAAGCATAGGACCAAACTAGTCCCTCTGAATGTGGTTGACAGTTGCATGGCTGGGGCAGACTAAGGGGCTACTGGTAGTGGCACCAGGATTTATCCCTACTGAATATACTTGTTTTTTGGGATCCTATTCTCTTTGGATAAATACCTTGCTCAACCTAGATATAGTAGAAAGGGCCTTGGACTTCCAAAAAGCAATATGCCTACTCTCTCTGAGGATTAGATGGGGGTGGGTGGGAGAGTATGTGACAGGAATGGGAAGAGGAGAGGAAGTAGGAACTTGGATTGATTTTTTTTTTAAAAATCTAATAAATTAAAAAAAAAGAAAAAGGAGTATATTTTGCTTTCATGATTCAAGGTTACATAGTCCGTTGTGATGGAGAAGTCATGGCCATGGCAACTCCAGGTAGCTGCTTACATTGTGTCAAAACTAGAAAATAAGAGAGTAATGAAGGTTCAAACTCATCTAGTGTTCTCCTTTATATTCAGTCCAAGACTCATTACTTAGTGTGGCTCACAGCTAAACTGGGCTATCCCAATTTAATTAACCTAATCTAGGGAAGCCCACACAGAAATGTTGAAAGTCTTGTATTGAGTGATTGAGTATATAGTCAATTTCATGGTATAAACCATCATAGACGTTGGTAACAAAATTAGCAAAAGGCAAAAGTATAAGACCACTGCAATTTCTTCCCGATGGTTAGATGCCCATGAAGTCACCTCTTATTTCTTTTGGTCCAAAAATAAAAGAGACAGGAGGAAAATTGTGCCAGTTCAAGATGAGTTCGCAAAGCAAAGTATGAAATGCTAGTGAAGAAAGAGGCTCTGACCCAATTGGAATGAGATTGCTTAAAGCTATCCTGAAACATAACATTGTGCCCCAAACAGGAAAGCTTCTTTGACATACACAAAGAATGTGTGGGGTGGGACTAGAAAAGCAATTTATCTTTATCTTCTCTTGTGTACCCTGTGTTAATTACCTTTATTTAAAAACAGTCATTTTAAATCATACAGTTTAATTGGGTAATTCTAGTGTCATCAACTGAGGCTATAATGCTAATTGTTCTTCTACTTCTAATTCTATCATGGATTTTTTTTTTCTTTTTGGTGATGGGAAAAAAACACAAATAAAATATATGATACAGAAAATGTAAAATTTAAGGTGACACATCACAGTTTCTGTTCTGAATATTAATTCTTACTGCATATGAGTTCATTAAGTATAGACTTTTAATCTAACTAATTTGTGTATGTTGTTTTTTATTTGTACTTTTTATAGTAAACTTGATAAAAAATTTAAAAGAATGTTGCTAAAAACAATAATGTGGGTAGAATTGACTGACTCCTCTACACAGGTGCTTGTATATATTCTTCTCCTCCTCCTCCTTCTTCTTTTTCCTCTGCCTCCTCTTCTTCTTCCTCTTATTCTTCTCCCTAAAAATTCCATTAGAATTAACCTACAACTAAAATCTTCCAGCTTTGCACTGAACTGATAATACTAGGGATCTGATGCTACATAGTTTTAAAAATGTAAGTGATTGATCATAAATAGAAGAGAAAGAAATAGTACATGCAGAAGAGAAATGTACTTGCAATGGAAGAGAGAGACTGTGCTTGTGGCACTGTCATAGAAGCAGCCCTGAGTTTGATTTCCAGCACAAACTACCTACTTATCAAGATGGAAAAGTCAAAACAACCTCATTGTAGATTTAAGGACTTTGAAGACTGTGTGCTCTTATGGTCTTTAGCCCAGGTGAGAATTGAAAATTGACATTTATTCAGGTTCCTCTTCTTTTACGAACCAGGAAAAATAAAGAGCCCACCACCAGAAACACTTATAAAAGGCACAGCATTGTACCTGACAGAAAGCTCAAATGTAGTGATGGTGTAAATAGAGAAAAAAATCTGCACTGTTTCTCAACTGGCCACTGAAAGAGATCAGAAGAATAAGGACAGTATTTCCTCTGAACCTATTGGCAGTATTCTTATGAAGTTGGCCTACTTCAACTAGGGATCAGAGTAGGGTCTGCACACAGCAAACTGCTGAAGCCTCCAGACAGTCTCATGGGTCTCTAGATCAAAATTTTGTCAAATGTAAATAAGATTGGCCATTGAAGGAGAGCAATAAGAAAGAGCCTATATTTCTTTACTCATCCTTGCTATTCAATCTCCAACAATAATTACACAAGGGAGAGTTTTCTTTTGGCTCATAGCTCAAGGGGGTGTAGTTCTTCATGACTGGAAAGGCACAGTTGCTGGGGTGTGAAGCCACTGATCACTTTTCACCTACAATCAGAAAGAAGAAAAGGATGGGTACATAGCTTGGCCCACTTTTCCCTTATTGGCTCCAATACCCCAGACCATGCCAAACCACACTGAGGATAGGTTTTTCTTGCCGTGGAAAATATTTTTGGAAACATGCACACAAACTTACTGAAATGTGCTTTTCAAAATGATTTTAAATCCAGTAAACTTCACAATTCCACCTTTTGATAATTTGATGCCAACATATTCTCATTTTCATCTCAGAATGTAAAATATACAGCTCATTTCTACAAAGTCACCTAATCATTTATAGTCCAAACCCTATTCAAAAAGTCTCTTCTGAGATACAAGCCAGTTTCTTAATTGTTAACCCTAGTGATATCAAAATCCAAGTTATTTACTTCTAGCACACAATGACACAGAGTAAATCTCCCCATTCAAAAGGAAAGTATGGGTATTACATGAAAAGCTAAGCCAAACAAAGGCCAAAATCTGGAAAAGCAAAGTCCAGTTTCTGAAGCTCCATGCACAGTCATCTGAGCTCCAGAAGGCTCGATTTGTCCTGCCAATCCAACTCTGCCTATGCAATCATAGCACTAACATATTTTCTCTAGTGCCAATTCTCCCATGCCTTTGCAACCTTCATCCACTGATATTCAATGGCCTTAGCATTTGCAACATACAGGAGTCTCCATTGCAAATTAGGCTTTACTTTCCCTGCCCCGTTCAATGGCTTCTCAAGCCCTTCTTGCAGGAAACATTGCTACAAGTTGTCTTGTCTCCGTGACATTTTCACCACTATGGCCCTCACATTCTCACATCTTTCACTTGTGAAAAACCTCTATACTGTAGGTGATACTGTCAAGTTCTACTCCAACCTTGAGAGGTATCCTTGTCCCCTATTGTGACAGCTGTCATGTCATCTGAACATTGGTAGGTCAATCTGGGAGTCACTCTTCTAAGCATCTGTCATTGAGAAGGGAATTTTCTCAGCAGTTTTCAATTCAAGATCTCTCGCTCTCTCTCTCTCTCTTTTTTTTTTTGTATTTTGAGAAAAGACTTAAAGTTGGATAGGTGGGTAAGGAAAAGGATCTGGAAAGGTTTGGGAGAGAGGAAGAATGTGATCAAAATATATTTAAAAAAACATTCTTAAAGATTTACAGGACAAAATCAGAAAGCTTAAAAATCCTGAGAAATGAAGATTAAATTCAGCATTTATGTCCTACATCCTAGGTGGAACTCTAAATTCAGCATTTACTAAACCTTTAGCCAATAAATCTACTGTACCCCAGTACAATTCTTTTTAATCAATTTTTTTTCTAAAGAATAACATTTTATAATACTATTCAATGGCATTGTTCCATATCAGAGATATTCCAAAGAACAACAACAAAAAAGGTCATTAATAGAATAAACTCACTCAACTTGCAATTAAAAAATTCATTTGCATTCTTACAAACTGGAACCTTTAATGAGTGGGAGATGTTTTGGATTGTCATCATCTAATGTTTAGAGACAAGAAACGTGACTCACTGTTCTAAAATGTACAGAACAACTACAAGAACAAAATAATTGTCTGCTCCAAAATATTTATAATTCTATTGTTGATAAAACTGACACACATAAAGCTGTCAACACATACCAATATGAAAAAAGGCCATGCACTGTGTGATGATTAATCTTCATTGTCAACTAGGCTAGATTTAAAATTATCATTGAATTACACCTCTGAGCTTGTCTATAAGAATATTTCCAGAAAAGCTTAAGTGATGCGGGAATGCTCACCCTGAATGTTAGACAATAAAATGGGCAGTGATATGGCTACCAGCATTTATTCAATCTGCTTTCTGATTGCACGTGCAATTTGATGACTTGTTCAACACTCCTGTTGTCGTGTTGGCCCTGTCATGATGAACTATATCCCCAAATAGACCCTTTTCCCTCTAAGTTACTCTTGTTAGATGCCTTATCACAATGATGAAAAAAGTAACTAATGCAGAAAATAGATGCCAAGGAGTGAGACTGTTGCTGGAAGCAACTGGACAATGTGGTTGTTACAGGTTTGGAACTGGTTTCCTGGAAGAATTAGAAAAAGCCTAGACTGCTGCAAGCAGAGCTCAATAGACCACTCAAGTATGAGGCTGGAAGACCAGAACACGGTCAGAAACAGTTTCAGAAGGAGACAAGACCTCTGTAAAAGCTGAGAAGAGAGAGCCATTCAGGTTGTTTTCTGACAAAGAATTTGTATGGCTAGATCCCTGTTCTGAGGAATTGAAATGGCACATAATTCATCCTCTTGGAAACTTTTCAAAAATTTGCATCTTGCTGATGCAGAGGAGGATTTCTTTGCCTACTATAAATTAGAGGAGAAAAGAGAAGCAAAAAAGACAGAAGGAAAAAAATCTGAGCTGCCTGACAATTACCCTGTGTGCATCACTCATATTGCAATCATACCCACACCCCTGCGCCAGCGCTCCGGCAAACACAGGCAAGCCAGCTCCTAGCACCCTCACCCACCATCACACACACCCACCATCTCAGAGTCGGCCCACCAGGCTGACAATCACACTGGCAACTAAGCACCACCAAAGCCTTCTTCCCCCACACCCCTGATTTCCTAGGTTACCAGCTCCTTAACATCAAAGGGCCTACAGAAATGAGGAGAAAATGCCCCAGAGACACGCAGCAAACCCTAACTGCACAGAAAATGTGACTTTGTAGATGAAAAAACAAAAATCTTTTCACAGTCCTTCAAAGAAGATGGGCTGCAGGTACGATCTTGTCTCCAATAATTTACTTCCAGCCTCTCTTCCCAAAGAATAGCAAGATTTCAATATCTAATTTGAGACCAGTAAGCCTGAGCCACGTTTGCTCATGCCTGAACTAACAAACAATGCAGATATCACAGGGAGAGATGAACAGTATATGAGGAGGAGGAGACTGGAGTGGGTGCCAGGAATTCCAAAGAGCAGTCCTCCCCCAGGGAGCTGGGTGTCAGGCTCTGTGGGATGGGCAGGCGACATAAATAGCCTTCTCCTGGATCCCTGTGGGGCCAGTGGTGGGTGGGCAGCTGGATTTCTTTTTGACCCAGTTAGCGGAAAGCTTTATGAGGGCTGGAGCTGGCCTCGCATACAATGAGAGTAATAATAACTGACAATATGATTTCCTCACTATAAAATGATGGGAGTGACATTTAATTTATCCCTGAGAATGGTGGAGTGAGGATTAAATGAAACACGGTGTGCAGAATGCTTTGTTTGGTGTGTGGCTTGTAGTAAAAGTTCAGCAAATATTAGCTCATAGTAAGAGTTTGATTGTATGAAGAGACAAGCGTAGAACTGCAACGCCTAATAAGGCCCTTACCTGTTTGGTTTAAACTATAGGGTCTTCTCCGGACTTGGAATCCCCTACAATTGTTGCTTCACAGTGTGCTAATTGAGTTCATCTTATAATGTAAGTTAACTCTCCTTAGCTCCATGTCTGATAATGAGATTTCAGAGACAGCCAATTGTAGCCATTGGCCTTTGGACTTGTTCTTAACACAGAATTATACTCAGTTTCCCAAGGTTCTTTTCTTGACTCAGCTTGTACAGTACATAGATGGCTATTGTAAATGTTACCTTTCTTATCCTGATAAGAGAATGGGGGAGAAAGAGAACAGAGGATTTAGATGCTTAAACTAGAATAGGCAGCAGCTTATATTTGGGTTTGGGATTCTTACAAGGAAGCTCATTTACTTTGTCACAGAGAGTATGTGTGTGTGTATGTGTACACACACACACACAAGCAATCCATGACAGTAAAAGCAACTGCTTTTTGCTGAGTGTCTATTAAGTTGCAACTTCTTTGGATACATCCTAAGACAAGAAAAGCTGAATCCAGAGGATGGATTCTCAACTGTTTGTTCTTTCAGCCAGCCCTTACACAATTTCCACAATCATTATGGTGCATGTCTTTGTGAATATCAGTTTTCTGAAAACTGAATGCTTTCTGGCAAAACAATGTTTCATTTAATCCACACAGGCACCAGCCTATGCACTATGCAAAAGACTTAATTTCTGGATAGTCTTCCAGCACTCTTCCCTTGCCTCCTCCAGTCTCCTCCCAGTCCTAAAAAAGGCTCCCTGAACCTTGCAGCCAACTGGGTGAGTCATGGGGGAGGAGGCCAGTTTTTCTCATCTCTCCCCAAAACAAGGACCTGTTTTATTTTGGCTTTGCTTTTCCATATACCCTAACAGAACAGAGAGAATGCCCTGGGAAGATCACAGCAAACAGAATATCTGTCCCTGTGCATGCATCCAGCAGGTTACTAACCTGGCAGGGGAAGTCCTCCTCCTGCTCACAAGATAGCATTATACATGGGTACAATGGAGATTATACTACCATTCGAGAGTTCTTTATTCCTCTCCACAGGAACACTGCTCATTAAATCGTCTCGTTCGATATTAATGTGAATGTCAAAATGTGGGTTTATTTGATGAGTGCCCTCACATATATGTGATTTCCAAAACAAATGTTGAAGGCACTAAAAATGACTAAAAATCAATTTGTTATATACCTTAACCATACAAAGCTGGTAAGAGCTACCTTTAAGCTAAAGTGCCATTATTTGAAAAGATAAGGGGAATGCAGAGAGTTATTTCAAAGACATACAAATGATGTGAAGGTCTCCTGTTGCTCATCTGACACATACACAAGATGAGTCATCTTTATCAGAGACTTTATGTAGGAAAGGAGGATGGATTTAGATCCCTACAGCAGAATCAAGCAGTGAAAACATGTTATTTGTCTAGAGGCTATTTCACAAATTGCAGACATAGTACTCAGTTTGAATGGCATGCATTAGACTCCTACCTAGCTCAAATATTCTGACCAGCGTGTATAAATAAGAACGATTTCTTTCACTGATCAAAACAGTATAATTTAAAAATCATTTCAGAAGCATCTCCTTACATTTTTTTATTTGACTCACAACTTAGATAGACAGTTTCTCCCAACTTTAAAAACAGTAACAAATCAATGATCATTGTTTAGTTTCCTTGTTTGAGATGAATATTAGTCTGGTTAGGGAATGATCTAAGCTCTTGAAATGAGACACCTTTGGTTCAAGTGGCCATGAGCAAGCATCTTTCACCTCTGAGCTACAAATATTTCACTTGAAGGAAGAGCTTATTGCCTAGACTAGATCTTGTCATGGAAGGTTCTCTGTGCAAGCTCAAAGTCATTGCTTTGACTAACAGGAAGTAATAATATCTAAAATGAACAGAAGTTTCACAAATCAATTTTACCAATCAATTTCACCAATTTATGGAGGGTTCATTCATTTGCTACATGCTTATCAGGAGTATACAATATTTTAGAAACTGTTTTTGGCTTTAAAATATATAAAGTACAAATCTAAATGTTCCATGTTTCTGATTTTATACTCTGTTGGGAGAAACAGAAAAATAAAGGCCCAACAACAAACTTGGAAGTGCAGTTCTCTGTTGAGAGCAGTACAGGAAAAATATGAAGAAAGGCAATCCACAGCAATTTACCATCAAGATTTTCCCTCCAAAAGTGGTTGCTTCATATCCATGAAATATGGTGCCTCAATTAAATTTTCTACTGCCGCGGCAAAACACTGTGACCAAAAAACAAGTTACAGAGCAAACAGTTTATTTGGCTTACACTTCCAGATAATAGTTCAGCATTGGAAGAAGTCAGAACAGAAACTCAGACGGGGCTGGGTCCTGGAGGCAGGAGCCATGGCTTTCTCAGTTTGCTTTCTTATACAGCCGAGGTCCACCAGCCTACTAATGGTATCACCTCCAATGGATTGGGCCCTCCCCCATTGACCATTAATTGAGAAAATGCCTGTGTTTGGAAGAAAATGACCCCCAAAGAGAATTGTACTATTAGGAGAGGTAGTCTTATTAGAAAAAAAATGTGTCACTATGGGGGTAGGCTTTGAGGTTTCTTTTCTTAAGCTTCACTGAGTGTGACAGTCAGTCGACTTCTTGCTGTCTTCTGGTTAAGACATAGCCAGCACCATGTCTACCTGAACACTGCCATGTTCCCATGATCATGATAATGTACTGAAACTGTAAGCCATCATCTCAAATGTTTTATTTGTAAGAGTTGCCATGATCATAGTGTTTCTTTACAGTAATAAAAAAAAAACAAAAACAACAACAAAAAGAAAAAAAACTAAGAAAGCCTTACAACTTGATTTCATGGAGATATCTCCTCAACTGAAGCTCCTTCCTCTCTGATAAAGCCAGTTTGTGTCAAACTGACACATAAAACCAGCCAGTATATATGGGGATACCATGAAGAAGAACACCAAGTCAATCTGGAAGTGGGGAGATGATACATAGAAAAATAACAATAAAAAGAACTTAAATTGGCCTGGCAGTGGCGGCGCATGCCTTTAATCCCAGCACTCGGGAGGCAGAGGCAGGCGGATCTCTGTGAGTTTGAGGCCAGCCTGGTCTACAGAGCTAGTTCCAGGACAGGCTCCAAAGCTACAGAGAAACCCTGTCTCTAAAAACCAAAAACCAAAAAAAAAAACCTTAAATTGTGATCTAGAAGCCAAAAAGAAGAGTGAAGCTTGTTAGAGTATAAGTCAATATGGTGTTAACCCTTAGATTGAAACAGGCTCCTCGTGGGGAGAAAGGGACCCTGTAGTGAAGAGTGCCAGGTAACTGGGTAAAAGAAAATAGCCTGAAACGTTTATATTTCATTCAGATAAATTGGTCTTTTTGACCTTAGAACCATAACTACAGAATACAACAGCGCAGGTTTAACTGAAGGTACAGCAAAGGATAAGTGAGCATCTGGATACCTGAAAACTGGGCAGATAGGGAGAAAGGAATTTTAAAATATTAAGTGGACTTAAATTTTAAATGGTTATGCTGTCTTGTTCAGTGGCCCAGAATGTGTACTGCTCTTTCATTTGGGATGTTATCTGAAGCATGATTAATAAAACCTCGGAGACAGATATTGGGGTTCAACCCGAAGACCAGAAAAGCAAAGCAGCCAGCCATTGGCTCTTACCTCAACCTCAGTCCGAAATGGCCATCCTGCCACTGGGAACCCTCAGGATGAGACTGTCTGAGAGCTGCCTCCTTCTGTCTGATATTCTTCCCTAGTCCTGGGATTAAGGGAACGTACCACTACCGCCTGGTTTCTCTGGCAAACTAGTATGGTTACTGAGCTTAAAGGTGTGTGCCATTGCTGCCTGGTCTGTAAGGCTGGCCAGTGCGGCTGTTTCACTTTTCTGATCCTCAGGCAAGCTTTATTTATTAAAATACAAATGAAATGCCACTACAATAGCAATGAGTTTTCCACAAATTTTTGGGGCGGTAACATGGCTGACATATCTCGAGTTTATAAAATTTTTCACCTTCTGGGTTTGCCTATTGATTTGCTTTCTTTTATCAATTTCCTGTCTCAGTGTCATTGATTTTGCTCTTGTTACTACTCCATTTTAATTTTTCATTTTTTGAGAACTTCATAAACAAATACTATACACATAATTTTCCCTTTCCTCTCAGTTCTCCAACACTTCCCCTGTGCCCCAACTCCTTCAAAAACTCATAACTTCTTTTTCTTTAATTATGTAATTATTTCTTTAATTAATTAGAATAGCACATTTGCTCACAGCATTGGGTGGGCCTAGTTTGCACACACCTCAGCCAGTGGAGCTAGCTCTATTGCGCTGCCCACGTGAAATGCTGGGCTTGCTCTCCTGAGTGTTGCAACTGGGGTGGACAGGTACAGCTTTTCCACACTTATGACTTCAGGGCCTACACTAAACTGTCTTCATTACTAAGCTGTCACAGGGCAGTGTGTGCCTGCGGAGAACTGGCCCTGAGATCACAAGGGCAGGAAGGATGGTACTGCCCCTCATCAGCTGCCGCACTGGAGAGAGTAGCTTCTATGCCACACCTGGGAAACACAGCAGAGACAGCTCTGAAGGTGCAGGTGTAGGAGAGCTAACCCTGAAGAAGTTAGAGCTGGAGAACTGGCCCTACCCTTGTTCTTCACTGCTAGGGATGAACTCACCAGGGCAGTGCAAGAGAGTTCACCCTGATGGTGAGGACAAGGGAGAACTGGCAGGCTGATTAACTCTGCAACTAGCCAGGCCCAGAACCTGGGTTAGGAGTTGGCCCGCCCCAACATCCACCACATCTGTGAATTGCTGCAGCACATGAAGGGACTTGCCCTGTAGCCCCAAAGCTACATGAGTTCCACAACACAGAACAACAACAGGTTAATAACCAAGAGGAGTTGCAGTGAGGGCCCAGCATTGATAGTGTAGCTGAAACCAGAGGCCTCGACCTAGACCTATGACTCTTTGCAATGAAGAGTTGCAAGTAAAGCTATATGGATAATCTCACTACAGCTTCCATGACAAGACTGATTTTTCCTTCTCTCTTTTTTTTCTCTTAAATTTTATTTTATTTTATTTTATTTTGTTTTGTTTTGTTTTAGGGTGAGGTTGCAAGGGCAGATGGTGGATACAGAGAGACAGGGAAATGAATGGGATGGAGATGCATGATATGAAAGACACAAATAATAGTAAAAAGAAAAAATAATATGTATACACAAACATTTTTATTTATAATTTACTATTTTGGTTTAATTATTTGAAGAAAATCTGATATTATATAGACATGAAGTTTGAGAAGGAGGAAATACTTTAAAAGCTTTTAGGGTGACTATCAATAAACTCTTTGACCACTACCCCCAAAACTTGCAGATCTACACAATTTTGGAAGAACTTAAATTATTAGGGCTCAGTTGTAGCACAACTGGTAGATTGTTGATGCAGCATGCACAAGAACCTGAATTCTATCCCAGTCTCTGATCTTCCACTTGGGTAGTGGATGCAGGAGAATTAAGCGCTCAAGTATAGCCTGATCTACATGAGATTCTGTTTAAAAATAGTTTAAACCCACAAAATCAGCCCGATACAAAGTAGTAGAAGGAAAACTTCAACCCAAGGAAGTTAGCTACATCCCCCAAAATGCAGACAATACATGATCTCATAGCAAATCCTAAAGAAGGGAAAAACACACCTAATAGGATCATCAATGACAAAACTAAAATAACAGGAACAAAAAAATTAGTCATTAATATCCATTAATATAAATAGACTCAACTCACCTATAAAAAGACACGGGCTAAAAGATTAGCTATAAAAACAGAATCCATCCTTCTGCTGCATTCAAGAAACGCACCTTAACCTAAAAGACAGACATCACCTCAGAGTAAAGGGTTGGGAAAAAATTCCAATCAAATGGACGTAAGAAACAAGCTGGTATCCTAATAGCTAACAAAATAGACTTCAAACTAAAATCAATCAAAAGAGACAAGGAAGGACATTTTATATTAGTAACAGGAAAAAAAATCATCAAGAGGAAATCCTAATACTCCAATATCAAATACTCAAGAACACCCTCATATGTAAAAGAAACACTACTAAAGCTTAAATCACTCATTAAACCCCACACAGTAACAGTGGGAGACTTCAGTGCTCCACTCTCACCACTGGACAGGTATGCCAGACAGAAACTTAACAGAGAAATAAGGGAACTAACAGATGTTTTGACTCAAATGGACTTAACAGACATCTATAGAATATTCCATCCACACATAAAAGAATATACCTTCTTCTCAGCACCTCATAGAAACATCTCAAAAATTGAACATATTTGAGGTAACAAAACAAATCTCAACATACACAAAAAAAATGGAATAACCCCATGTATCTTATCAGATCACCATGGCTTAAAATTAGAATTCAACAGCAACACTAATTTCAGAAAGCCCATAAACACATGAAAATTAAACAATGCTCACTTGACTCAAGAGTGGGTCAAGAAAGAAACTAAAGACTTCCTCAAATTCAATGAAAAAGACCACACAACATACCAAAATTTAGGGAACAAAATGAAAGCAGTGTTAAGAGGAAAGTTCATAGAGGTACATACCTACATAAAGAAGCTAGAAAAATCCCACAAGTGAGTTAACAGAACACCTGATAACTCTAGAACAAAAATAAGCAAACTCACTCAGGAGGAGGAAAAAAAATAATCAAATTAAGAGCTGAAATCAACAAAATAGAAACAAAGAAACAATACAAAGAATCAATAAGACAAAGAGTTGGTTCTTTGAGAAAATCAACAAAATAAAAAAAAATCCTTTATCCAAACTAACCAAAAGGCAAACAGAGAATATCCAAAGTAACAAAATCAGAAACAAAAAAGGAGATATAACAACAGACATGGAGGAAACCCAGAGAATCATCATGTCATATTTCAAAAACCATTACTCTACAAAATTGGAAATCTTAAAGGAACTGGGCAACTTTCTGGATAAATATCACTTACCAAATTAAATCAAAACCATATAAGCAAATAGACCTATAACTGCTAAAGAAGTAAAAACAGTCATCAAAAGTCTCCCAACCAACAAAAGCACAGGACCAGATGTTTTCAGATCAGAATTATACAAGATTTTCAAAGAACTAATACCAATACTCCTCACACTGTTCCAAACAATAAAAGCAGAAGGCACATTCCCGAACTCTTTTAATGAGGCTACAATTACCCTGATACCCGAACCATAGAAAGACATTACTAAGAAAGAGAATTACAGAATATCTCATTCATGAACATTGATAAAAACAAATAAAATACCGGGAAACTGAATCCAAGAACACATCAGAAAAACCATCCACCATGACCAAGTAGGCTTCATCCCAGAGATGCAGGGATGGTTCAATATACAAAAATATGTCAATGTAACCGACTATATAAACCACCTGGAAAAAAAAAACCATGATCATCTCATTAAATGCTGGAAAAGCCTTCAATAAAATACAACAGCCCTGAATAATAAAGGTCTTGGAGAGATTAAGAATACAAGGAACATACCAAAATATAATAAAAGCAATATAGCAATATACAGCAAGCCAACAGTCAACATCAAACTAAGTGGAGAAAAACTCAAAACAATACCACTGAAATCTATTCAGTATAGTACTAGAGGTTCTAGCTAGAGCAATAAGACAACAAAAGGGGATTCAAATTGAAAAAGAAGTTAGACTCTCACTATTTGCTGATGATATGATAGTTTGCATGAGTGATTCCAAAAATTTTACCAAGGAACTTCTACAACTCATAAACACTTTCAGTAATGTCACAGGATACAAGATTAACTCAAAAGAACAGATAATCCAATAAAAAATGTGTTACAGGTCTAAACAGAGAACTCTCAACAGATGACTCTAAAAGGGCTGAAAGACACTTAAGGAAATGCTCAACATCTTTAGCCATCAGAGAAATGCAAATCAAAACAACTCTGAGATTCCATTGTATACCTGTAAGAATGACTAAGATTAAAAATACTGATAACAGCTGGAGAGGATGTGGGGTAAAGGGGTAAAGGAAACACTCCTTTTTTTTTTTTTTTTTTTTTTTTTGGTTTTTCAAGACAAGGTTTTTCTGTGGCTTCTTTGGAGCCTGTCCTGGAACTAGCTCTGTAGACCAGGCTGGTCTCGAACCTACAGAGATCCGCCTGCCTCTGCCTCCCGAGTGCTGGGATTAAAAGTGTGCACCACCATTGCCCGGCGGAAACACTCCTTGATTGCTAGTGGAAGTGGAAAATTGTACAGCCACTTTGTATATTAGTATGATGATTTCTCAGAAAATTAGGAAACAACCTACCTCAAGACCCAGCAATAACACTTTGGATATATGCCCAAAGGATGTTCAATCATACCACAAGGACATGTGCTCTACTATGTTCATAGCAGCATTATTTGTAATTACACAGTACCTGGAAACAACCTAAATGCCCCTCAACCAAAGAATGGATAAAGAAGATGTGGTACATTTATAAAATAGGGTATTACACAGCAGAAAAAAATAGTGCCATCTTGAAATTTGCAGGCAAATGAGTGGATCTAAAAATATCATATTGTGTGAGGTAGCCCAGACCCAGAAAGACAAATATAATATGTACTCATTCATAAGTGATTTTAGACATAAAGCAAAGATAAACCAACCTACAATTCATAATCCCAGAGAACCTAGACAACATAGAAGAACCTAAAACAGACATACATGGATGTAATCTATATGGGTAGTAGAAAAAGACAAGATCTCCTGAGTAAATTTGGAGCATGGGAATCATGGGAGAGGGCAGAAGGGAAAAGGGGAGGAAAAGAGGGGAACAGAGAAAAATATTTAGCTCAACAAAAACAATAAAAAATGAAAAAAGAAGATGAATAAATAGGAGAGACATCACTGGGGTGAGTGAGTTTCTGACCGCGGCAGCAGCCCGGGACAGGGAACGCAGACACCCCTCCTACACTTCCTGGTCATCCTCAGGGGCTACTCTGCCCGATACCTTCTCTCTTCCTATCCCACCCAGCTTGCATCCACAACCCTCCCCGCCTCCGTCTGACTCCCTTCCCTCTTTGACCACATAACATCTCCCAGCCCAGCCTGTTCGGGCTCTAGGA
>NW_026067937.1:1939887-1981287 GCF_014885135.2 Alexandromys fortis
ACAAACAAAAAGGTAGAGGAAATGAATAAATCGCTTAAAGATACCCAAGAAAACCAAGAGAAACATGAAAAAGCAATCAGACAGGTACGGGAAGCAGTTCAAGACTTGAAGAATGAAATGGAAGTAATGAAGAAAACACAAAGCGAGGGAAGATTGGAAATGGAAAATCTGGGTAAACGAACAGGAACTACAGAGACAAGTACTACCAACAGAATACAAGAGATAGAAGAAAGAATATCAGATACTGAAGATACCATAGAGAAAATAAACACACTGATCAAAGAAAACAGCAAATGAATAAATATAAAGTGTTAATTAATTAGATTGTGTTAACCAGGTCTCTGTGTGTGCATATACCAAATCATCACCTTGTACTCCTTGAGTATATACAGTTTTTGACAATTTGACTACAAAAAGCTAAGAAATAAATAAAAATTAAAATAAAAATGTAGTTTAAAAAATTAGTCAATTAGTAAAAAACTTAATGTCACAAAAATTTGAAATAAAAAGTAAACCTGTCTTTACTCACAGACGACATAATTTTATATCAAGAACTGAAGGGTAAATGAATTCAGCACTTCTATAGAATACAAAATCAGCAACCAAAAATCTTTCATAGTTATATGTGCTTGTGATTAACATGCAGATTTTTGTGGGAAAAACTGTAAAGCATTGTTAAAATAAAGTTTAAAAACCTAAAGAAATAGAAAGGTACCATGTAAAAAACTAGGCTAAGCCCATTTTTCTAATCTTAACATAATTATGTCTTATGATAAAGACGTTGAGGATTAGGTCATTAAATTGAACAACCAATGATGACTGAGGAAACTAGGTCCCAATGCTTCAGATGTGATCAGGAGAGTTATTGGTCCCAGGTTGTCTGGATCCCTGTAGGCCACAAGGCCATGTCCAAAGTGACATCAAGAAGGACTTTGGACTGTCGACTGACCCCATGTCCTTCAAGGTGTAGGGACATCATACTCAGATCAACCAATCTCTCAAGACTGTCCATGGATGACTGACGGCCCAGACTCCCTTGGTCCAACCGTTATCATCTCTGACAGAGAAGCAGTCATTACAGTATCGGAGTGACCCATCTCTTTCCTCCTGGACACTGGGGCCACTTACTTGGTCCTGATGGAGTTCCACCTCTCCTTGTTACCATATTGTTGGGGAAAGGCAACATACTTACCAACCTCATCAGACCCTACCACTCAATTGCATTTTTAGGGGTGCTCCTCGCACTCATTTGTTTCTGGTGGTACTAGCCTGTCCTTGTCTGCTTTTAGCCATAAGTAGAAGCCTCAATTTCATCTCCTCCCTCCATTTGTCTGACTTCAAGCTCACCAGCAGTCCCTCTTCTCATCTTAACCATCCAACTTACTCTCTCAAAAACATCACTTCCTTTGCCAGCCTCCTAGGTGGACCTCCAAGTATGGGGTACCTAAAACCCTTCTGTTGCTAACCACCATTCCTCTGTTTTCATCCAATTATAAGACCCTACTCAAAGCCAAACACCTTTGTAGCACCTTTGTAGCACACACCTTAAATCCCAGCACTCAGAAGGCAGAGACAGGAGGATCTCTGTGAGTTTGAGTCCAACTTGGTCTAAGAGCTAAGAGCTAATTCCAGGACAGCTAGGGCTGGCTGTTACACAGAGAAACTCTGTCTTGAAAAAAAAAAGCCTACCCAGTACATCACTCAATCACCTAAGTGCCCACTCTCAATCAAGCTCAGTGCCCACTCTCACTCAGAGGATTAAAGCCTATCATCTAGGAAGATGAAGAGGAATGGGGGATGGGGGTAATAAAGTGAAATATATATATAACCCCTTACAAAATATTACTTCATAAGTAGTTTTATAAATTAAAATGTATGAAAAAGTAATCATGAGAGCTTTTATTCTCTCCCTGTATCATATGAGACACAAAAGTGGTCATGTCTGAAAAAGGAAGTGAGTCTCACTAGACTCTGTATTTCGCAGGCATATTAACTCTGAGAAGTGGGGAAACTGAATTTCTATAGTTTAATTCACCCCAGCCTATAATAAAGACAACTCAGTCAAAGGACAGAATAACTTCATAACTAAACTAATATTACTTAAGCATGATGATATAAAAATATATTAGTAAAGATCTGTTCAAGAGGGAAGATATTCTTTAATGCAACATGGCACAGCCATTGATTAGGTTATTGGAGTCCACATTACTATTTATCTTTAAGAAACTATCACTATATAAGTTTGGGTGTAACCCTAAAAGAGACTATCCATAGTCATCTGTAGAATATTAAAACACCCCCACTTCTCCAGCTGTGCTTCTAAGTGATTACAGATTTTTTTTCATGTGGTTAACTAAAAAAAGTAGATCACAGTAACTAATAGCAATTAAGACAGCTAATCTCTAGTTAGGCTAACTCTTTAAGAAAATAACAAAACTTTTTAGGTATTATCACTTTTCTACATCTTTTTTATATTAGAAAGTTAGTACTTTTAATAAAATAAATTTTCTGTATAGTCATATGATGAGTTTATTATTAGAGAAATTAATAAGTCTTTCTTGGGCCTGAAGAGATGGATCAGCAGTTAAAACGCTTGCTGCTCTTGCAGAGGATTGGTTTCTATCACTCACACTAGTAGTTTACAACAACATGTAATGACAGCTCCATGTACCTAATGCCCTCTTGGTTCCTCTAGCCCTCACATTCATGTGAACATATTCATAGACAGACAGACAGAGACTCAGATAACTTAAACTGCAATAAAGCTTGAAAATAATAAATAAATGAGTATTTTTTTGTTTGGAGTTTTAATTTCTAATACAATAAATAAGGTACATACCCTTTAGAAGATCTTAGAAGTCCCACTAATTTTAAGTGTATAAGGCAGTCCTAAGAATACAATTAAATTCAGGTTCTGGCTATTACAAACAATGCTGCTATGAACAGAACCTGGAAACAACCTAGATGCCCTTCAATTGAAGAATGGATGAAGAAAGTATGGAATATATACATATTAGAGTACTACTCAGCAGTAAAAAACAAGGACTTCTTGAAGTTTGCAGGCAAATGGATGGAAATAGAAAACACTATCCTGAGTGAGGTAAGCCAGACCCAAACAGAGGAACGTGGGATGTACTCACTCATATTTGGTTTCTGGCCATAATAAAGGACATTGAACCTATAATTCGGGTTCTTAGAGAAGCTAAATAAGAAGGAGAACCCAAAGAAAATCATATAGGCATCCTCCTGAATATTAACCTTCATCAGGCGATGAAAGGAGACAGAGACAGAGACCCACATTGGAGCACCGGACTGAAATCTCAAGGTCCAAATCAGGAGCAGAAGGAGAGAGAGCACAAGCAAGGAACTCAGGACCGCGAGGGGTGCACCCACACACTGAGACAATGGGGATGTTCTATCGGGAACTCACCAAGGCCAGCTGGCCTGGGTCTGAAAAAGCCTGGGTTAAAACCGGTCTCGCTGAACATAGCGGACAAGGAGGACTACTGAGACCTCAAGAACAATGGCAATGGGCGTTTGATCCTACTGCACCTTTGGTTTTGTGGGAGCCTAGGCAGTTTGGATGCTCACCTTACTAGACCTGGATGGAGGTGGGTGGTCCTTGGACTTCCCACAGGGCAGGGAACCCTGATTGCTCTTTGGGCTGACGAGGGAGGGGACTTGATTGGGGGAGGGGGAGGGAAAGGGGAGGAGGCGGTGGGGAAGAGACAGAAATCTTTAATAAATAAAAAAAAGAATACAATTAAATCAAGAAGAGATTATGTGAGTCAGTGATTTGCCAGTGTTTTCTATATGGAGTTAGGGCCTGAGTATTTTAGACTACACTGCCCAAACAGTAAGTGCCATGAGTATTTAGTACTTCCTTATGAAAGAAGCTATTAGCAATATGTAAACTACATTTAGTATTCTAATAAAATTCTATTTTAACATCCAGGAGTTTATCCATCTTCAAACTTAGCAAAACCAGAAAGGCAAGAATTTAGCAGACAATATAAACAGGTTGCCACACACTGGAAGGCATTTGCAAAGATCAGAGGGGAAAAAAAGAGCAAAGACAAAAACACAGCCTCTACTTTGCACTAGTAGGTGAGGACTGGGTTTCAGAAATCAGTGTGCAATGATTCTCCACTAGGAAGAAAGTTTAAATGAAGAGTCTTTTCTCCAATAAAACTGAGACATAAAAATATAACATCTGAATTCTTTATATTAAGTCAAAATCAAATCTTCCTTCTTCAACCTTAGCATACATACTATTAGAAGAGTCTGCTGAATGTTGAAAATGTGAATAAAAATGCAGAAAGTGAGAAAGAGGAGCATGAAGCAGTGTCTGAGAAATGTCATGACCACAGTTAATTTTCTCAGGTCCCTTTGGCAAAAATTCACAATATCTTGCTGATAAACAAAAACACTATAACTCTCAGCCATACACATGCACACATCCAAATAAATAAAATATTGGGATAGATAGATCACTCAGCAGTTATAAGCATGGACTGTTCTTGTAGAACACCTGAAGTCAAGCCTACATAGCTCACAACTGCCCACAAATCTAGGCCCGGGGTATTTACCTCCCTCTGGCCACCACAAGCGTCTGCATTCACAAGCACCTACACCCACAGGCACATATTAAGACATATTCATGCCGACACAAGAATAAATACAAAGAAAAGGAAACATAACTGAGACCCCTGAATTGAGGTAAATTCCTTATGAGCAAGTTCTAACTCCAGTCTCCTCACCAACTGCAAGGAAAATCTAGCAAGGTTGGTGTGGAGAACTGAATACCAGGTGCAGTTTTAAAACCATCTTCAAATGAGAGTGATACTTATTTCTCTTCCTGATGTTGTTAGAAGATGGCAACCACTATCTTAAAATATAAGCAGGATAAGTGAGAATTGGACCCTGGCAGGTGTCATGCAAGAAGACGTCAGACTGTAATGTGAGGAGCAATTCTTTGCATCTCTTCCTAGCTCTGGATACAGACAGATCATCTGCATGTCTTGAAATTGCCCAAAGTGAGAGTACTTACACCTAAGAAAGTGGTAGGCATTGCAGACCAGCTCTCTCCCCACTAGAGAACTGATTGGCACAGGATAATATACCCTCCACCCTAGGAAAGAGTGGGTTTCTCTAGTCATATAATCAATGGCACAACTACTCAACACTGTCATTATAAAACACGGGTATTAGCGATATGTAGATGAATGCATATTTCTCTGTTGTAATAGAATTCTTCTAACAGCCAGTAGTTTGTCCATCATTGCTCTAAACCAAAGCAAAAATCCCAGAATTTGAATTGCATAAAAGTCAGATAATTGAGGGCACAGATGGAACTGAGCAGGCAGTAGATAAATGCTCAAAAACATTTTGTGCCTTGGCTTATATTCACCCAGTGCCCTTAGCCTCAGCTAACTTCACTTAACCACAGAGGTTTGATTGCTGCCTGTGGGGCCAGCCTCCAGACAGCACAGGGCTCAAAAAGAATCCACAGTATTGGCATATACTAGACTTTTCTATCTGAGGGCATTAGGTAAAAAGACACTCACACACTCTCTTGGTGGTTTCCTTCAGACCTTTTCGCATTCTCTATTCTATATCTTTCTGATGATTTCCTGCTCTCTTTCTTGATGTTTTCTTTCTAACTCTCTCTTTATTCTTGATGTTTCCCTTCTAGTTCCTTTTAACTCTCTCCCTCTTGTCTTGAAGTGCTCCTTTTAACTCATTTTAACTCTCTCCTTCTTGATGTTTTCCTTCTAGCCCATTTTAACTCTATATAACTCTAACTTTGTTCTCTTTCTTACAGTTTATATACTTCAGCAAAATCTTTCAGGCAATATAAAAATTACAATGCGGTTACAGTCTGCTTTTCAAGTGAATGATTACAAGGATAAAACAGCATGCTTTCCATGTCTCTCACATGAATAAACATTTTATGTTACAGGTAAACAACAACTTATTCCAAGAACCCACATACATTCATACCCAAGAAACTTGTTACAGATTAACCATGTTCTTGTTATGTCTTTCACTAATTGACAGGCTGTATCTTGCAGTTACAAATAACGGGCCAATTACTTTATTGCTTATCTTGCAAGATCATCTTATAAGGAATCTTAAAGAAACCACAAATGTAATCTTTTATATATAAAAAAAATCAGTCAGCTCTACTTTAAATTTTTAGGGTACATACCCACTCATTAATAGATTTTTATGTCAGGAGATTGAGGGCAAAAATGGGTATAAAGAATTAATCATCACCTTTGATCATCAACCAACCCTAGCAAGAAAATGCATTATCTGGTAAAAATTGGGATGCTTTGTATTTATGACCTCATCTATGTTTCCTTGAGAACTTTACATTGTTTTCTAGGGTTTTTCGTCTCAAAGCTGTTATCAAAATATCTGAACTAACCCGAAGTTATTTTAAGGTTTTGTTTCAGCTAATGATGCACACTGAACCTATAACTTCGTCTTCCAGCCTTAAGAAAATTAGAGCCAGCCTGGCTCCTGGGAACTTGATTGTTTTTCTTAATCATCATAGGCCCAGACTCTGTAACATTTCCTTGTACCTGTTTTTATTTATCAAAACCCTGTATAAACTAACATTATTATTATCAATTAGTACAGCGTAGGGAGAATTCATCTCCATGACAATCCAAGAATAAAAATGCCCAATAGAGCGGAAGGTTTCCATGAGATTAACACACTACATTACAGGCAGGGGGGGGGTTCTCCCCACATCCATTCACAGCATACCAGATACCAGAGAAATATTGTGGCAGCAAATATATAAAAGTACGGCAGATGCAAAAGACATTCTGGAGTCTGGGGTCTTGGGGCCTTGCCTGTCCTGATGAATCAAAGAGTTTCTTTCCAGAGGGCTAACACCTTGAACTTCAAGTGGCCCTGCTGCTTCTCTGACACAGCCACCAGAAGGTTTGGCTCTAATATGTCATGACTGAACAGCTTTCTTGTTTTGTCAATCAAACATTCATTCTTTTAATTCATAAGAAGCCAAATATCAGGCAATTTTCTGCATCATTTAGACAAAGCAAAGATCAATAGATTATAAATAGATACTGATAAACTATGGCGGTAAGTAAGAACACTCCCTATGGGCTGAAATATTTGAACAACTGTACCCAGTTCGTGGTCCTGCTTGGGGAGGATAAGGAGGTCTGGCCTTGCTGAAGAAAGTGTGTTATTTTCCTAGAATTCAAGAGTTTAGCGCCATACCCCAGTTTTAGTTTACTGTTTCTGCATCTGCTTTATGTTTGCATTTGAAGATAGGAGCTCTTAGGTTTCTGCTCCTGACACCATACTGATGCTTCCTGCTAGGCTTCACCACCTTGATGGACTTTCTTCCCTCTGGAACACCACACCAAAATAAGCTCTCTTACATAACTGGCCTTGAACATGGAGTTTCACCAAGGCAACCAAAAGGGAAATAATACATAAATAATAGCTAAGTAAGTCAGTGGATGAATTTTAGATAGATCAATAGATGCACACACTTATGTATAACACATGAAATTCTATAATCATATAGTTATCCTCCTGGATACTGGAAGTAGACAAGATTGCCAGGCAAAAATTGGGAGACTGAGGATGGGGGTGGGGTAGAGGAAAGGGGAGATGGGGAGAGAGAAGTAAGAAGGGGAGGGTGGGGAGAGCTTGGGGGAATGGGATGGTTGGGATGGAGGAAGGGTGGATATGGGAGCAGGGAAGTATATATCTTAATTAAGGGAGCCATTTTAGGGTTGGCAAGAGACTTGACTCTAGAGAGGTTCCCAGGTGTCCAAGGAGATGTCCCCTGTTTGTTCCTTGGGCAGCTGAGGAGAGGGCGCCTGAACTGGCCCTATCCTACAGCCATACTAATGAATATCTTGCATATCACCATAGAACCTTCATCTGGCAATGGATGGAGATAGAGATAGAGACCCACATTGGAGCACTGGACTGAGCTCCCAAGGTCCCAAGGAGGAGCAGAAAGAGAGAGAACATGAGCAAGGAAGTCGGGACCCCGAGGTCACAACTGAGACGGTGGTGCTGTTCTATTGGGAGCTCACCAAGGCCAGCTGGACTAGGACTGATGGAGCATGTGGTCAAACCGGACTCTCTGAACGTAGCTGACTGAGAAGCCAAGGACAATGGCACTGGGTTTTGATTCTACTGCATGTACTGGCTTTTGTTGGAGCCTAGTCTGTTTGGATGCTCACCTTCCTAGACCTGGATGGAGCGGGGAGGACCTTGGGCTTCCCACAGGGCAGGGAACCCTGACTGCTCTTTGGACTGGAGAGGGAGGGGGAGGGGAGTGAGGAGAGGAGGATGGGGAGGGAAATGGGAGGAGGTGGAAATTTTTAATAAAAAAAAAAGAAGAAAATTTCTTTTAGAAAAAAAAAAGATAGTCATCGGTGGTCATATAACTTTCTGAAACAAAAGCATGGTTAGGAGATGGTTATAAACGACTTTTTGAAACACAGACGGGTTTGTCATTCCTGGAACAGGCAGTACAGACCCATTCGTAATTAATGTTACAGGCGGGCCATAGACCAATCCTGAAAGAGCAGAATTATTGTTGAGAATAATTGAAAAAGGCTAAAAGAAATGAACTTTTTAAGAAATGAAATGGAAGCTGGTGTGGTAGCTCAGTTGGTAGAGTTCTTGCTGACCATGCAAGTACTTTCACTTTGCAGAACCCTAAAATCCATACATGGTAGTGTAAACCTTTAATTCCAGCACTACAAGAGTGGAGGCAGGAGGGTTAGGTTACCAAGTTATTCTTGGTCACATAGTGAGGAGAGCCTGGGATCCATAAGCCCCTGTCAAAAGAAAGAAAGAATGAGAGAGAGAGAGGGAGGAAGACAGAGAGAAGAGAGAGAGAGACAGAGACAGAGACAGAGTTAAGAGTTAAAATGGTAGAAAATGAAATGTCGTTCAATGTGTTGAGAGTTGGTTTTAACAAACATTTTTTGTTGCTATTTGTTTGGGTTTTATTTGAGACAGGTTTTCTCTTCAGGCTTGGGATCTTGGCTCTCAAGAGTAAACACTGTTTTAAAGGCCAACCCCCTATTTTAACAGGTAAATGAAAACTTTTGTGTATATTGACAAGTCTAAAATAGGCATTGTGCTTAATACTGCCAATCTGCTTTGCATGGCCGTATCCTCAGCAGCAAAGCTGTTTCCACCTTAAGAGTTCCTGTCATCAATAAAAAATCTAGAGGAATACTTTATACTAGAACTTAATAAATATTTTTTTGGCAGGAGTTTTGTTTGTTTGGGAAGAAACAGCAATTGAAAAAAATTCTGCCTCAACTGGGTGGCTGTGAGTCTATCGTGAGATTTCATTTCACAGCCCCAGAGTTACAACAGCAGGGGGCTAATTCTGCAATCACAATTTAGACAGAGCTCTAACAATGCAAGCTGCTCAATTTCATGAAAACTGCACTGGGAAGGTCTGTGAAGGAAGTGTAGAGAGGAAAGGGAGGGCAGACTGGTAATTCCAATTTATTGTAGAACAGAAAACACTGTTTCCTAGAAATCAGAGGCAGCCATTGGACTTTTAATTACAGTTTAAAGAATGATTTCCCCTAAGAAATAGCTTCTCTAGATGGTCATTACCAACAGCTTACCGCTCTTCTCTTTTTCTTCTTTGCTATCACTTTCCACATTAACTCAATTAAGGGACCAAACACTGAAATTTGAAGCAAACAGACCCCAGGTCACTTAGCTGTATGACATCGGGCAACTTACTTAACCTTTCTAATCCTGTTTTTTTTTTTTAGTTTTTAAATCAAAAACATATTTTATGCTTCCCCCCTCCCATAATGTGTAAAGGACTACATGAGAAAATGTCACTGTCATATGTTGTAGAGTTCATGGCACACAGAACGAGTTCATGGCACACAGAACGTTCTATTATAACACAAGTAACATGACATCTTTGAGAATCCCCAAGTCCTATCAAATCCATTATTTAAAATCAATTTCTTCCTTTTCCAGTATTTCTTAGTGAATGAAAAACAGAAATAAAAAAGAAAGGAAAGGACTTGACTTCTTCTGGGTATGGTGGAGCGGAAGGTTTATTGTAGCTAAATGGGAGAGCATAGTCAGAAGCAGAGACATCTGGGAGAGTGCAGAGAGGAGGTGACCATGTGGGGAGAGGAGGGGAAAAAGGAAGAAGGATGAGACAAGAACCAGGTGTCTTGGCCAGGAGTTCAAAGATACCAGAGGGGAAGAGTAATCAAAATGTCTGGATTATATAGGGAAAAGTCTTCCGGGGAAGGGCAGCCCAGTCCTTGAGTTGGAGAGTTCAACATAGAGGGCAAGGTATGTTCTGATCCATACTCTGCAACAGGTAGGAACTGAGGGATGTTGGGAGAACCTGGCAGCCAGGTCTGCTTTGATATGTTAAATAGCCACCACAACATTTTGTTCTGGGTTTGAAACTTAACACTCACTATTTTCATTTTACAACACACCCTGGCTGTACACAACTTTGTCAATCTCTATTCTTTAGGCTTTTCCTTCCTCTGTTTTATTTTATACACAAAAGCCAAGTTAATCTACCCAAAGTAAATCCTGTTTTAAAGAACTTAACTTGGGTCATAGTGTCTATAATAAGGGGCCTGAGCTCTTTATTTTGGCCCCAGAGGCTTCAGTAATCTGAACATGACCTTCTGGATAATTGCTCCATTCCTGCCATGTATTTAAATTCAAGCAAGACTGAACAACCCAGCCAAGCCTAGGCTACACTGCATTTCAGCTATTTCACAAAATGGTCAGGAGGGAATGAAGCCAGATGTCAGTGGAAGCTGTGTCCGGGGGTGCATGCCAAAGCTTAAAACTAATGGGAAGAAACCAGCTCTCCTGTCAGGATCAAGGACAGATTTGGGGATCGGGAATGGCTGATAAAGCCAAGGTCTTCAGACACTAAAAGCAGACTTCATGAAATAGAGCAACACAGGAGAAAAGCCAGAGGGGTTGTGAATTGAACCATACTAGGAAAAAGAAAGCACAATCCATAAGAAAATGATAATCTGTAAATTTAGAAATGAGGATGCTTATTACAGTTCAACTTTTATAAAATAAACTTTGAAAATCTATGAATAAAGTTACCAATAGAATATTAAAGAAATGGTTAATATTATTGAATTCCATGTTGATATATATGCTAACCAGTAATATAATTTTACAAGAATATATTTGTTTTATATGTGCTGTATGCTTACATGATTTAATATGTAACATATATTTATATACTACATATATTCAGAGATGTATATGTCATTTATGTATGGCATATAGACACAAAATTATCAGAAGGCAATATCTTTATAGGTCATAGATAAACATATATGTGACTGCTAACAGTAGCTTTTTAAGAAATTTATTTTTCTTTCTTATAATATATGTTAAATTATATATATCATATATTAAAACAATAACTGAGGTAAACCAATTACCTTACCTCTTTCCACTGGTAACTTCTCTGTAACTTTTCTGTTGCTGTGACAAGACACCATGACTGAGATAGTTTACAAAAGAAACCATTCAGTTGAGCTTCTGGTTTCACAGGGTTAGAGTCCGTGATAGTGGATCAAAGAAAGGCAAGGTGGCGGAAACAGCTGAGAACTCACAACTGGATCCACAAATGCGAAGTAGAAAGGTAAACTGGTAATGATGGAAGTCCTTTGAAACCTTAAAATGCCTGTGAAACACCTCCTTCAGTAAGGCTACACTTCCTAGTCCTTCCCAAATAGTTCCCCTAACTGGGAACTAATTATTCAAACATATGTGCCTACGGGGATAATTTTCATTCAAACCAGCAGATTCCTTAACCAAGCACTAAATAATTTGTGATTTTTTTTTCTCCACAATTTTGTAAATTAAAGATTGACAAAATTGGAATCTAAGAGAAGATTCTAGGCCTTCACTCGCACTCCAGTCATAAGTGCATTTCTCTGACAGAAGTTCTTCCTCACAGAAAAATTCAACTCTTTAATGTTATTATCCACCTCAATTTGTCTGTGCAAAGGCAAGGTGGGGTAGTGCCTGGGACCTTCATCACAGACAAACCAGGGGCTCCATTTTCCGTCTTAAAATATGATACAGAATGTTACCTCAAAAAAATCTTTGGAGAATAAATTTAAAAAACATGATAAAATAAAACAATGTGTTGTGGAATATTACTTTAACTATGTGAAAGTGTGTTACATTTGTTTATGCTGCATTTGTTTAAATATGAAAAGATGTCTTGTTGTATTACCTTGCTGTCCTAAGGCATTCAATTGGTCTAATAAAAAGCTGAACCGTCAATAGCTAGGCAGGACAAGGTTAAGTAGGTGGAGCTAATGGGCAGGGAGAATAAATAGAAAGGAAAATCAAGTTTGATAAGAAAAGAAGGAGGAGAGAATGAGGGAGAAAGGGAGGGACATGCCAGGGCCAGAAGCCAGACAGCCCCCCTGTCAGACACAAGAAACAGTGAAAATAGGACATTCGAAAAGAGGGAAAGGTAAAAAGTCCCAAGGCAAAACATAGATAAAGAGAAACAGGCTAAGTTAAAAGAGCTACCAAGAAATGATCCTCTAAGGCTGAGCATTCATAACCAATAGCAGGTCTCCGTGTAATGATTGGGTGGCTGGTTAGTGATCCAAAAGAAAAAGTCTGCTACAATAATGCAAAGAAGAAAAAGGTAGCAGGTAATTAAAATGGGATAAAGGTACTGATTCTTAAACCAAGTAATAAACGAACACAGAGATAAACACATGCTCCCCTTAACAATACAGATATGAACGCTGCATGACATCACCTTGCTTTGATCCTAGCTACTGCCTTCTTTGGATATTCAGATTACTCTTGCACATATTATTACATGTGTTGATAATAGAAATCTAGATATGGAGAAGCCATAGTATTTTCTCAACTTCTCAAAATGAATCTGGGTCCACTATAGCAGGAAAACTGATAAAATTTGCATCTTTCTAATAATGGGCCAAAGTCTGAGATACCATACAAATATTTACTTTCACAGAGCTTCTTACATTGCTTAAACTAAATGACAATTTGTTCTTCATTGCAAGAAAATTTGAATCTGTTTTTGAAGGGTAATTAAATATTTTTGAAAAGATACTGAGTGTTCTGCTATAATTGTCCAATATCCATGTCTTCCAGAAAATAAAATTAGCCAAATTTAAACAAAGAATATAATTGTTACAATGGTAGTTTGAATAAGAATGACCTCCAGGGGCTCATATTTCTGAATGTTTAGTCATAGGGGTGGAACTACTTAGAAGGATTAGGGGGTGTAGCCTTGTTGGAGAAGAGTATCACTGGGAGTGGACTTTGAGATTTCAGAAGCCCAAAAAAGACCCAGTGGTTCCCTCTCTTCCTTTAGAACGCTCATGTCCTTCTCCAGCATCATGTCTGCCTACATGTCACCATGCCTCCTATTATGACAATAATGATCTACACCTCTGAAACTATAAGCCAGTCCCAATTAAATACTTCCTGTTCTACAAGTTGCCATGGTCAATGGGAGGTCACAGCAATAGAACACTAAGTTGGTCTGTAAAACGACCTGAAAGGACTCCTGTGTTTGAATGCTAAATGGCCAGTGGGGATGCCGTTTGGAGACATTGTAGAACTTTCAGGGAACTAAGTCCTATTTGACTGACCTGGCCACTAGACTTGTCTTAATGGTTAAACCTGACTCTGCTTCCTGATTCACCACAAAATGAACACACCCTGCTCCTATAATCACAGACGGAGCTGTACCTAACCTTGCTGTCCTGGCTCTGTTGGGCAGTATGTCCTGAAGCTATGAGACCAAACAACTGCTTCCTCTCTTAGGTCATTCCTTTAAGGTTCTGCTATAGGAACAAAGGAAGTGACTCATACAAAAAACAACTTCAGAAAGAAAAAAAAAAAGGAGAGTTTGAGAAAAATAAAGGTTTCTGTGCAGCAGAGATTCATTTTTAGACAAAGGAAGGCATTTTTTCTCCCTTCTTTGCGTGTTTTGAACAAATAGTACAATCCCCCAAATCCATGCCTAATATGACATCAGGGACTAATTAAGCATATAAACCCAGTACTCATTAAGTGGATTGAAAGGATACAGACTCTTGTGAGTTGCTAAACAAAGAAAGCAAGGGAGAAACAAGTCTCTCACATCCCACTGAAATGATTTATTTATTAAAGGATTCTTGATATGGATTAACCTACTCTGATTTTTTCCTCCTGGTCTCTGACTTGAATCTAAAAGTGCTTTGATAAATAGATCAAAAGCTTCATATTTCTGGGCGATTTTGCATCTGTCTTTATGTATCAAGCTATCACGATGCTATTACTCCTGATGTTTTGTTACCCCTTACAGTAATAATAATAATTACTGAATTACAACAATACCCATGGCATGCTTCAAAGCACAATGAGGTGGGTTTCCCTGCTTCCTCTAAGTGGGGAAAATGCCACAGAGAAAAAAATGAGCAAAAGTCTGAAACCAATTCTTTTGGCACTATTAAGCTAAGGGACTGAGGCAGTCCATGCTGTGAAAGTGCCCTTGGGCTTTCTGAAGTTGGCTGTTGGTTCATAAATAAAAACAAGAAGCAAAGAAATGTTTGATTCTCTGCTCAATGACTTTTCAGTTTACAACTCTGCATGTCCCATCCATTCTTCAGTATCTGATTTGTGAGTCATCTCCTAGGTATTGTTACCCATCCAAATCTTTATGAATGTTCATGTTATGTGCCTAACCATGTGATGATTCTTTCCTATAGCCTTGCATGGATGCTCAGTTTTCTCTAAGCGTGGTTTTCTATCCTACCTAAACTGTCACGGTAATCCACAGTGGATCATAAAGAAGCATGTTTTCTGGAGCTGATTTCTAGACATAATGCCACTTTAGTAGGTTTAGGTGCTATAACCATGACTTTAACTGTCCAGTAATGCCCATTTTTGTTTGTCTGTAATATCTAGAGATTTTTCTTTTTGTACATGACTTAAGGAAGATGAACTACACAATGAACGGGTATTCATTAGCTCAAGTTGTATTAACCATTGATTTTATACCAAGTACTATTGACAGAGTGGCAGAAGACATAAACTCTGGCTTGAAAGAATTCAGACCATTGAAATTCAGATAGACAAGGGTTATAGGACAGTGTATAATGAAAGATCATTCTAGAGCCAGACTCATGCCTCATGTGCTAAAGTCAAATTTCAGCATCCAAACTTTTCTCATGGACAAGCTATTGAAAAGTAATAGCGGAATTCAGAAGAGTCTCACCTGACTTTAAGGACTGCCTAAATTTGATTGGCAATCTCATTTTGCACTATGTTGTTCTTACTATTGCCAGGCTTTGCATGGATATCACTTTCTTATACTAACACCATTAGCATGACAGCAGATATATCTTTTTTTTAATTTATTTATTTCTTTATTAATTAATTAAAGATTTCTGTCTCTTCCCCACCGCTGCCTCCCCTTTCCCTCCCCCTCCCCCAATCAAGTCCCCCTCCCTCGTAAGCCCAAAGAGCAATCAGGGTTCCCTGCCCTGTGGGAAGTCCAAGGACCACCCACCTCCATCCAGGTCTAGTAAGGTGAGCATCCAAACTGCCTAGGCTCCAACAAAACCAATAGGTGCAGTAGGATCAAAAACCCATTGCCATTGTTCTTGGGGTCTCAGTAGTCCTCATTGTCTGCTATGTTCAGTGAGACCAGTTTTAACCCAGGCTTTTTCAGACCCAGGCCAGCTGGCCTTGGTGAGTTCCCAATAGGACATCCCCATTGTCTCAGTGTGTGGGTGCACCCCTCGCGGTCCTGAGTTCCTTGCTTGTGCTCTCTCTCCTGGTGCTCCTGATTTGGACTTGAGATTTCAGTCCGGTGCTCCAATGTGGGTCTCTGTCTCTGTCTCCTTTCATCGCCTGATAAAGGTTAATATTCAGGACGATGCCTATATTTTTTTCTTTGTGTTCTCCTTCTTATTTAGCTTCTCTAAGAACCCGAATTATAGGGAATGCAAACTTGTGCAACCACTCTGGAAAGCAGTGTGGAGGTTTCTTAGGAATTTAGGGATCAACCTACCCATGGACCCAGCAATACCACTCTTGGGAATATACCCAAGAGAGGCCTTATCATACAACAAAAGTATATGCTCTACTATGTTCATAGCAGCATTGTTTGTAATAGCCAGAACCTGGAAACAACCTAGATGCCCTTCAAATGAAGAATGGATGAAAAAAGTATGGAATATATACATATTAGAGTATACTTAGCAGTAAAAAACTAGGACTTCTTGAAGTTTGCAGCCAAATGGATGGAAATAGAAAACACTATCCTGAGTGAGGTAAGCCAGACCCAAAAAGAGGAACATGGGATGTACTCACTCATATTTGGTTTCTAGCCATAAATAAAGGACAGCAGATATATCTTATTCTTCAATAAAAATGTCCACAGTTTATATATAAAATAAAGAAGTTTGTGCCCAACAGCCTAACTCTGTATATCTCTCCCTGAGTAAAGCTATGTGACAAACCATGCTGCCTTCCACTTAGAAGGACTCTTGATTTTTTTTTCATCTTTTAATTCTTCTAGAATCTTGTACATTGCCTTACAGTCATATTCACTTCCTGAACTCTTCCCAGATCCACCCTCCAACTTTCTTACCCATCCAATATTTTGTCCTTTTTAAATTACTTTTAACCACTGAAATCTAATTTGTGCTGCCCATATTTTCTTGTATGTGTGGCCTTCCACTGGAGCATGGTCAACTTACTATGGTCTCTATTCATGAAACCTTACTTTCCCTCTCCCAGAAACTACCATTTGCCAATAGCTCCTTGAATTGGAAGGGTGGGTGGGGGTGAACTTAGTGCTTGCCTTTCTACTTCAAGCTGGCGTTTGGTCTGTCTTGAGCTTGCATGAGTCTTGTGTATGATTTTTTGGCCAAGATCACACAATCTGGGAAACTGTATTGTGAAATCTAAATCAGTCTGGAAAAGAGACCAAAGCTGCACTTTTATTCCCACGAGGATATCTTTTACACGCTCTGCTGCAGCTTTGATATCTTAACAAGTTGCCTTGGATTTCTTTAGAAAACTACTGTAGGATGCACATTTTTATTGATTGAGAAACTGGCTATGCCTACTGCAATAAAATGGGAGTTAGGGTATCTCTGGCTACAATCATAAGAAATTAAATTTGGGATAAACTAAGGAGGAACATGCAGATGAATTTTCTGTAGTTTCAGAAAACATAATATTGTCATATTTTACTTCCTTTTTATTGAAAATTATATTTTCTTATAGTGAATTTTCTTGGACTAAGGAAAAATCCTTTTTTAATAATTGATTTAATGAAACAATTGGGAAGATATAAGAATTTTCCTTGTACCTGAACCATTACTCTTTCTCCTCTTGGTATTTATATAGGCTATTCATCTGATCAGTGTAATCATTTTTATATTTGAAGCAAATCTCTAAAATTCCACTGCATAGCTTCCAGTATTGTTTTGGATCAGACACTTTAGAATCAGACGTTCAATTTCCTGGTAAGGTGATAGATTATAAAATTACTTCTGTGGTAACCAGTGAAAGAAATAAGTTATGATAAACCCTATGTCTAGAATAGTAAGAGATGAGGAAGAAAAAGAATTAAGCCTAGGTAGGATTATCTCTACAAAGCAGCCAGAACAGCACTAGCCACATCCCACTGCTTGCACCAAGCTGGGATCAACAATAGCTGCCAGGGAAGTGTTCTCTTCAGTAGAATATACGCTCGAAGAAAAGAATGGGCTAAGGATAAATTCTCTAGAGATACAATCAGGGTCAAGAGAGAGTGTATATGGAGACATAGGCTGAGCAGAGTAAGCTGTGGAGACAAATACCAAACGGTGGCCCAGGACTCTATCTATCTGAGGCTTGCTGTGAGTTCCCTGTGAGAACAGAATGTGTCTTCTCCAGCCCTGCTTGGAAGAGAAACAGAGAAACCCAAAAGTACCATAGGAACTCACTGTAGTGTCCAAATGAAAAACCTCATAAAACAAAAGCCAACCCAGGCAGGTGGGACACTCCCCAGAGCACTGGCTAGAGAAAGCCCTTCATGCAGAAAGATCACCCAGATTGCTAGAGAGAAGGTTGTCATTGGTAGGCACATAACCTCAGACCAGGCAATTCCAGCAGAAAGTCAATTTCTAATGTGAAATCCCTCTCAGCAAGAAAGGGCCACTGACTTAACATCTTTGAATCACAGGGGTGAGCTATGCGTTCTGCAGAAGACAATCGGCAGCACTTCTGAGCGCATACGTAGATTACTTTAGGGCCCATGAGGAGATATTTGCATATCCATGTTCACTGCTGCACTATTCACAATAGCTAAGAAGTAGAGTAGGCTATAGATGTGCCAAAAAATGGATACATAAAGAAAATACATCATATGCAAAATGGAATTTATTCATACATAAAAATATTAGAAAATTTTCAGGAAAGTGGGTGGAACTGGAAATTATTAAAGGAAACATGCCACATTGAGACAAATACCATGACTTTTCTCACATATAGATCCTGAATTTTAATGTGTGAGTATGTATGTGTGTGTATGTGTGTGTGTGTGTGTGTGTGTGTGTGTGTGCATGACATGAAACTAAAAAGAAAACCATGAAGGGAAGAAGATTATTGAAGTTTAGAGAGAAGGAACCAGGAAACTTCTTACATTGAAGCATGAATTTTACAGGGAAGGAAGGGGACAGTAGAGTAGAACTGGAGATGGGAGGTGGAGGAAGAGAAACTAGAACAGTCTCTATAATAATACTGTGATAGAAACCATTATCTTATATGCTACTTTATTCCTAAATTTTTATTATAGTCTTAGGGGTTTGTGTATGTGTGTGTGTGTGTGTGTGTGTGTGTATACAAAAGCAGATGCCCACAAAAGCCAGAAGATCCCCTTGACCCCTTTATCTAGAGTTACAACTAGTTGTGAATTGTGCCATGTAGGTCCTGGGAACAGAAATCATTTTATCTAGATTATGAGCTCTCCTAACAATTGAGTCATTTCCCCCAGATAATGCTCTAAAAAGCAATAATAATCTCTGACACTATTTCAATTTTTTCTTAATGTCTAAATTTTATTACTCTTTTGGAATTTCATAGACTTTGCATTAGTCAGGGTTGTCTAGAGGAACAGACTTGATAGAACACACATGTTCACACATATGTAAAAGGGATTTGTTTGAGTGACTTACAGATTGTGCTCTAGCTACTCCATAATGGTTGTCTACCAATGGGAAAATCCAAGTATCCAGTAGGTGTTTAGTCCATGAGACTGGAAGTGTCAGTTGGTCTTCAATATATACCAGAATCCTGAAGAAGTAGGCTCTCATGTCAGTGAAGAATAGACTTGCCAGCAAAATCAAGGGCAATCAGACAGAAAGCAGAAACTTTCTCCTTCCAGGTTCTCAAGCTGTGGCCCAGATTAAAGGCACATCTTCCCATTTCAAAAGACCTGGATTAACGGTGGGTTTTCCCCCACTTTAAATGATTTAATTAAGAAAAAAATCCCTCACGTGTACCCAGCCACTTGAGCTTTAGTTAATTTCAGAAGTCTTCAAGTTGACAGCCAAGCATATCTGTCACAGACTCGGTGTTCTTACCTGGTACAACAGGCACAGCAGTGTGGGTTTTGTTTACTTTAATTGGATAGCATGTTAAGTCACAGTCTGCTATGAAGAAAAAGTGGGATAATTTATAGATTTGAAAAACCTGAACTGTAGGGATTAAATGTAGCCTGAAAACCTTTGCTTTCTGAGTTGGGAGAATTCCTAAACCCTTTATTTTTAGTGCATAGCAGGCACCTTCCCTGATCTTACAGAGCATGCCCAGATGAAGAGATTTGTAGAAGAGAAGAAGGTTCCAGAAGCTATGCAAACTTTGTGTTTCCCAACTTGCTCCTGTGTAAATCTCTAATAAAAAGGTAAGTGGAATAAAAGATTAAAAGTTGCTAATAAGGACACAGCCCAACTATACCAACATACTATAAGAGTAGTAATTTCAAAAGCACCAACTACTTATTTCTGGAATTTGCTATTTAATATTTTCAAACCAGGGCTTACTGGCAGTACTTGAAAGTAAAAATGCTAACATTAAACAACAGAGGAGAACTATAATATCTAACACCTAAATCATCCAAGATCTCTGTGAACACCTACTGAGAGAATGTTCAGGGCTTAGTGCAGAGCCAAACACATTATTGATGCTGAAGGCAAAGTAGCTATGTGTTCTACAACAAAAAAGATATTCTGATACAAGTGTGTATCTACACTATAATACTTGGAATTAAGTAGTTTGATAGATTACCCCAAAGTCCAATTAAATTCACAGTAGAAAGTCACTTACTTATATAATTGCATTGATATTTTCCTATTTTTTTCCCTGAACGAATAATTAAAACCATGGTATGTTACCAGAGACTAAGTAAAATTTACATAAAGTGGGTAAGTTCATTTATATGAACTTAAAAACGAGAAACTTCAAGGTATTTGAGAACTTTCAAAGAAAAAAGTTCAAATTATCTTGGCTAAATTCTGGGTAATGCCCTATACTGGTTGTGAATTTTAAAAAACTAAAAGTCTTAAGATAGAACAAAAATTAATTACACAAGCCTGCCTAAATTAAGGCAGAGGTTAAAATGTCATATATAGTTTCAAAGGAAAAAAATTACCTTTCTCCTAAAATATTTGGTTTACTTCAAAAGTATTGTTAGTAAGCATCCAGAGTGATTATGATGTCTCCCACAGGCCTACTGCACACTCTTCTCGCGATCACCCTTGTTTCCCATTCCTGTGCCATTCTCCATTAGCCCTCTTATTGCTTCTTTTCAACAGAGCAATGCAGGAAAAGAAAACTTAGTAAATGTGGTCACATTGGTTGGTTGGTTCTGCTTTACTTCTGCATGTGTATTTTGTTTCATTCAGCACTCGGCCAAGTATGATTGAAAACAGACAGACATACACACACACACGAACACACACTGTTTTTAAAATAGAGAAAGGAAGGGAAAGTTCAGAGTGGTGGAACATATTGAAATTAGACATTCTGGGGATTGAGGCAGGAGGTTTTTGAGTTTGATAGTGGCCTGCTAATGAGACCCAGTCTCAAATAAATAAATAAATAAATAAATAAATAAATAAATAAATAAATAAAAATCAGTGAAGGAAGAATGAAGAGAAAGATGGGAAGTGGTCAAGGAAGAAAGGGACATCAATCAAAGCCTCCTAGCTAGGCCTCCATGGTGGTTTGAATGAAAATGACCACTAAAGGCCCATATACTTCAATGCTAGGTCCCTAGATTGTGGAACTGTTTTAGGAAAGATTAAGAGGTGTGGTCTTGTTGGAGGTATACTGCTGAGGGTAAGTTTTAAACCCATACCAGACCAGAACCTCCCTCTCCCTCCCTCCCCCCTCCTCTCGGTGTGTTTGTGTGTGTGTGTGTGTGTTATGTGTGTGTGTGAGAGCATGTATGTTTGTGTGTGTGCTTCCAACTTGCACATAAGACATAAGCTCTCAGCTACTGCTCCAGTGTTGTATCTGCTTGCTTGCTTCCCGCCATGATATTGGCATAAAATCAGACAGTTTGATCAATGGAAGGAAACTGAAGACCCAGAAGTAATTTCACAATATATGAACATCTACATTTTATTAAAGAAGCCAGACATGCAATAAAAAAGACACTATCTTTAATAAATGGTGCTAGTAAAACTGAATGTCCGCTTGTAGAAGAATGCAAATAGATCCATATTTATCACCCGGCACAAAACTCAAGTACAAGCGAACCAAAGACCTCAAGATAAAACCAGTTACAATGAACCTGATAGAAAGAAAATTGGAAAATATCCTTGAATACATTGTACCAAAAAACAACTTTCTGAACAGATCTCCAATAGCACAGACACTAAGATCAATTAATAAATATGACCACACAAAACTGAAAACCTTCTGTAAGGCAATGGACTCCATTAGTTGAACAAAGTGACAGCCTACAGAATGGAAAAAGATTTTTTTTACCAATTCCACACCCAATTAAGGACTAATTTCCAAAATATATACAAAACTCAAGAAACTAGGTATCAAAAAAACCCAAACAATCCATTTATGAAATGAAGTACAGATCTAAACAGAAACTTATAAGTATTAGAATTTTAAATGCCTAAAAGAAAACTTAAATAAATGCTCAACATCCTTAGACATCAAAAAAATGAAAATTTAAACTACTTTGAGATTCCATCTTACACCTGTCAGCATAGCTAAAATAATATCATGAGTGACAATTCATGCTTGTGAGAGTGTAGAACAAAGGGAACACTGCTCCATTGCTGCTGGGAGTGAAAACATATACAGCTATTATGGAAATCAATATGGTAGTTCCTCAGAAAGTTTAGAATTGATTTACCCTAAGACCCCAGCTAGTCCACTCTTGGGCATATACCCACAGTATGCTCCATTCTACCACAAGGAAACTTGCTCAATCATGTTCATTGTGGCTTTATTCAAAATGGCCAGAAAGTGAAAAAAAAAAACTTAGAAGCTCCTCAACAAAAAAAAAATAGATAGAGAAAATATAGCACATTTACATAATAAAATGCTACTATTACTATAGCTGTTAAAAATGACATTATGAAATTTGCAGGCAAATGGATGAACTAGAAAAAAATCCAGAGTCTACATAGCCTAATTATCTAGGGTAAGCAAAACACCACTGGTCTAGATAGATAGATAGATAGATAGATAGATAGATAGATAGATAGATATGCATAGATCGATATGCATAGATAGGTACAAAGATAGAAACAGGGATAGATACAGAGATACATAGGTAAATGGTTCTTAATGAAATTCTGCTACATGTATAGATCATTATACAGAGAAAGCGTCTAAACTGACAGTCTTCATAAAATCCCTCCCCTCAGAGCTCATGAAATCCTGTGGAAGAGGAAAGAAGGTGAGAGATTGTAAGAGCCAGTGGGAATGAAGGACTTGAAAAACAAAGCACTCTGAATCAACTAAACAACGTAAATGTGAACTCACAGAGACTGAAGCAGCAAGCACAGGGCCTACATTGGCCTTCACGAGGTCCTCTGCATATATTGTGTAACTTTTAGCTTAGGGTTTTTATGGGAATCCTGACTGTGAGAATGAATGGCTCTCTTGACTCTTATTTATGCCTGAGCTTGAGACCCTTTTCATCCTGCTGGGTTGCCATGTCCAACTTCAATAAAATAGTGTTTGCCTCATCTGAATATATTTTATTTTGACATGTTGAGTTGTTATCTAAACATCCTGTTATTATCTAAACAGAAAAAGGAAGGGAATGGATCCAGAGGTGAGGGAAGATGGTGAAGAACTAGGGGTTAGAAAGAGGGGAAACAATAATCAGGTTATATTGTATGAAAATAGAATCTCTTTTTAGTAAAATAAAAATATTAAAAAAAACATGATCTTAAAATGCTTACTTCCTGCTTCCTCTGAAATCCACTTTGAAGTATGCAATCTTGGGACACATTGGCCAACTCATACTGTATTATTTTTGCCCTAGAGTAATATGAGTTGTCATAACCTTTTCAAACCAGGATTTGAAGAGGTGGGGGGAGTTTGGTTGAAAATAAAATGTGACTTGTGACTCAAGGGCTTCAAACTTTTTAGAGAAGAGAAATCAAAAGATTGGGAAGGTTTCAGACTACACTTCACTTTAAAATACCATGCCAGAACTTTCACAGTCATTATAATCTGACTTTCTTAGAGTTGAGCTAGAAATCTTCTATTGTTCTCACCTTCCGAGGCATCTACTGAGGTTCCCAGCAGCTTCCTGGAAACTAATTTATACCAGTGGACATTGTGAGCTGTTTGTAGGATGCTAAATTCTTGTTAAATGAAAGTATGTGCAAATAACTGAATGACATGAGCATGAAGGAAATAGTTCTGAGCTTTGGTAGACGTGCAGGCCTAATTGAAGGGTTAGTGGAGGAAATTAATGGTTCTTGATTCTATAATCCTAGGCCCATGTCTATAGTTCATTGTAGGTTCTACCTACTGCACTGAGGAGGTAGAGGCATGAATGAACTCAACATGGAAACCTCAAAATGAGATCATACTTTTGATCGAAATAGCAAATTTATAGGAAGTGATGTATTTATTGATATGGAGCAAAGGATAATTCTTTGTTGAACTGAAATTACAATAAAATACCATGTGACAAATCAAAGTACTAATGCAGGACAAAAGTCAAACTGACTTAAGTTAAAAAAAATGGTGTTGATAGCAGAAATATCAATTCACCAACTGAATTCAGAAGTGGAAAATGTAGCTGAGTTGAATTTGTGTACAGATTTCAAAGTTGTGTCCCTTGGGTGATTCAAGACACTGCCCCATCAGCTGGACTGCTCTTATTCAGTTTGTGCTTTAGCATAATTGCTTATCTAGTTTCTCTGTTGTAAAAAAGGGACCAAAATATCACTTTGTTCTCTAAAATTGCTCTTGTGGGTGTTCAGCATGTTAATTTGGGTACGATGTTTGTAATGGTGCCTGTCATGTAATGCTCAATAATTACCACTCTTACTACCATTAATCTTCCAATGACATTCAACTTCCATAAAAGATGGGATAAATAAATCATATCAATTTTTCAAAATGCGTAAGAGTAGGTCAATGAGCTTCTGACATGGTTGGAAGAATATGCTTGGGGGATAATTAGTTTTTAAATTATTAGTCTTAGTCTTGATAGTAATAATTGTGATCATTACCATTTGCTGAGTTTGTACCTTGTCTTGCAGGAACTGCCTAAGGAATTGCGCATTTTCCTTAATGCTTCCTGCTTATAACCATGCAAGAGCAAATACAATGGTAGAATCAAGAACCTGCAGCTCAGATAGAGTAGTAAAAAACCTTAAAATAGCAAATTTAGAACTATTAAGAACCACAACTCAACAGTGTGCCTGATTATTGTGGAACCTACCCTATTTTTATTTCAGCATAAGAAACTCAAACCTATATAGATGAGTTTCAAGAAAAAGCAACATGGAAACATAAAAGAAAAGAAAATTATCAAATGGGTTAAAGGCTGAGTATCTTATACTTAAAAACAGCCAGAATATATCCCACTCTTCCAATTTAGTAATATGAAAGTCTAACTGGAAGAGTTTTGTCAATTATTTCCCATTTTCCTCTAAATCTAAGTTACCAATGTAACTGGAAGAAATTTGAGAGCAAGAGAATTGAGGGTAGCTACTATAAAAATGAGAAAATTAAAAGTAGGATGAAAACAGATACTTCGGATTTTTCAGAAAACTAAAGTGATAAAAGAACTTAACTGGAACCCAGTACTTTGGGCAGCAAATCACTTTATTTCCCCATCAATTAGAGTGTGATGGAAAGTCAGTGACAAAGGGCAATGGTTAGACCACAAGAAACGAAAATTGCGTGGAGATTACTTTTTAAAATAGCCCGTAGCTATAGCAGTTATCTTCCCACATAAAATTTCAAAACTAAGCAGCTTAAAGTTCCAACAATTTGTATGCTCAAAAATGTGTTATTTGATGTATATTTTTCTCAGCAGCATTTGGGTAGTATTTACCATAATCCCCTTGAAGCTGTAAGCAGGTGACAAAGCCGAGGAATCTAGATGGTTCAACAGCCTCAGGTTTTTGACTATGTTAGTTAAGGCTAGCAAGAAAAGAACTTTGGTAAAACTGTACACCACTCCTTTAGTGAAACAACCTAGACTTCAAAATAAGGTCATAATAACATATCAAAGGGTGGCTTAATATTTAGTCTCAAAATGTGCGTTGATTCCTGAGGTGTGGCTAATTACATGAACCATTAGTATCTATTGACCAAAGACAATCAGAGAGCTAAGCACAGAGTCGCTTTAATAGAGACTACTTGAGAACATGCTCATCAGCAGACAGCTCTAATTGGCTACCATTTATGTGATTCTCTACTTTAATGCCAAAATACAAGCAGAAATCAGTCTGTGTGTTAACCCCCAAGTTGAATATCAGTTGTGTTCAAATAAAATAATGATTTCTCTTTGTCTGCTTTGATTTACAGGGCTAAGATTTCTCCCAGTAATTATATGGTGAGATTTAAAAAAAAAAAAAGGAAAATCTAAATAAACTGTAAGCAAAGACTTGCTTGGCAAAAGTTAAGTTACAGATATATATTAGAAGAATATATACATTAGAAGAATCACTCTTTAATCGCCCCACATGTAAGGCAATGAATATGTTAATGGCATATCTTCTTCTGAGTAAAAAAGCACTGCTACCATTATTATGAAGGTAAAAACTACAGAAGATAATTTCATCACTAGTGACATGATGGCAATGACAATGACCTCTTTGCATCTTCACATAAATGGGAGGCTGAAAGGGTTTCCCAATGGATCTGTAAGCTCTGTATCAAAGTTAGTGTAACAGCATGAGATTCTGTTTCCAGGGTGATCCAGAGGCAGTGCCTGAATGAAATGCCAGGTGTTCTCCCATGGGAAAGGAGGATGCCTTTTGCATTCTGTCTTGGAATGACTGATGAACATGAATAACCCAGTGACAGAGGAAGATGTGTGCCGTAAATGTGATTCATTTCCCATCAAAGCTCTTTCCCCTCCAGTACATAGGATCATTGCCAAGAAGGAAGAAGCAGGGTCAATACTACTCTTTCCACCGGGCTATGGATACAACTAGGCAACATGACTGACTACTTGGCTGGTATGAAACCAACGCAGGTAATGAGCACACTTCCTCATGGAGTCAGTTAAAGCAAATAAAATTTAAATTGTGTGATCTTTTCACATTTTTTCTTCTCTGATTTATGCCAACCAACCTTCCAAGAGACCTTAGAAACCAAGAACTAAGGATGGCATACTTCTTTATTTAGCCTTGGACTCTGGAAGACTGTCTGGAGTAGAACGCCAAGGCATGTTCCTCCAATTCTACTCAACGGAGTTGAATGGGAGCCAAAATAAGCTTCTAGTCTGTTAATCCACTGGCAGTTTGGAATCTCTTTGTTTTAGTAAGTGGTACTTCCTTAACTAATGAGGTTTGCAGGAAATTTAGCTCCACTGGAATTATAATGTTCATGGACTGGATTAGTCAACATGACAAATTAAGGAGCTAGGAATTGTGTTTTGAGCTCTAAGATTGGCAAGTAGTTACATTAGCATACACAGAAAAAGAAATGAGACCAGCGCCACTGAAAACAAACAGTAGAAAATGAAATTAGCAAGATGAGCACTGATGTCTGACTGTGGGCCTGCTTCTGTTTCTATGAATTGCTGAATGAAGCCTCTCTGATGACATTTTGGCTGTGTATAGCAGAATGTCATTAGGCATCATTATATTGACAGATTTTTTCCCTCCAGTCATGTTTGGTTCTATGTCTCTGTTTTAACCAGCTTGTGGGTGGAGCTCAGGAAATCCTGCAGATGAGGTGAAGAAAGGATTGTAGGAGCCATAGGAGTCAAGGACACCAAAGGGAAAAAAAAACCCTCACAGAATTAATCAACTTGGGTTTGTGGGGCTCACAGACTGAACTGATAACCAGAGAGCCTGCATGGGGTTGACCTAGGCATTCTGCATATATGTTATGATTATGTAGCTTTGTCCTCCTGTGGTACTCCAACCAGTGGGAATAAGAGCTGCCTCTGACTCTTTTACTGGCTTTTGAGACCTTACTCCTTATACTGGGTCACCTTGTGCAGTGTTAATATGCAAGGAAATGCTTAGTCTTACTGCAACTTGATATGCCATGTTTTGTTGATACTCATAGGATCCCTGCCCTTTTCTAAACAGAAGTGGAGGAACAATGAATTGGGGGAGATAGAAGGGGGGGGCCTGGGAAGAAAGGAGGGGGGGAAACTGTGTCCAGGATGTTAAATAAATAGATAAATAAATAAATTTATTAAAAACAAAACAAAAACCAAAATCATGGGATTTTATCTTGGGACATTTCTTCTCGCAGCAGAATCTAAAACAAGGATTTGGATAAATGTGACTTGGCTAGTAGTAGCCACTGAATGAAAAGGTAAAGAGGAAGTGTTATGAGATAGGGAGCATTAGGTAATCGTGGGTATGAGTTCTGCTTGATGATATCTTTAGCTAACTACTCTAGGGAGCAGTAAAAAAACAAGCAGCTTCCCAGATTTATTTCCATTTTGAAAAAATAGGAAAGCCTTTTGTCCCAGTAGATTAGTAGAAAAGGGCATCACCACTTCCCATCTGAGGCAGCCTCTTCATAGCCAAGGCCCATTCTCAGGAGATGAACTGCTAGCAACCACCACTGTATGATGTGTTTCCCTGGTAAATGCTGAAGAATCCCTGACAGTATCCACCACCTTCAACTCCCTGCACTGCTCAGCTCCCTCCCTGCCCTGCTCAGCTCCCTCCCTGCACTGCTCAGCCCCACTTCTTGCATTGCTGTCCCTTCACTGCTCAGCTCCCTTCCTGCACTGCGCAGTTCCTCTTGTTTCTCACACAAGCTTCCCTCTGTGCACATCATGTTAGTCTGGAATCATGATTAGTCACAGTTTCAGAAAGCTGACGCTGTGGTCTCGTGACCATAATGAATGCTTAATGGGTTCATCCTCATCCTTTGCTATAGATTCCCCTTCCATCCCTATCTAGCACTGCCAAGGGTGAAAGACTTGCCTGGCCGAGTGACTCACTTCATGTGTATGGGATCTGAGTCTCTGGCTGCTATGATTTATCAGAATATGATTTTTACACTTGTACATGAGAGTTAAAACTACATGAGACTAGTAAAAGTGAAAGTACATGTAGTGTTATGTGTACATTTTTCTCCACAATGAAATATGCCCTCTCTAGGGAGAAGAGAAGCTCCTGAAATTTAGAAGGTTCAGAGAGCAAAAATGTTACAATATTGACAGGGCACCTCCCCAAGGTTATAAAAACAGTAAGGAAATGCTGGGAAAGAGGAGACTGCCAACAGCCTGAGTTGACTGTAAGCTGTGCAGCGAGAGCCTGGGATGCAGAATTCCTGATTTGTCACCCATACTGGGGCGAGCTTTTGGGTGGTGCAGCTGCCTTTGAGTCATCTAGACATGTGGGAAATACTTTCTTTGGTTTGTCATCGGTCCTCTATCTAGAGTGACTACACATTTATTTGTGTCAACAAGAAATTCATGCAACAAGCTGCAACTATCTCTTCATGACCATCTGAGTCGGTCACTTCTATCACAGCCCAAAGTCTTAATCTGCTGGCCTATAAACATAAAGTAGCTAATGTAACAATACTGCAGGGGAGGGCTCAGCCATTGTGTGTTGTGGTATTGCTGGGCTGGTGGTCCTAGGTTCTATAAGAAAGCAGGCTTCTAAGCTAATAAACAGAAATGCCTAATGGTTTTTGATTTTTGGTCCTGATTTCCTTTGATGTTAAATAGTAATATAGAAGTGCAAACCAAATAAACCTTTTCCTTTCCAGCTTTCTTTTTGGTCATGGTGTTTTGTTGCAGCATCACGAACCCTAACTAGGACACTATGGTATATCTGAGTTCTGACGAGAAGCACCTGCTGTTGGGCCTTCACACAGTTTCTGGCTCAGCCAACCCACCGACAACCTTTATAATCCACTGTGTAAGCATTAGGGCACCTGAGCAGCCAACAATAGAAACTAGGTAATGTCAGTTGGCCAACTCATTCTGTCCATTTGGTTGTTTACGTGAATACCCTTTGGTGGCATTCAAATGCAGTGCAAAGTTTCTAACAATTTACTTGCATTCAGAAATTATCTCCAATTTCTAAATAAAATATTTATTGTATGAAATAATAGTCTTGACTATGATACAGATTGATTCCATTCTAGCAAAAAGCTATAAAGCCCTAAAGCCATCAGAGTCCTCCTCCACTTTTACATCTAAACCTTTTGAGAAATCTGAGGAGGTAAAGAGCAAGCAATGATGGTACAATTACCACACTCAAGGGCCACAATGTCCTTTGTGCGTCACTTCCTTTACTCTCTCCACCCCAGGGCATTGTCAAATAAAATTATAAGAAAATAGCTAAAAGTGACTTTTAGAAGTATAATAAATAATTCTCAGCATAGCTCATATATATTCCAATCTAACATTTGTGAAATATTTAAAATAATAAATTACCCATGATGGGTTGGGTAGATGGCACAGTCAGTACCTGCCATATATGCGTAAGGACCAGAGTCCAACCTCGAAAAAGAGCACACACATACACACACAAAAGAGGCATAATCCTGCATTCCTGGAAAGTAAATAGCGTTGAAGAAGCAGAGTCATGGTGAGGCCTTCTGGTCAGCCAGGAAGCAGAATTAGTTACCCAAGACTCCATGTTAGAAAATAATATAGGGGAGGATTAAGGAAGATGCCTAAAATCATGGTATGGTCTACACACATGCTCTAGCAGACACACATACACATAAACACATGTGTGTATACACACATCAACTGTTATTTAGCTGAAGCAGATTTAATGAGTCATACTGCATTTTTACTTGATTAGTTTATCAAGCTTCCATTGTTTCAATGCAATGTTTCTGCTGCTGGGATGTCTTTGAAATAATCTCCTTCATCATGTCTGCTGTCTAATTGTGTTGAACACTCAATCATGAGTGGCTTCCTGTAGTTTACATTCCCTTCACCTTATTGTGCCTTGCTGCTTTTACACTTGTCTACAGAAGAAAATTCAACTCCCTGAACAGGAAGCCCAAAGCCACTCCTCTGTGAAAATTTCCTCTCATTATTATTAAATTAATTGTTCTGTCAGTTTTGTTCCCAGGCAATATTTACCTATAAGATAATGTACATGTCATACAGTTTCTTAGTTTTATGATTGTTTGTATAATATTCTCTCCGGGGAGGGTGTAAGCTTCAAATTCTCCATTTCTTCCTCTTCTGCTTCATCAAAACCTTAGTATGCAGAATAAAAATGGTAAAATAATTCCCACTTCAGTTGGGTTCTTTTGCATGTGTCAACCAATGTAGTATTAATTGGGCATGAAACTTACCATCTAAACACAATAAGCAGTAATATCAAAATCATACTTTACTATAAAATCTATATTACTGAGAAACTTTCTGTATTGTTTTTCTACAAGCAGATAAGTCTGTTGCTGTGTGAAGAAACCACAAGAAACAACTTGTAGTTTATTTTGACTGTTGATTGTTAAACTGTTGACTGAGTTTTCTGTCTCACCCAATCCCACAGCTATTCAGTCCCAAAGAAACACACAGAGGTCTACATTAATTATAAATTGGATGACCTATTAGCCCAGGAATCTTATTAACTAATTCTTATAACTTTTAGTAGCCCATAATTCTTGTCTGTATTAGCCATGTGGGTTGCTACTTTTGTCAGCGAGGGATTCTCATTTTGCTTCCTCTGCACCTGGGTGCCAACTGCAAACTTACTCTTTCCTCTTCCCAGAATTCTTCTGTTCTTGTCACCTTGCCTCTACTTCATGCCTGGACGCCCGACCTATACTTCCTGCCTAGCTACTGGTCAATCAGCCTTTTACTAAAATACAAATGACAGGGTACAGACCATTGTCCCACAACATTTAACTCACATTTATTTTAGGTCACAATCACAACTTACATCCTATTATAGCAAGGGAGCAAAAGTAACAGGAACTTGAAGCAACTGGCCCATCACATTGTCAGACAAGAACAGAGAAGAATGATTAGATTTGTATCTATTACTTAGTTTGCTTTCTCTACTCTTTTTATACCCCAAAACCCCAAACCAAGGAACGGTGCTGCTCACTTTTAGAATGAGTTGACCCACATCAATCAAGATAATCCCCCTGCAGATATGTCCACAATACAGCCTGATATAGATAATTCCTCATTAATGCTTTCTTACCAGGTGATTCTAGGTCATATCAAGTTGAAAATTGAAAGCAAACATCACATTTCTTAATATTTACTGGAACTTCAGAAGATGAGGAATGAGTGGCTTTAATAAAACAGAACTTAAAATTTTAAACACTGAAATAATTGTATATGGACAAAAACATCTATCATCCAAGTCTTGAAGAATCTTAGCACCTTGCCTTTGGAAACATATTTTAATAACTTTGGTCACTACTAAAGTCTTCACAATAAATCAATAACCTGGAAAAAACATTTTATTTAGCACCCTTCCATCTAGCAATTGATTATCCATTATGATAAAGTATTTCCTTCCATGGACTTGCTTTAGAGAAAGCAAGAACTTCCAGATGTAGGATTTAGTGCCAAGCACAGAGAAGAGCAAAATGTGACATCTTACAAATTCTAGAGCTTCATTCTGTCAGCACTTTTTAGATGATTCTAGATGCCTTGAGGATATAATGAGAGGCTCAAGATAATAGCAAATGGAAATGGCATGTTCAACATCAGTTTTGTTTGGGTAGGAAAAGTGAAACAGAAAAATAATATGTGAGGTGATACATTCAATTGCTCAGGTTCAAAACACATCACTTCCTTGGCATAAAACTGTTTTGGGGATTGGAAAAGTGAACTGGGGATATATTTTGTACAAAGATGTTCCCTAGGGAGCAGGTCTATATCTTCTACCATTTTTTTGCACAGATTTGATCAAGCCCTACCCTATGTGGTGCCTGACACAATACTTTGTGTAGTCTGTAGGCTCAAGAAATATTTTAAACAAATGAGTAAAAGGCAGTAAACACCACATAAGTGACAAATAAATCAAAGAGCCAGTTGTCTCAGAAAAATATTTTCTCCAGAAAGACACATGAAATTTCAGATATTGAAGAGTGTCCATTAGGCACTTCATTCTATGCAAAGACTTACAATCACTTTTTTTTTTTAGCTCTTGAGACTTTTTTTTTATTGAGAAAAGGAAAAGAAAAAAAATTACCGCCTCCTCCCAGCCTCCCATTTCCCTCCCCCTCCTCCCACCCTTCTCCCCCTCCTCCCACTTCTTTCCCCCTCCCCCCACTCCTTTCCCCCTCCCTCTCCAATCCAAAGAGCAGTCAGGGATCCCTGCCCTGTGGAAAGTCCAAGGTCCTCCCCCCTCCGTCCATGTCTAGGAAGGTGAACATCCAAACTGGCTAGGCTCCCACCAAGCCGGAACATGAAGTAGGATCAAAACCCCGTGCCATTGTCCTTGGCTTCTCATCAGCCCTCATTGTTCGCCATGATCAGAGAGTCCGGTTTTATCCCATGCTTTTTCGGTCACAGTCCAGCTGGCCTTGGTGAGCTCCCAATAGATCAGCCCCTTACAATCACTTTCTGTGCTCTAAAAGATTAAGTCACAGCCTATCTTTTACTATGCATATAAATAGCAACTTTAAACCATATTCACTGATTTCTAATTTATTATAAAAACAACCAATATCTTAAAACAAATCATATAGGGGCTTTGAAGTAGAATTCAGGTACAACCAAAGCATACAACAATTCTCTTAGTGACCAGTGATACATATCCCTCAACTTTCCAAAGTTGTGTTTAGAACTAAACATAGTAATAAAGATTTAGTGTATCCATTTTGTGTGTGTGTGTTTTACAATTCAAATACAATGGATTTGTCCAAGTAAGGTTAATTTTTATGTAGCTAACTTCTATGTCTTGTGTAGCTAAAACATTATTTACAAATATTTTAAATTTACCAGAATCTTTAGGACATATCCTCTCTACATACTAACTACTGTATCTTCCTTTTAGCAATATTTGCTATCTATTACATATCATGGACTCTGCTTGGCTTTTGGGTGAGAAAAAAAGATGTAAAGAAAGAAGCATGTTAACTATGAGTAACACAAGAGTAACAGAAAAAGTTCCCTGAGGTAAATAAGATGAAATCTGGCTTGGTGTCTGTGGTATTAATATTGTCAATATCCCATGATCTAGAACCATCTAGGAGATAAGCCTCTGAACCTGCCTGTGAGAAAGCCTTGAGATCTAATCAAGAGAAGTAGGGAAAGGAACCTAAATGTAGATATCACCATTTTATAAACTGGGATTCAGAGCAATAACATTCATTTTATATGGATGCAATGTGACCTACCCCCTCAAGCATGTGCCATGATGGACTACACCCTCAAACTGTAAACTGTGAAGGTGGAATATTTTTCTCATGTATTTGGTCACAGAAATGAAACAAGTAATTCATACGGAAAATTGTGCTGTTGCCAGAATAAACCTGCCTGTGTGATTTCTGGACCTATGCAACTGGGTTAAGGAAAAAATGAGGAATACTTTAGAACTTCAGGCTACAAAAGCCCTAGAATGCTGTAAGCAGAGTTTAATGGACCATTCTGGTGGAAATTTGAAAGACAAAAATGCTGTAAAAAAATGTGGATAGTGGAGACCTAGCTCTTGAACTTTCTGAAGAGAGTAGCAATTCTACTGGCAACTGCTCTAGAACCATTCAAGTTATATTCTATCAAAGAAGCTAGTTGTATTCTATGTGTATCTGAGAACTTAACTGAAGCTTATCACCAAAAGTAATGGACTAATTTGTTTCATAGAAGAAATTCTAAGACAGTAACATGGGAACATATTCAATATGTGACATGGTTACAAATGACAGCTCTTATTTAGATCTAAAGGGTGTGTGTGTGTGATTGAGAGAGAGAATGACAGAGAGACAGAGAGAGAACAAAAAGATGAATATTAAGTTTTTCAAGGAAAACATGTGTGTTTTCTAGGATGGTCCAGACAAAGCAGCTATAATTATTTTATTGTTAAATAAATTAGTTCTACTAAATAGAAATATCTTGTTCTATGCAGGGACTGGGGCAAAAGAAAACATACTCTAGGGGCAAGACCCTCCTATTAAATGTGTTATTTGGAAAATCTAAACTCATTTGAAAGAAATCTTAACTAAGAATACCACAGAAGGGGCTCATTTTTCTAAAAAAAAAAATAGGTAAGTGTTTCCCACAGGTTAGCTTAGAAGACACACCAAAACCAATATAACATATAATAGAATACAAGGCAGACATACCATATCTTGAGTTTTTAGTCATACTTGGAAGCATCTTATGTTTGATACTTGTATTATATACTGATATATGCAAGAGTGAAGGGATAATGGAGGCGTGTGCCATGGTTCAGAAAGATTGATGAGACTAGAAAATATATAGCAGGATTGAATTCCTTACAAAGATTCTTCAGTGGCACACAGCCCAAAGCTGAAAGGGTAAACCCTACATTGCAATGAATACTGTAGGATGGTGGAAATACCATAAGGTTTGGATGTCTACTGAGAAATGATGCATGAACCATGTACACCGTGTGCAAATGAGAGGCTATATGGACCACAGGACAGTGGGAGAAAGGAGGCTGCAAGATTCCTAGAGCCCAGATGATTCCTTCAAAGCCAGAAGCAAAGACCTGTATTTTGAGGCCAGTATTTTGTTTACAGCCATCTTAAGTGCACAAGTTAAGTAAAATATTCACCTCTGTCACCTCTGCAGGGCTAGTTCAGGACCTAAGAAATTAACCTAGTATCTTGTCTCCCTGCAAGACCTGCAGGCCCCAGACTTTAGAAACAATTAGCATTTCCTTTGTTAATTAACAGTCTCAGACCACAGTATTTCCTTATCAGCTAGAGACATCTCCAGACCTGACATTCCAGTTAGATCAATGACATTCCAGCAGACCTGACATCCTCCTCTCCCCCCTGCCTGTTTGCTATATACAGCTCCTGAGAAATAATAAAGTGTCAGCTTGATCAGAAAGCCCAACTTGTTGTCATTTCTCATGTCTCTTGTCCCCTTCATTTCTCCCCTCCAGGCAAATTCGGTTCTGTTTGCATCCGCTGTTAGGGACACTTCAAGAGTCCTAGTTGCCCAATTTGCTCTGCTGATTTGTGTTCTTGGTTTTAATCTTTCCTTGCTATGCAACCATTTCTCCCTATTGGGGTGTAAAGCTTTATTCTGTGTTGATGTATATTGGATGTACTAGTTTTGGGTTTGTTTGTTAAATAAATGCTCACAGTTGAAAAATTGTCTTGAGTCTCAGAAGAGGTTTAAGCTTGGGATTTTAAAGTGTTAGAACTATTAGAGACATTGGAGACTTCTGAAGTTAGACCAAATGAATTTTTGCATTATAAGATAGGAATGAGTACATGGGGATGGGGTGAAAGGTTATAGTTCAAAAGTCACGTGTTTCAACATCAACTTTACATGGGCTAACTTTGTGATTGTTAATACTCCTTGATAATTTGAAAGGCTGAAGAATCACCTAGAGACAATCTTGGGGCAAGTTTGTGAGGGGGTCTGAGCTGAAGGGAAAGACACAATAAACATGGGTGACATCATTTCGTGGGCAGTGGTCACTAATTAAACAAAAAGAAGGAAGACTGAGTACCATCACTCATCTCCATCTTCTTTCTGATGCGGATACAACATGATCAGTTGTTTCAAACTCCTGAGGCCAAGACTGATATGAGAAGTCCTTTTGTCTATGTATTGCTTTTATTGGTTAATGAATAAATCTGTTTCAGCCAGTGACTTAGCAGAATAGAGCTAGGTGGGAAAACTAAACTGAATGCTGAAAGAAAGAAGGTGGAACAAGTGGTACGCCATGTAGCTGCCAGAGGAGAAAGACGCCAGCTGCCAGCTGGGACCTTGCCAGCAGGTCATGAACCTTGTGGTAAAATATAAAATAAGAGAAATGGGTTCACTTAAAATAAGAATTATCAGTTTTAAGCTCCTACACTAAGGCTACCCAACCCTGAGCGGTGAGTGCCTGCCTACCAGGCAGATCTCAAGGTCCCCTCTAAGGGATCCCGGGCACCTTCAGCTGGTGCTCAAGGGTCTCCTGTGCTCTCCTCGACCCCGCGCTGCCTGCCACGTTCTTCCTTTTGTCCCTGGATCATTGGGCTACCAGGCAGCCCTGTTTAGGTGCTGAGGAGTTCCATCTGGACGGGCGTCCATGTGTTGGTGCAGAGGAGTTCCATCTGGACGGGATGGTGCCTGCTTCTACACTGAAGAGATACACCCAGAGAGTCAATCACAGCAAAGACTGGACCAAGACACCAGGCCTCTCCTGGCTCCATTTGAAGGAAGAGATGGGAAGGTGCCAATGCAAGAATTCCTCCAACAACCTGAAAGGCAACATGACATCATCAGAATCCAGGGATCCCGAAATAAGAAGAATTGTACACCCTACTCCAGAAGAATTAGAAGAAACCGACTCAAAAGTGAATTATATGAAAATAATAGAAGACCTTAAACAGGAGGTGAAAAACTGCCATAACCAATTAGAGATTACAAACAAAAAGGTAGAGGAAATGAATAAATCGTTCAAAGATACCCAAGAAAACCAAGAGAAACAAGAAAAAGCAATGAAACAGGTAAGGGAAGCAGTTCAAGACTTGAAGAATGAAATGGAAGTAATGAAGAAAACACAAACCAAGGGAAGGATGGAGATGGAAAATCTGGGTAAACGAACAGGAACTACATAGACAAGTACTACCAACAGAATACAAGAGATAGAAGAAAGATTGTCAGATACTGAAGATACCATAGAGAAAATAAACACACTGATCAAAGAAAACAGCAAAACCAACAAATTCTCATCACAAAACATTCAGGAAATCTGGGACACAATAAAAAGACCAAACCTAAGAATTATTGGGGTAGAAGAAGGAGAAGAAGTACAGCTTGACGGTACAGAAAATATATTTAATAAAATTATAGAAGAAAATTTTCCCAACCTAAAGAAAGATATTCCTTTGAAGGTTCAAGAAGCATACAGAACACCGAATAGACTGGACCAAAAAAAAAAAACTCCTCGCCATATAATAATCAAAACACAAAGCATACAGAATAAAGAAAGAATATTAAGAGCCGCAAAGGAAAAAGGCCAAGTTACTTACAAAGGTAAACCTATCAGACTTACACCTGACTTCTCTATGGAAACCATGAAAGCCAGAAGGTCCTGGATAGATGTACTGCAAAAACTAAGAGACCATGGATGCAAGCCCAGACTACTATACCCAGCCAAGCTTTCATTCACCATAAATGGAGAAAACAAAATTTTCCAGGATAAAAACAAATTTAAACAATACGTAGCCACAAACCCAGCCTTACAGAAAGTAATAGAAGGAAAATCTCTAACCAAGGAGTCCAACAATGACCACAATAACTCAGACATCTAGAGACCCGTCACCAGCGCAACTCAAAGAAGGGACGCACACGAACTCTACTACTAAAGAAGTGACCGGAGTTAACATCCCCTGGTCATTAATATCACTTAATGTCAATGGGCTCAACTCACCTATAAAAAGGCACAGGCTAAGAGATTGGATACGAAATCAGGATCCAACATTCTGCTGTTTACAAGAAACACACCTCAAACACAGAGACAGGCACCTACTCAGAGTAAAGGGCTGGGAAAAGGCTTATCAAGCAAATGGACCTAAGAAACAAGCAGGTGTGGCCATACTAATTTCTAACAAAGTTGACTTCAAACTTAAATCAATCAGAAGAGATAGAGGGGGACATTTTTTACTCATAACAGGAACAATTCATCAGGACAAAGTCTCAATCCTGATTATCTACGCCCCTAATATAAAAGCACCCACTTAGGTAAAAGAAACATTACTAAAACTCAAGGCAATCATCAAACCTCACACACTAATAGTAGGAGATTTCAACACTCCTCTGTCACCAATGGACAGGTCAATCAGACAGAAACCTAACGGAGAAATAAGAGGATTAAGGGAGGTAATGAATCAAATGGACTTAACAGACATCTATAGAATATTCCACCCAAATAGGAAAGAATATGTCTTCTTCTCTGCAGCTCATGGAACTTTCTCAAATATTGACCACATACTCGGTAACAAAGTAAACTTGCACAGTTTCAAAAAAATATCAGTAACCACCTGTGTCTTATTGGATCACCATGGGTTAAACTTAGAATTTAACAACAATGCTACCCCTAGAAAGCCTATGAACTCATGGAAACTGGACAGTCAACTACTGAACCACACCTGGATCAAGGAAGAAATAAAGAAAGAAATCAAAGACTTTCTTGAATTCAATGAAAATAAAGAGACAACATACTCAAACCTATGGGGCACCATGAAAGCAGTGCTAAGAGGAAAATTCATAGCACTAAGTGCCCACTTAAAGAAAACGGAAAAAGCACACATAGGAGACTTAACTGCCCACCTGAAAGCTCTAGAAAAAAAAAGAAGCAGACTCACCTAGGAGGAGTAGAAGACTGGAAATAATCAAACTAAGAGCTGAAATCAACAAAATAGAAACACAGAAAACAATCCAAAGAATCAATGAAAGAAAAAGCTGGTTCTCAGAGACTGATAAACCCCTATCCAAACTAATCAAACGGCAGAGAGAGAATACACAAATTAACAAGATCAGAAATGAAAAGGGAGACATAACCACAGACACAGAGGAAATTCAGAAAATCATTAGATCTTACTAAAAAAAGCCTATATGACACAAAATTGGAAAATGTTAAAGAAATGGACACTTTTATAGATAAGTACCATATACCAAAATTAGACCAGGACCAGGTGAACAATCTCAATAGACCTGTTAGTTCCGACGAATTAGAAGTTGTTATAAAAAAACCTCCCTACCAAAAAAAGCCCAGGTCCAGATGGTTTCAATGCAGAATTCTACCAGAACTTCCAAGAAGTCCTAATACCTATACTCCTTAAGGTATTTCCCAATATAGAAAGAGAAAAGTCTTTGCCAAATTCCTTTTATGAAGCTACAGTTACCCTGATACCAAAACCACACAAAGATGCAACCAAGAAAGAGAATTACAGGTCAATCTCACTCATGAACATGGATGCGAAAATAATCAATAAAATAATGGCAAACCGAATCCAAGAACACATTAGAAAAATTATCCATTATGATCAAGTAGGCTTCATCCCAGGGATGTAGGGCTGGTTCAATATATGAAAATCTATCAATGTAATCCATCATATAAATAAACTGAAAGAAAAAAGCCATATGATCATTTCATTAGATGCTGAAAAAGCATTTGAAAAAATTCAACATCCCTTTATGATAAAGGTCTAGGAGAGATTAGGGATACATGGCTCATACCTAAATATAATAAAAGCCATTTACATCAAGCCAACAGCTAACATCAATCTAAACGGAGAGAAACTCAAAGCCATCCCACTAAAATCAGGAACACGACAAGGCTGTCCATTCTCTCCATACCTTTTCAATATAGTGCTTGAAGTTCTAGCAATAGCAATAAGACAACATAAGGGGATCAAAGGGATTCGAACTGGAAAGGAAGAAGTTAAACTTTCATTATTTGCAGATGATATGATAGTGTACATGAGTGACCCCAAAAACTCTTACAGCTGATAAACACCTTTAGTAGCGTGGACGGATACAAGATCAATTCCAAAAAATCAGTTGCCCTTTTATACACAAAGAATAAGGAAGCAGAGAGGGAAATCAGAGAAACATCACCTTTCACGATACCCACAAACAGCATAAAATATCTTGGGGTAACTCTAACCAAGGATGTGAAGGATCTATTTGACAAGAACTTTAAGTCCTTGAAGAAAGAAATTGAGGAGGATACCAGAAAATGGAAGGATCTCCCTTACTCTTGAATTGGGAGGATCAACATAATAAAAATAGCAATTTTACCAAGGGCAATTTATAGATTCAATGCAATCCCCATTAAAATCCCATTGAAATTCTTCACAGATCTTGAGAGGACATTAATCAACTTTATATGGAAAAACAAAAACCCAGGATAGTCAAAACTATCTTAAACAATAAAGGAACTTCTGGAGGCATTACCATCCCTGACTTCAAACTCTTTACAGAGCTACAGTATTGAAAACAGCTTGGTATTGGCATAAAAACAGAGAAGTCAATCAATGGAATAGAGTAGAGGACCCAGATTTTAACCCACAAACCTATGAACACCTGATTTTTGATAAAGGAGCTAAAGTATTCAATGGAAGAAAGAAAGCATCTTCAACAAATGGTGCTGGCAGAACTGGCTGTCAACCTGTAGAAAAATGAAAGTAGATCCATATATATCACCATGCACAAAACTTAAGTCCAAATGGATCAAAGACCTCAATATCAGTCTGAACACACTGAACCTGATAGAAGAGAAAGTGGGAAGTACCCTACAACAGAAGGGCACAGGAGATCGCTTCCTATGTATATCCCCAGCAGCACAGACTTTAAGGACAACATTGAATAAATGGGACCTCCTGAAACTGAGAAGCTTCTGTAAAGCAAAAAACACTGTCACTAAGACAAAAAGGCAACCCACTGACTGGGAGAAGATCTTCACCAACCCTACAACAGACAAAGGCCTGATCTCCAAAATATATAAAGAACTCAAGAAACTAGACTTTAAAAAGCTA
>NW_026067937.1:1982847-1996752 GCF_014885135.2 Alexandromys fortis
GGGGGGGGGGGGGGGGGGGGGGGGGGGGGGGGGGGGGGGGGGGGGGGGGGGGGGGGGGGGGGGGGGGGGGGAGATGTGTGGGAAGAGGGGGAGGGAAATGGAAATGGGGAGGAGGTGGTAATTTAAAAAAAAATTAAAAAAAGAATAACAACATAGACCTTAAAAAAATATAAATTATCCAGAAATATGTTTAAGCTATGGGCCAAGGGAACTAGGAATGAACAAGTGGCTTCTGCCAACACAAGACTACAATGAGACAATTTATCGCTTCCATATTAAAGTTGCTTTTTCTCAATTATTAATTCATAGTAACAGAAAAGTAAGTGGTACAGTGACAGAGGGCCTACCAGTGTTTGCACATGTGACATAAATCTTAATAGGAAAACTGTTCATAAATATACATATACAGCTTTAACAAACTTACCTCATCTGACATAGCAATGATTCCTCCAAGAGTCACAGACCCTAACAGAACCCAATACCAGACATGAGAAGCCCTCTTTGTAATTTCTTACCAGGACTATCTAAGAGACTCCCCAAACACACAGCCTACTGTTTGTCCTTGGTTGGCCACAGACATATAAGATTAATACCTATTTCTAAGAATGCCTGTTGAGAAACAGGGCCCAGAGATCCCTGAGCTGGAAGTTATCTAAATGCCTCCTCCTTGAGGACCAGATTTTGTGGTAGGAAAAGGTACCATGAGAGCTTCCAAAGGAGGGAAGCACACAACAATCCTAACTAGCTTTGATGTCATGACACAATGAAAGACCAGCATGACATGATAGTCCTAAGGGTTCTAGAATGGCATGCTTACTTTGGCAGAAACCAACATCTCTCTAACCAGAAAGAAACCGTGTCTGGCAGTGGAAACCTAACTAACTTTTCACTGCTAGTAAAATCATGTTATTGGGGGGAAATCTATAATTACTACTTTCCTAACATAATTCCTGACAACAATCTATAAACATTTATCATTATACCAGAAAAAAGTTTAGTCTTCACTCCTCACCAAAGAAGCCTCTCTTTGCAACAGAGTGACCATTACACAAAACCACAATCAAAATGCAGAATTATGGAACCCAGTCCCGGTGTATACATCTACAAAGAACTCCCACACATAAGGTTAAGGGGACATTAGATAAGAGGGCAAGGGAAAAAATGAAAGAACCAGAGGATCAGGGAGCATGCTGTGAGATGGTGTTTCTTAGTAATACCAGAAGCCACACCCATAAAGACTCACCAAGGTGAGCTGAACAAGGATGACATCAATGGACATGTCCAATTGAGCAAAGTCATCTCATGATATATAAATAACTATAGACAACTGAGAAAAGTATTGGGGGGGGGAAGGTAAGATGGTCTTCCCCAGGGCAGGGAAGAGCAAACCAATTGGATGTCCAGTACCAAATGGCTAACCCTAAAATCATATATACAAATAGCATTAAACAGACTTAACAGTTATATTTAGGAGTATTTCTAAATATATGTTTTATATGTTATATAAAAGTACTCCTAAATATACATGTACATATATGAATGCAGTAGCAATGAAAAAGGCAATGAATTTAATAGTGAAGAGTGATGTATGGTGAGAGGGCTTGAAGGTAGAAAGGGAAGGGAAAAATATTGTAATCATATTATAATCTCAAAGAGTTAAACAAGATAAAAATATTTCCTACCAGCTAATACAATAGCTATTAGACAATGAAGAAATTAAAAGGTAGGAGTAGATGTGCCCAAGTAAGCAGAAGATGAAAAAATGGGCATGACATTGGTCTTTGGTGTGCTTTAAAGATCAGAACAGTGAGAGGTTAGTGCATGATGGATAGACTCATAGTATAGAACGTGATGATTATAGGACTTCATTTCAGCTTATTTTGGGATGGTAAGCATGGATGAGCAGCAAACTAATAATAGACACAATCAGAGACTTGATATTGTCTTAAGGAGATTGAATTTATTTTTATTTACCTTGTAATGTTTGATTAATCCATATTCCATACTAAATGACAAAGTTCTTAAACCCAAATTCTTTCTAAGAGGTTTTCAAGGCAGTCATTGTCTTAATTAGGGTTATTATTACTGTAATGAAACCCAGCAATAAAAAGTAACCTAAGAAACAAAGGCTTTATTTTACTTACACTTCCATATCACAGGTCATCATGGAAGAGATCAAGGCAGGAACTGAAGGAGGGCAGGAATCAGGAGGCAAGAGTTGATGCAGGGAGTACAGAGGAATAATGTATACTCACTTGCTCATCCTGCTTTTTTATCTAACCTAGGACCACAAACCCATGGGTGGCAACACCCATAATGATCTGGGTCAATTAAGAAAATGCCCTACAGACTTTCTTGGAGCCTGATATCATCAATGTGTTTCCTGGAGTAAACATTGCCAATGTAAGTTTGCTGTGCTTGTTTGTTTGTTTTAATGAGCTCTACACACATAAAACAGTAATAATGAAGTATCCCAGAATGACCGTCATTATCATCACATCACTATCATATTCACTATCCCCATGACAATTATCGTAATAACCATCATCTTCATCATCATCATCATTAGGCATTATATGAGCTCTTCTGTGTTTTAGTTGTGCTGATTAATTTTAATATTGCACTACTATTTGAAATTTGTCCTTAGTTTACACATGATCGAACACAGGCATATAGAAAATTAGCCAATATCTTCCATTCCATGTAGCTAGTACAGGACAGAGTAGCCAAGATTCATAACAAACTCTGATGTGAAGCTTTAGCCTTCATACACTCTTGGTTTTCTTTTTTTCTGATGAGTTTCTGCCTTTATCCTCCTTTGATGATTTATTCAGCTTGATATTACAAGACTCAGGTTTATTTTCGAGAAACGTGTGGTAAGGTGTGCAAGTATGAGATCAGTCTAGTTTTTGGACTAGACGTGAGCCTAACTCTAAGCCAAACCCTACCCTGGACCAAAACTCACTAAACACATTTAACTTAGAAACATAAAAAGTATGCAAGGCTAAAAGTATTTTTTACCAGCTGTGATATATATAAAATTTTGTTTTTACCTCTAAAATTGACAGGTATCATTAAAACCTCTTCCATAAAACTTCTTAGCAGATAGCAAAATCCCAGTCTCTATGAGGAAAAGTAAAGGCACATTTTTAAAATGTATAAACTGAATTTTCAGAGGTACAGCGTTGGAGGTTGTCATGGCAACTTTTCTCTCTCCTTCCCACTGTTTTTGGCAAGTTTTATTTTATTATTAAAGAAAACAAAAAAATATATAAATTCCCTCATTAGCACCATTTCCAGTGGACTGAGACCTCTTTTCCAAATATCTTATAGTCTAAGACACATAGCAGTAATGCAATGAACTGGCAGGGGAGGGGGGCAGTTTAGTTCCTCCACTTTAAAATCAAAACAAAACAAAAAAACTGAATGCATCCACTCATTCATTCACTGCATAGAATCTTGGTTTTCCTCACCAAAAATGTTTCAGTCTAGGACCTTATGAATATACTCTTGAAATAGAACCCTCCCTGAAGACACTAAAGGGAGTCTATCATGCAGGGGAAGGGGAAAATGCAAGTTGCAAGGCAGTGTATAAGAAAAATTCAAAATGTTGTGGGTTCTGAGGCTCATACCTATCTCATCAGGCAGCACTCGTGGCCAAGGCTTGTTGGAAGAAATGCTTAAGTTGTCCTGAAAACCTAACTAGGAACTAACAGCAGAAAAGGCTGGATTTCATCATCACGCCTTTTTCCCTGTCTGAAGACCTGAGGCTGTGCTTAACCAAGGTATATTTGTACCTTGCAGATTAATATGAAGTGAAGAATCTGGCTGATAACCCTGAAAGTAAGGTGCAATATGAAGAGACAATGTGGGAATTTGTTAGGATAAAGAGATAGAACACCAGGAAGTTAAGTGAATCAGCTTGTCTGAGATTAAATACTCTTTATTTTTCATGTATTGAAGAAAGCTAACACACACACACACACATATACACACACACATCCTATAGCAAAACTAGAAGACTTTTTGGCCAAGATTAATATTAATCATCTTCTAAAATAAGACAAAAAAATCAGTGAAGGTCCTATGTGGTTTTTGTTCTCAATAAATAGCTGGCGTTTGTACATGCAAACTATTCGCAGCAATTTCCTCATTATTTTCTTTCATTCCCCCTGCACCAGTGGCAGCAAGTGGAAACCAAACTTCAAATAAACTGCGCTTAGCATACTCTCTCCACACCTTGGGGAAAAAATAAAAACATTGCTTTTGAACCCATAAATTCATGGCAGTTAGAAGATACATAAAATATTTTATCTTGTAATAAAAACATATTCAGCTAAAGTGGGACTGACCCTAATATTACCAAAGTAATTCAAAAGTATCCTGACCAGTGATTTTTAAAAGGTCATTCAACCAGGCCCTGGAAGTTCCTCAGGCTTTTACTAGAAAGCTTAAGAGTTGTCGATAACTCCTAACTTCGACTCTCTCACACTGAAGTACTTCCAGGAACAGAGGAAAACTGCTTTTGTTCCCAAGGTCACATTGCTGTTTTAGCGCCTAATTGCAGCTCTTCACTTCCCATGGTAGGCTGAAAATCTCCGTTTCCCACTGGATACATCATCTCAAGGTGACCCTCGGTCCTGCATCTCATGCTGATCATGAGTTATATCTGGCAGCTGCTTAAGTCCCCAGTTAATTAAAAACTGGAAAGCAAATTAATTATTACTTAATATATGCAGTAGGCTTGATAACTAATTTCTTACAACAACAGAATCATAAGGGCAAATGATCATATGAGCAATATGATCCTATCAGATGAAATAACTGAGACCCAGAAAATTTTTATGATAGTTCAGTGTCTTTAACCTTCTATGCCATATCAAGAATAATTCATCTTTTGTAGTCACTAAAAGCAGAGTATATGATGGAGAAGTTTTGGCGTATAAGTAATAGGAGAATAACAAAAGAATGGCTTGGTACGAAGACAATGGAGTCCATGAGGGCTAGAAACACTTGAAATGACCTGACTCCTTTCACATCTTGCTCTTGGGCCAGGCTCTCTCTACAGCATTTCTCTACACATCATTAAAACGGTATCATAACTGGCAATGAGCAAGATGGCTAGGTGAACAGCTGTGAACAGAAGGGGAAAGATCTGACTATTTCTACCATGGTGATATGTTGCATCTAAGGTCCAATGACTTTGCAAATCTAACTAGAGAGTCCAGAGTTAGAGTTCAGAACAAACAGCTTCCAATAGCTGCTGATTAACCCTGGAGAAATCATTAAGCTTCAGACTCTAGTTTGTTGAAACAGGAACAATGTATCTCCTAGGCAGAGAAGGCACTAGAGAAATTTATGTTCAACTATTAAGAGTTCAGAGGAAGATAGTTAGATTCTTCCTAGACTCAAAAACTGATGGCTTTCTTCTTCCCTTTTTGCCTTTGGGCATTCATCTTAATTGACATTTCTACAGCTTTCCTAATACCAAGGAGACCCACTATGTCTAGACATCTTCAGGGCAATTTTATGCGACTTCCAGAGCAATTTATTAAGGGTAATTCATTGTGTATATCTGTCACCTTTCAACCGTGACATCAAAAATGACAGTAGCTTTTTAAAATTCAGATTAGCATTTTTTCCAAGGGCCCTAAGCCTTCTTAGCTCATTGTGACCTGTTACCATCCCCAAAGAGATTTGTACCCAAATCTTCAATCCTCATTACAGACAGGGAAACTGAGAGTCACAGATGAATAATTGGTCCCAAGAGAAAAAAATGAATTTCCAGCAGAGAGGAGATTAGGATATAAAATCTCAACACATTGCCCCATAAGAATAACTTTCATGGTAGAATTCAATGAGAGACAGAAAGGAACATCTGAAATACAACAGTGTCCCTTCTCAGCTTGTTCGGGAGTTTCATATATATCCTGGCTATGTACCTAAGCAAATTATAATAATAGAAATGCAGCTAAGAGTTATAGTATATGTTTTCAAGTACATTATTTCAAGTATTTGTTTCTCATTCACTTTTCATAGCAATCTTAGTAAAGCAAGACTGGGTAATTTATCTGTAGTCATGAAGTCACTGGATTAAAGAATAAAAGAAGTTGAGGGCATGGGAGATGAGAATATGAAGGAATGGGATGGTAGAGGAAGGAAAGGGAGTGAGTGTGAGAGCAATGAAAGAGATATCTTGATAGAGGGAGCCACTATGGGGTTAGGGAGAAACCTGGGGCTAAAGAAATTCCCAGGATTCCACAAGGACGGCCCCAGCTACGACTCCTAGCAATAGTGGAGAGGAAGTCTGAAGAGGCCTTCTGCTGTAATCAGACTGGTGAATAACCTGTCATCAGGGAGCCTCCATCCAGCAACTGATGGAACCAGATGCAGAGATCCATAACCAATCACTAGGCTGAGCTCTGGGAAACCAATTGAAAGGAGGGAGGAGGGAATATATGAGCAATGGGGGTCAAGATCATGATGGAGAAATCTATAGAGATAGCTGAACCAAGTTCAAGGAAATTCATGAACTCCAGACCCACAGCTGTGGAGCCTCTATGGGCTCGAACTATGCCCTCCATTTTGGGAGGCAGTGATGAAGCTTGGACTATCTGTGAGGCACCTGGCAGCAGGACCAGGATCTATCTTATTGGATAGATCTTATTGGAGCTAGTTTATTGGAGCCCATTCCCTATGGGGTTACCATGCTCAGCTTTAATGATGGGGACATGGTCTTGGCCCTGAACCAACTCAATATGCTGGACTTTATTGAGTCCCCATGAGAGCCCTTACCTGTTGGGATGTTGGGAGGAGTGGATGGGGTTTGGGCTTGAGGTAAGTGGGGATGGGAGAAGGGGAGGGAGAACTGTGGATGAAATGTAAAATGAAATTAAAAAAATAATTTTAAAAAGAAGAAAAGAAGTCAACATATCATAAAGATACATATCAAATTACAACTATGTATGTACAGGAGACATGAGAGTAAAAGCAAACTTCTGAAGGAACAAAGGGACAACTGGAAGGGTAGGAAGACATGGCAAGGGAAGATAAGAGAGAATTAATCATGCAAAGTGTGCTACATACTTACATAAAAAGGATGATGTTTATGATGCTTATGTCATTCTATGCTTTTAAGGAAAAACATAGGTTATTTCTTGCTAATTTAGCACAAAATTATTGTTATAGAACTGGCTGATGGCAGTTAAAATAAAAATATGCTATTGTCAAAAGAAAAAAAAAGGCCTTAGGCAAAACAGTATGACAAAACCAAATAAAACTTAACAAAAATATCTTACTAAAGGACAAATGTTTATTTAGATAAGCTAATATAAAGCAATGATAGAGACATAGGAAAATAGGGAAACTACAGTCAAAATATGAGCCCAAATTCTGCCTGAGTGATTTTATGGGTTATGTGATATGAGGTATGTTATCATCAAAACCAAATGCATGTGAGTCATGTAGCTTCCCTCTCTGGTTCATTTCTGGCTTATCACTGTTGTAGGACCTCAACAACTCACCTTTCCTGCCTCTGCAGAATCATGCACCCTCTTTTTTTTTGTTTTGTTTTGTTTTGTTTTATTAGATCAAGTCTCCAATTGCCTCTCTACCTCAGAACCTCCTCATATTCTGGTTGTTTTCCTGGAATTCAGTCCCTGTCTTCAAATTCTGCATCAACAGTTTATTGTGTATACACCACAGCAAAAGGATTCTCCCTTGATGTAAGTTTTATCATCCTGAAAGTTTGTGTGGTACACATCTCTCTTTTTAAGTAAAGTTTTTTTCTTTCTTTCTTTTTTATTGATTTTTACTGAGCTCTACATTTTTCTCTGCTCTTCTCCCTGCCTCTCCCCTCCCCCCTTCAGCCCTCCCCCAAGGTCCCCATGCTCCCAATTTACTCAGGAGATCTTGTCTTTTTCTACTTCCCATGTAGATTAGATCTATGTATGTCTCTCTTAGGGTACTCATTGTTGTCTAAGTTCTCTGGGATTGTGGTTTGTAGGCTGGTTTTCTTTGCTTTATGCTTTCAAACCACCTATCAGAGAGTACATGTAATTAATAACTGTCTGTCTGTGTTTGGGTTACCTCACTCAAAAAAAAAAAAAGCTTCTGTAAAGTAAAGGACATTGTCAACAAGACAAAGCAACAGCCTACAAAATGGGAAAAGACCTTCACTAACCCCATATCAGACAGAGGTCTGATCTCCAAAATATAGAAAGAACTCAAGAAATTGGACACCAAAAGAACACATAATTTAATTTTTAAAAAATGGAGCACATACCTAAACAGAAAACTCTCAACAGAGGAATTTAAAATGGCTGAAAGACAGTTAAGGAAATGTTCAACATCCTTAGACATCAGAGAAATGCAAATCACAACAACTGAGATTCCATCTTACACTGGTAAGAATGGCCAAGATCACAAAAACACTATAAACAACTTATGCTGGAGAGGTTGTGGGGAAAAGAGAACACTTCTGCATTGCTGGTGGGAATGCAAGCTGGTACAGCCCCTTAGCATGTCAGTGTGGCAATTTCTCAGAAAATTAGGAAACAACCTTCCTCAAGAACCAGTATACCACTTTTGGGTATATATCTAAAGGATGCTCAATCGTGCCATAAGGACATGTGCTCAACTATGTTTATAGAAGCTTTGTTTGTCATAGCAGAACCTGGAAACAACCTAAATGCCCCTCGACCAAAGAATGGATAAGGAAAATGTGGTACATTTACACAATGGAATACTGCACAGCAGAAAAAAATAACGACATTTTCAATTTTGCAGGAAAATGGAATGAGATAAGTAGAGATTTTGAAGTAAAGACAAGAAAACAGAGAAATTTTCTCTATGGCCCAGTATCACATTGCTAAACAGTGACTGAGCTAAATCCCAAATTTAGTTATGATTGTAAAATTTAGGTCCTTTGGACTTAAGCTCTTTCCAGCTGCCTTCGCAACTTTTATCATTGCTGAGATCAAATATCTGACTCCAATTTAAGGAAAGAATGGGTGGGTTTTATTTGAGATTACAGCTTTAGAAGACTTAGTTTGTCATGGCATGGAAGACATGCCGATTAAAACAAACAGCTAGCCAGTCACAATGCATCTGGATTCAGGAAGCAAAGGGTGGCAAATGCTTATGCTAACATTGCTATCTCTTTTTGACTCAGTCTAGGACCTTAGGCCATAGTATGGTGGTATCCAAAGTTTAGGTCGGTCTTCCCTCCTCAATCTAAAATATTATCTTGTGTTCTCAGAGGTTCATCTAATCTCTATAACCCTTCAGAGGCATGCATGGCAGTATGTTTTCTAAGAGACTCTAATTCCTGTCAATGTGGCAATACAAACTATTACAATAACTTAGATCTTAGAACATCTTATAGAATAAGCCGTTGGTTCTTTTCACAATACTAGGATGACATTTCTTGCGGCCCAGGATTGCATGATCTCTGACAAACTTGCTGACCGAAAGTAACGTCTGCCTAATATTAAAGGAAAGTCACATGATAGTGATACTGTTTTGTTCTTCTGGGTATGGTTCATCAAAGGGGCCTTGGGATAAAATCAAAAGTATTTAGCAAGTTGTGGTGGCCAATATTGGTCATCTCAGCACTTGCCAGGTGGCTCCAGGGGGAGGACTAGGTGGAGGCCAATTTGCATTATTTAGGTAATGCCAGTACCATCTACATACTAATACTCTGCCGCAGAAATCTCAGTGTTTGGAGGATGTAGGTTTTTGGTAAAGCACCTGTTTATAATCTACTAGGCCTTGAGTTTCAGTTCTGAGAGACCCACCAGATAAAAGAAGTCAGGTCACTGAGGTTGGATTGTTGTGTCTAATGAGCTAGTCAACTTAAAAAAAAAAAAAGACCTTCAGAAAATTGACAGATGTTACATCATTTCTTCATTTATTTAGTTTAATTATGAAGTTGATGATACCTACTGCACTTTGGACTTAGCCTACTACAGGGGATACTTGAGAATTTGATACGCCATTTCACCAACGTATGAAAAATCAAACAAGTATCAAATAATGAAACTGTGGCAATAAATATTGCAAACTGTGAATGTGAGAAAAAAGAACACAGAGATGTGACAGAGAGTCGTGGAACAAGAAGATGGCTGCTCTAATTGCTTCTTCTTGTGGTCTCAGACCTTGAAGAATGTGTCATTCCTTCTACATGCAAAATGATGTGGTGGCAGAAAACACAAAAAGTTGTCAAAGCCAAGAAAGTGATAAGGATCAGCTAGTGTGCTGTGATGAATGTATAGAAATAAGAAAAGAATCAGCCTAACTACAGACACAGGTAGACAAGGAAATCATCCACCTAAGTGTACTCCGGCCCATGTACTCACCACTATGAGGAACAGCAAGACAAAGCAGAAGTCACATTACACTTGAGTTGACGTTTAAGCAAGAGTCTGTAGCAACAGATAGACTTCATGCTGCTGCACTTTCACAAGACTCAGTAAAGGCTTTAGACTTCTATCTAATTGCGTATAAATCTTAGAAATAATTTGACCTGATAAATATTTGAAAGCTTCCTCTGGCTTCCTGTATGTGGTGGCAGCCATAAACAACCAATTATTATTGCTATGATTTTGATTAGTATCAATAATAAATATCTTGGGCCTTTGAAATCTTGTTGGTACAGTGACAAAATACTCACAGTCATTGTTTCTAAAATGACACAGCAGAGCACAGGACTGTTTGTGCTTAGAGTATGTTTTTTTCAGATAATAGCCACACTGCAGCTAACTGGCATATTAGACAATAATATTCTTATGACAGAAGACACAGGGGGAAAGTTGAAGGGAGGAAGACACAGCATCAATCTGTCAATGAAGGAATAATTTTTATTCAATCAAAGCCTCTGCGTCTCCATGGCTACTAACTCGTGCTCTAAGCATGGACTTTGTTAGAAACAGAGGATAATTAAACTTTAATTCTGTATATTTGTCAGTTTTACTATTCTTTTGGAAAAAGTAGATCAATTCTTTACCACCTTCACACTTAGGTATCATTTCCTCCTAAAATTGGAGAGATTAGTTCTTATACCAATTCCGTAATTGACAGGAAAACATGGGTACGTTAGTCAACTTAACAAAAATAAATTTAAAATGGGTATTTAAACAAAAATTGCATGCAAATATTTATAGCATTGCTAATTTAGAATACCCCCAGATGGAAGCATGTCAAATGTTTATCAGATACTAAACTGGTCATGTGGGATACATCCATTCAAGGGAATATTACACCTTTGAACAAACAGAATAAAACCATTTTCTCCCTCTCATATATGTGGTTGCCTATTTTATCCAGAACTCAGAGAAAAACATAACAGATTATAACACCTCTGATGAACAAAAGCATTTCTTTGGTAAGTCAAAGACGTAGTTAAATTAGCCATTGACTATCATGCATTATATGTTTATGATTTGTTAACTGAAAATGTGAATTTATAAAAAAAACATTACTGGGACTTTTCTAAAGGTCTCAACTGTTTTCTGGTGGCCTGTTACATGAGGACCAGGCTTGTGGGGGTTTCTGTTCCACCTGGTCCCCCAGCCATTTAGTCCCAGATAAAATTACACAGAGAATCTACATTTGGTTATAAACTGATTGGCCCATTAGCTCAGGCTTCTTATTAGCTCTTGTAGCTTATATTAACCCATTATTCTTATCTATGTTAGCCACATGGCTCAGTACCTTTTTTAGCAGGGAAGATCACATCTTGCTTCTTCTATGGTCTGGGCAGGACTGGGGGAAGAGCTTCCTTCTTCCCAGAATAGTCCTGTTCTTATTTCCCCGCCTCTACTTCTTATCTGGCTGCTCGCCAATCATCATTTATTTAAAACGTAATTGAGAGAATGCAAAATCATCCCACACCAGTGGCCTAGCTCAAATGGCTGTGTAGTTAAAGGGTTAAAAGCAACCTGTGACATCATAGCACTTTCCAGACAGTAATTAAATGGAATCATCTTGAAGACATATTGTTCCCTAGATGGTCCTTTGGAGGAATGCAGACAAAAGTGCTCTCTCAGTGGTATACTGTGGTGTGTTAATCTATCATTCAGATCCATTATCACTAATTCTCTCAATGCATTAGTAAATATACTGACACTTACCACAGGTCAACTGCGTCAAAAGAGGAGTCTCTACCTGGTAAGATCCCTTAAGATCACAGAGTTAATAGCATGAATCATTAACAGAGTTCATCCTCCAGATAACCTGACCAACCTTGGCTTTCCAGTGTGCTTAACTAATTCAGTGTAAGTTCCCAATTCCCCAAACCACAACATTTGCAGTATCATTTCTCAGCACTCAGACCCCACGTACACATATATAATACCTTTCAGCTTATTTTCAAATGGTTCTCGGTCTCAATATTTCTTTGTTCTTTAAGTTCATTTTTTGTTTTTCAAATTATCTGATCATTATATAATAAAGAATAAACATCCATAACTAATGCTGAAAATCTTAAAAACAAACAAACAAACAAGCCTCATATGCTATGCCCATTTTTTTCCACTTACATTCTGTTTCGTACTGGATGTTCTACCCAGAAAAATTAGGTAAAAATAAGACATAGAAAACACTCAAATCAGAAAAAGAAGGGTAAAGACACCTTGTTTTGAAGAGATACGATCATAGAAACCCAATAACTTCCAGAAACAAATTTGTAGAAATAATAAATTCAGTAACATTGAATGTTATAAAAATCATGGTTCAGAAATTAGTAGTATGTATATACCAATAACAAACTATCTGGAAAAATGAATAAGTTCTTTTTACTCTTCCTCAAGAAAGCTTCTCTTTACAAAACACAGATAATCGTCACAAAAAAACCACAGCCAATTAAGATGCAGAGTTTGCACCCTTGTCCTAAAGTATACTTCTAAAATACAATTCTCACAATTAAAGCAGGGATTATTGTCAAAGGGAAGTCAGAAAGACTTTAAGATCAGAGAGTCGAGGTGTTTATATGAGATTTTGTCTCCTAAAAATAGCAGAGCTATGCCCATAAAATTTCACCACATGGCAGGCTAATCAAGAGTGAACAAGTGCAACAGGAATAGACTTGCCTGCGCTGGTGGATGGAAGCCCAAGAGTCCTCAGAGAACTTCTACTCAAAGAAATACAGGCAACTAAGAAATATTGAGTGTGAGAAATAGTCTTCTCCAGTGAAGAGCACACCAAATGTTGTCCAATACAATAAGTCAACTCTGAAAACACATATACATGTAACATTATACAGACTGAATAGCTAATACATAGACATAGACAGATACATGGATATATGCATATAAAAACAATTAATGAAAAAAGCAATGATTTTGAAAAAAATGAAGAGGAGCATATGGAGAATTTGATGGGAGGAAAGGAAGAGGGTGAATTATGTAATTATATTATAATCTCAAGAAACAAAAGAAATAATGAAAATGTTAAAAGCTAAAAGAAAAACAAAGAAGCAGCTAAGTGAAGAACCTAACTCTATTATTACCCAATATGCTAGAGAAGATGAAAGCCTGTCTCCAATCAGTAAAGGAACCAAACAGTGTAAATCATAAATGAATTAAAGATGAGACTAGAAAAGCAGTTAAGAAATCACTGTGCAGAGAGATACATTACATGGATTTGCTTTTATTTAGCACAACTTAGTGAAAGCGGAAGGGCTATATATTCAAAGTTAATGAGAAATTAACATGATTCAGGAACCAGCATATGGCTTTGTAGAAGCATGGCCAAAGTACCCAAGAGATATTTCACAAGAGAAGAGATATGTAAAACCACAGGTATATGAAATTAAGTTAAAAAATAACTGATCATCAGAGAAATGTAAATTAAAACCACAATAAGGATTTTTTTTAATTTTTTTTTTTTTTTTTTTTTTTTTTTTTG
>NW_026067937.1:2001647-2055242 GCF_014885135.2 Alexandromys fortis
GAAGGAAGGAAGGAAGGAAGGAAGGAAGGAAAGAAAGAAAGAAAGAAAGAAAGAAAGAAAGAAAGAAAGAAAGAAAGAAAGAAAGAAAGAAAGAAGTGGAAACTACTATCTATAAATTTTCAAAAATCACAGGTATCAATTAGATAACGATATGGTAGGTTTAGGTTGGTAAGACATTGTTATCATCTAGGCAAACGCAAACCTGGCCCTGGCCCTGGAGGACCTGGCAGAGGCATGGGATGAAGAACCCTGTTCCTGTACAAAGATCCCTTTAAGGGACAAGCTCTACCCACTCCAACTCTCTTTCTGTCATTTCTCTGAGGAGGCAGGTTTCTGTATCTGTCTCTCTCTGCCTCTTTCTTTTTCTCTCTCATCTGTCTTATCTTTCATTTCAGTCCCTTCCCTTCCCCAATAAACTTCCTTTTCATGTAAGCTGTTTCTGATGGCGTGCCTGTACCCTGTCATAGGCTCCGCGGTTCCACCTCACACTGTATATCATTACAGATGCTATTAAGGAAAAACCAAAATCAATGTGTTTAAATCTGCCTTCACTTTTATACACACACATACACGCATGCTTTCAAAGACTGTTCAGAAAGATCTGGGTTTAAATAAAATATGTGAATTATAAAAACATTCAGTAATATTATAATGTTAATCCCAACATAGAGAATAAGACCACTACCACAATTTGTGCCATATTTGAAGCAAGCTTGATTTTTATTGGGATTCACCCCAGAGCTGGCCAGCGACTGCCTCCTGAGTCAGGTTAAAGAGAGCAGCCCCAAATCTACCTCTTAGGCCTCTTTTAAAGAGTAAAATCATGAGTAGTACAAGATACACAAGGAAGACAATGGGGCAATAATGAAATTAAAAAAAAAGAACAAAAAAGCAAAGAAGGGCTGGAGAGCTGGCTCAGAGGTTAAGAATGCTGACTGGTCTTCCAGAAGTCCTGAGTTCAATTCCCAGCAACTACATGGTGGCTCACAACCATCTACAATGAGATCTGGTGCATGGAGGCAGAGCACTGTGTACATAATAAATAAAATTAAAAAAAAAAAAACCAAAGAAACAAACAACAACAAGAAAAGAACTTTAAAAGAAGTCATGTGATTAGGTTAGGGGAGAACAAGGTTATCCTCAAAAACAAATCAAGGTCATGGGTTAGAAGAGGTCAGGCTCCAGGAAAGTGAGAGCATTCAACTCTCACAGAAAATAGAACCTTGTTTTTAAAACAAGCATAATGGCCCCTGCCTTCAAAATGAAGTCAGGCAGGTTCCTCAATAAATGGGGTTCACATTCAGTTAGCAGTTATTTAATTCCAAGTGCTATGGTAAGCAACTTAAATGCATTTTTCCAATTTCTTGTTAGGTATTCATGTTAACAGAGTTTCAGGTATCCCATAAATGGAGCAACTGCATTCCCATGTCTGCAATCAGAGACATTGTTGCACCAGACAAATGAAGCAATCAGACAATGGAGATCAAAATGCCATTGGTAGGTATCAACATCACAAAAGGTCAGGAGGTAAATTCTGGAGGAAGAAGTAGCCTCAGTTTGAAATAGCACTTCACAGTATTTGTTGCCCCAGAAACTAGACCCTTAAGTTATCTCTAACTAATACACACTCTACTAAACAAAAAGATAGACAAGGAGGAGCCTAAGGGTTTCCTTCCTATACTCTTTTCACCAATCACAGAGCTTGCCAGGCTTGGGTCTCCTCTGGAAAGAGACTTTGAGATATGGAGCCATATGAAGTTCACTGGGTATGTTTTAAGGACCAACAAAAAGAGATTTGAGGAAAGGATGATTAGCCAAGGAAGTTATTGAACTGGGAAGTATTTTTGTAGCAGAGGAATTTGCATATAACCTGTTGTAATAGGCCACTTGTCAGTTCCCAGCTGCTCGGCAGTTCAGGCCTAAAATAATCACTCAGAAACTATATCATTTGAATCACTGCTTGGCCAACAGCTTATGCATATTTTTAGCTAACTCTTACCTCTAAATTTAACCCATTTATATTAATCTGTGCATCACCAAGAGGTCATGGCCTACCAGGCAAGTTTCAGCATGTCTGTCTCCACAGCTTCTCTTTGACTCTGCCTTCTTCCTCCCAGCATTCATTTTAGTCCCCCCACCCCTGTTCTGCCCTGCTCTGCTATAGGCTCAAAGCAGTTTGTTTTAACCAATGGTATTCACAGCATACAGAGGGGAATCCCACATCACCTTCCCTTTTCTGTTTAAATAAAAAGGAAAGTTTTAACTTTAACATAGTAAAATTACATAAAACAGTTACCAAGCAAGAATTATACTTACAATATTTGTATATCTACTTTATCTTTTGTCATATCTAAGGAAAATACAACTATAACTGTAAATTCTTCAACTCCATCAAAAACTGCAGAAGGATATGATATTGCCTAAGAAATCAGGAAGTGCATTGTAAGCAACTCCTGAAACTCTAGAACTCAAGAGACATCTTGCTTCGTGGACAGTCACCCAAAGATTTTTGTACCATTGGGGCATCCATCTTCAACCTACAGGCCCATAGTATCTGGCAGACTTTTCAAAGAAGTAGGACATTTCAAAGACAATTCCACCTATATCGGCAGTATGTCAGTCACTTTCTTCTGTATCCTGAAGAATATCTGGTAGACTCTTTCATGAAGCAGGAACCCAGAAGAATTGTCTCACCTTTAAGCAAGTTCAGCAATCCTTTCTTTGCAGGTTCTGAATGTCCAATCCATCAAGCAGTACAGGCAAGAGCAGTTTCTTGCCTAAATGGCTAACCAACTCCATAACTAAATGGACCTCTCTGATGCCCATCTTCCTCTTGAAGTAATTGGTGCTGCCAGGAGCAGATGTGTCTCAGTGTCATGAAAAGTTGTAAGTTCTTAAAACATTTTAAATGCCATATTCTGTAGTCTTTGAAAGGTATGGAGAATGTCTATCCATCTGAACTACATCTCTATACATTTAGAAAATCTAACTAACATGACTACAAGCTTTACTATTATAGATGATTATCTATTAACCTATATTTCTTAATTATACATTAAATTTTCAAATGAGCTGCACAAATGAAACACCTTAATTAAGAGCAGAAATATACATATAACAAAATTAGACTTAAATTTGTTAAAATAAACCAAGATCTATACCAATGCAAAGTATCCATCTTTATAGCAATAACCCAAAGAGGTATGGAGCAGGAATGACTACATTTGTCTGGTGTTTAGGCAGAGACCTAAGAATTTGTATTCCTACAATGATGAGACTTTGTTTGCAGGATGATTAGAGTAGGTAGCATACTATTACAAGTCTGCTCCCTTTGTTTCCAGAGCTTCTGTATCCATGACTCACCTAAAAGACATCACCAGTCAATAATGCTACAATTTGGCAAAAGACACCCTTAATTTTCAAAAGTAGGAAATAGGCAAAAATTGCATACCTTAAGCAAGTAGCCAATAGTAATTGTCCATCAGAAATGTATATATACACATGGTAATAGAAAACCAAAGAAGAGATTCTTCAAAACCATGGATCACAATTATACTCATTTATACATAAATTTAAAGACTGTAAAGACACCTTTTATTTGTAGATTGAAAGAAAAAAATTGTAGATGCTTTTAGTAACAAGAATAATTGACAGATCTATTGTGACATTTATCAGAATATGACAATTTTCACAGAGATCGGGAAAAAAAAAACTAAAGCCTGTATGGAATCATAAAAAATTCTGAGTGGTAAAAGCAAACCTACACAAACAGAAACTGAAGGTATAACTAATCCAAAATGTCCTACATTGTACTAACCAAGCAGCAAGGTAATATCATAAAACATGAAATATGAACCCACAAAACAGAAAGGATGACCCAAAAATTAAATCCATGAATGCAAACTTATTTTAGTTAAAGATAGTAAGAAACTGCAATGGATAAAAAGTCTTGCCAATAAATGGTGCTGGGAAACTAGGCATCCATACAAAAAAGGATGAGACTAGCCCTACCTTAAAATACTATATTTAAAAGTAACTCAAAATTGAATAGACACTTAAATATATGAGATGAAATCACTAAAAAAAAGCCTCGGTGAAATGCAAAAGTTCAGACCATGAAAGCAAAATTGGCAAAGGGGATAATAATCAACTAAAAGTCTGCACAGCACATGAAACCATTAGTATAGTAATGAGACAACTTCAGAATGGGAGATGATTTTAAAAATCATCAGATAAGAAATTTATAATCAATATATATTTAAGGAACCTAAATAAAACAAATGCCTTGAAAAGTAATCATTAATATCACACATCTACAAACCCTGTGACCTGTAATAGCAACCTGCCTGAAAGACATACTGGTGCAAAAGTGGGAAGGAACCAATCACTTTTTATTGGATCTAAGGTCCACTCCATAGCAGGGTATCCATACCTGCTAAAGTTGCTTAGAACCTAAGACTAGATAGATTATGGGGCTAAAAGAAAACCTACTATAGTTATTTTGCTAAAAGCACAATGCAATAAAAAGACGGAATCACATAGTGCTATACCCATAAATCAGTACCTTATGCCAACTTCAAAAGAGAAACTTTTTCTTCCATTTGTTGGAAATAATTGCAGACCTACAACTGGACAATACAAAAAGAATGAAAGACTTTAAAGTACTCAGTCTTAACTGGTATGCTGTCATACCAGTTAAACCTCTGCCCTCAATACTCAGGGATCTATGCAGAAGAAGAGGTGGCATGATTGTAGGAGCCAGAGGTGATGGATGACTCCAAGGAAACAGTGTCTTTCAGATGCAACAGGACTGATACATATATAGACTGTAGCAACATGCATCAGATCTGAACAGGCTCTAGCTAGATAGGGTTCCAGCACTGAGAAGGTGAGGTAGAAATGGGATCCTGCTCCTTACCGAGAAGCTACTTATCATTGCTACAGGATGACAAAGAAAAGCTAAGCTTTTTCCAATGGATTGAAACTGAGTATAACAGCTATACTCCATGCCGAGTAGTTGATCAACAGAAAATCAAGTCCATGATGCAGGCGCATGCGTGCATGTATGTGTGTGTGTGTGTGTGTGTGTGTGTGTGTGTGTGTGTATGTATGCATTTCCTGTTCCATTTTATTTTGTTTAGGAAATGTAATTTTATTTGTTTTTTGTTTGTTTATTTCTTTTAAGAGGTGGGGATGCTGGAGAGATGACTCAGTATTTGAGAACATTGGTGGCTCTTCCAGAGGACCCAGGTTCTATTCTCAGCACCCACATGGCAGCTCACAACTGTCTGTAACTCCAGTTCCAGGGTATCCGACACCCTCACACAGACATACATGCAGGTAAAACACCAATGGACATAAAATTAAAAAATAAATTATTAAGAGAAGGAGAGAAAGCACATGAAAGTGAATAGAAATGTGGGGAGGATTTGGGGGAGGTTGAGGAGGATAATATCCATGATCAAAATATATTGTTTGGAAAAAATTAGATTAAATAAACAGTTAAAATAATTAACTGGATAAATTACCTGAAAAGGCATTTGTTAAATGAAGATAGAGAAATCCATCCAGATCCAACATATAGCTCTAAACCTGTGGCCCTAGTTAAACTTCATGGGTCACAAAACAAAATGAAGAACCTTGAACACAAGAGGTAAATCAACAGGGCACTATATGGGTCAGAGTAGGAGTTTTTTATATGTGTAAAATTGTCTGAAACTTAATTTAATTAATAAAAATAGCCAACAATTATATGGAAAATTGTTCAACATCACTAGTCATCAGAGAAATTCAAGCCAAAATTATAATGATATGGAGAGTGGCTATTAAGAAAATCATAAAAAAGCAAATGCTAGTGAAGACATACAGAAAGGGTGCCCTTATCACTTGCTGGTTTGAGTGCCAAATATCAGAGCCATTATGAGAAACACTATTCAGAAATCTGCAAACAGAACTGTTACATGATCGTGCAATAACAAACAGGAAATTTACCTGAAGTAAGTTCAATCAGGATCTCAGAAAAACATTCATACCTATCTATATATTGTTGTAACAGTCACAATAAGCAATAGAAGGAATGAGTCCAGGTCCCTGGAACCAACCCAGGCACCTTTGTGTGTGTGTGTGTGTGTGTGTGTGTGTGTGTGTGTGTGTGTGTGTGAGAGAGAGAGAGAGAGAGAGAGAGAGAGAGAGAGAGAGAGAGAGAGAGATACAGTCACAAAAATGAAACATTGATATAACTTGAGAACAGTATGTTAAATGACATAGGAGAGGAGAAGGGAGAGAGCGAGGGGGGAAACAAACAAACAAAAATACCACACATTCTCAGTTAGTGGCCTCAACAAATTATAAAGTAGAAAGTTATTCATCATTACCTGGAAAGGGATACAGAAGGGTACATACATAATGAATGATTCAAAAACTCAGGTACAGTTGCATAAGAGAAATGATTCATTATTATTGTTACTAATTAGTAAACTAGCACATAAAGAAATGCACTTTATTGTGACATTTTCAGATGATGTTTCTGTAGCTCCCATTCCTTTGCTGCTTTTCCTGTTCCCTGTGCTTTCCTAAAGGTCCCTTTTCTCATCCCAAAGCTTCTTTACCCCTGAGGTGTCCTCTTCTCTCTCCTCCCTCTCTGAAGATACTTCCCCTTCTTTTGATCACCTTTCCAGCTTTTTGTTTTATTATCACGACAATCACATATACACGCAAATGCTCAACTCAGATGATACATACACAAGTAACATTATATAAACTGAACAGGTTATAGTTAGGAGTATAGATGTATATAGACATACATATAGACATGTAATAACAATCAGTGAGAAAGGAGGCCATGAATTTGAAAGAGAGCAAGGAGAGAATTATGGGAGGGTTTAGACTTTAAACTTTAGAAAGAGGAAAGGGAAGGAATAAATGTACCTCAAAATTTAAAAAAAGAAAATTCTATACATGTAAAAAATTAAAGTCTGGGATCCACATATGTTTTGTGTTTATGTTTTTGAGTCTGAGTCACCTTATTTAATATAATTTCGAGTTTCATTTATTTTCCTACAAATGCCATGTTTAAGAGAAATAATTTTCAACGTGGTATTATTCCTCAGACTAACTATTGCCAATAGCCACCTATAAGAAATGACCCATGTTAGGGTGAGAGAGATGCCAGATGATTCTGCTTGCTTATTTTACATTGAATGCATGTCTTGAAATGTCACGCTATGTCCTGTGAATTTGTAAAGTTATTACATGCCAATTAAAGCTTAATTAGCAAGAAACACAGAGATAGAGATGGGATTCACAACTAATTTGAATTCACGTTATTGCCTTTGTCTACAGAGCTCGAATACTGAGTAGCTGCATAAAATACGAGGAGGCTTCAGTTGATTACATAAATCAACGTCTGGCCTATACTGAAAACAGAATGCAGGTTTAAAATGGTTTTTGTCAACCAGTGGTAAAATGAATGTTTGTATATGTCTGAATATTACTGTCTGCTCCTCCTATTAGAACACCATAGCTTACTTTAGCTGACTCCAGAGAGTCATAAATGCTGTTAAAAGGACCTCCCTTCACAGGGAATCAGAATGTGCCTTTCTCTGAGCTTTACACAGTTTGCAAATCTTACAGAAAACAGCTGACAGAAATGAAGACAATACAGATGCCCCCAAGATGAATCTACAGAAAATAAGAGCCTCCTGCGTTAGAACTTTAACTATTTAGCTTATTTTGCATACATTAATTTTTAGTTCCTAAGTTAAATCATCCATTTTCCCAGTCAAGACCTACTGTTGTTATGTAGTTACACATGTTTTGGATAATGCTGTGTGGAAGCTTATAGTTGTATAACAATTCAAATTTTCTTTTATATGCTACACTAAAAATGTTCTAACCCACATTGTTAAAAACCAAGATGCATTACTCTCAAATTGTAAATTCTTCAACATCCTACAAACAGCACCTTCAAGCTCAGTGATATAATTTAAAAATATGTTTACCTTTGAACAGTATAATGTTACATATACTTTATAATAATATAAATTTGTGTATGGATTTCAGTATTTGTACAAATGCAGTATCATAGCCTAGGGATTTGATTTCTAAAAGCAAGATAAATATGAGAGCTGGGAAGACGGCTCAGCAGGCAAAGATGCTTGCTGTGCAAGCATGGTAATGTGAGTTCAATCCTTGAAGCATATGCAGCAGTGGAAGTAAAGATGTGACCTTACAGAGCTGTCTTCTAACCTCCACTTGCTTGCCATATTTAATATTCTATACATGCACATGTTGCAACTACGCCATAAAAATAAATGAGGAATTCTTAAAATGTAAATATGAAACGGGACTGAAAAAGGATTAGGGTTAAGTAATTTCATCGCTAGTAAGAATTTTCTCTTTAAATCTTAGTCCACAGAGCTCCATTTGAACTTGTAAAAACAGTTACAGTGCTTATTTTTATAACCATATTATTATCATACTAACATGTTCCAAGCACTGGTAGCAACTGCTGAGCACCAGCAATGTCACTAGAACACAGACCCCACAAGGACCTGAATTTACCTGGGGTTCCCACCTGTCAGCATCTGGATCAGAGACTGACACACAGTCCCTGAGCCTCAACTGATAACTCCATTTAGAGTGCATCAGAGCTGCATGAGAGCTGCATTTAAGAAGGATCAAAACTGCAGTGATTTCTTTGCAGATAAGCCAAGTTTTCAAACTGGATCTCTATTCCTCTGTACATTCTTCGGGATTAAATTGTTAACTTTATCAACAAGAATAGTAACTATTTTATTATTTTATTATATTTCTTATTTGTGTGAAAGATATAATGTGCTTCAAATTTTAATTACAAAGGAAATCCAGGGCCTGTAGGGTGGAGGTTATAGTATTGGAAGAAAAAGGTGCAGTTTTAGAAGGAGGTGTCTAATCATTTGAAGAGAAATTTTAAATTGTTACAATAAGACAACTTTGGTAATGGAGGAAGGTCATTGGTTAATTAATAAAGAAACTGCATGGCCTCATGGGTTAAAACATAAGTGGGTGAAGTAAACAGAACAGAACGCTGGGAGGAAGAGGAAGTGAGCTCAGACTCGATAGCTCTCCTCTCTGAGGCAGACACAATGAAGCTCCGACCCAGGATGGATGTAGCTAGAATCTTCCTGGTAAGCACACCTTGGGGTGCTACACACATTAATAGAAATGGGCCAAACAGTGTTTATATGAATACAGTTTGAGTGTTGTTATTTCGGGTAAAGCTAGCCAGTGGCGGGAGCTGGGTGGCGGAATGCAACCTGTAGTTCCTTCAACACTTTGGCAAGTCAGTCCTGATGGCTCAGGGTTGTAATCCTAGCTACTTGGAAGACAGAGATAGAAAGATTGCTAGCTCAAGTACAACCTGTAAAACTTATCAAGACCTGTCTCAAAATAAAACTAACAAGAGAATGGTAACCTTGGGAAGTAGATACCACAGGCCACTTGTAGCCAGCCTGTCCCTGCATTCTCCCAGATCTGTTATAGTTGTAACTCATGGTAGTTTGCAATCCATGGCCACTATGCAGGTGCTATGTAACATCTCTAGGAAAACAGCTTGTCAATGGAGATTCACCACTCTCCCCGCATACTCCAATAAACTGAAATCCCCCTGAAGATATTAAAACTGAGTTCTTAATGAAGATCTATTCCCATTCTGTGGGCTGTCATTTTGTCTTGTTGAACATGTCCTTTGTTTTACAGAAGCGTTTCAGTTTCAAGAGGTCCCATTTATTAGTTGTTTCTCTCAGTGTCTGTGTTGCTGAGGTTATATTTAGGAAGTGCTTTCTTCTGTGCCAATGAGTTCAAGTGTATTTCCCACTTTCTCTTCTATAAGGTTCAGTGTGACTGGCTTTATGTTTAGATCTTTGATCCATTTGGACCTGAGTTTTGTGCATGGTGATAGATATGGTTCTATTTTCATTCTTCTACATGTTGATATCAAGTTATGACAACACCATTTGTTAAATATGCTTTCTTTTTTCCACATCAGAGGTCTGATATCCAAAATATACAAGGAACTCAAGAAATTTGTTATCAAAAGAACAAATAATAAAATAAAATACTGGAGTATAGACCTAACCAGAGAACTCTCAACAGAGGAACCTAAAATGGCTGAAAGACACTTAAGGAAATGTTCAGCATCCTTAGTCATCAGAGAAATACAAATCAAAAACTGAGATTCCATTTTATACCTGTAAGAATGGCCAAGATCAAAAACACTGATGACAACTTATGCTGGAGAGGTTGTGAGGTAAAGGGACCACTCTTGCATTGCTGGTGGGAGTGCAAGCTGGTAAAATCCCTTTGGATGTCAGTGTGGCAATTTCTCAGAAAATTAGGAAACAACGTTCCTCAAGACCCAGTAATATCATTTTTGGGTTTATATACAAAGGATGCTCAATCTGCCGCAAGGAAATGTGCTCAATTATGTTCATAGCAGCTTTGTTTGTCATAGCCAGAACCTGGAAACAACCTAAATGCTCCTCAACTGAAGAATGGATAAGGAAAATGTGGTATATTTACATGATGGAGTACTACACAGCAGAAAAAATAATGACATCTTGAATTTTGCAGGCAAATGGATGGAACTAGAATACATCATTTTGAGTGAGGTTACCCAGATACAGAAAGACAATTATCACATGTACTCACTCATAAGTGGTTTTTAAACATAAAGCAAAGAAAACCAGCCCACAAATCACAATCCCGAGAACCTAGACAGCAACAAGGAGCCTAAGAGAGACATACATAGATCTAATGTACATGGAAAGTAGAAAATGACAAGATCTCCTGAGTAAATTGGGAGCATGGGGAGAGAGTTGAAGGGGAGGGGAGAAGTAGAGGAGGGAGCAGAGAAAAATGTTGAGCTCAATAAAAATAAATTAAAATTACTTTATAAAAAACTGAGTTCTTAGGTCTGCATGATTACAAGCAACCCAATAAATTATTTAACTCATGAGAAACATGGACCCTGACAGAGAAATCCATAGACTTTAAAGATGGAGTTGGCAGGAATGACCATGTCCTGTCTGTACTAGTGTATTATTAGTATATAACACAATGTGTAAATATTAGCTTTGTTAACATATCTTTACTATATCACACTCTCTGAATCAATAATCTGGACACGGATTAGCTGTGTCTTCTCTTCATGGTCACATAGCCTGGGAAAATATGTAAACTGATGCTGTTCAAGGTTTTTCAAAACTCAGAGGGTTGTTAGCAGATCTTCAAAGCTGAAGAACTTAGCCCCTTGGGTTTGACTATCAATTTTTGCCATTTATCCCACTCCGGGGATTTATCACATATTAGAATTCTTATGGAGTGGTAAGCCTAATAAAATGGTCTCACTCGACCTTCATCATCGGAGCAATGCCTGATGAACCTTGTCATCTGTCATAGACTAATCAAGAGGTGCATGTTCCTCTCTTCCATATTGTATTAGCTGGAAAGAAGCAGAGATTCCACCAGTTGTCAAGAGGAGGAGGCTACAGAAAACAATGACTCACTGAGATTTGCCTAGGATGTAGATATAGGGCTTTTCTTATTTTGCCTCTCAACTGAAGAGAGCTTTGAGTACAGTTGCTGTTCATTCCGCTTGGTGACAGATGCATTAAGGGCTTTGGCTCAGATACTACATAGGGAAAATAAATATGTAGTCATTAGCATGAAAAATAAATAAATGGTATTCAAGCCCGAATCTCTGACACAGTGGAGAATATGTGCTGGATACTGAAAGAGCCTGTGTCACTAAAGGCTTTTTATTTCCTTTAACTATTATACACCCTTAGGAGGATGCTCAGAAATATGATCAGAGAACAAACTTTCCACGTATCAGGATCTTCTAAAGAGCCTATGAAACTACTGATCCTTGGTTCCCATCAGGTTCTGTCTTGGTCTATCAAAAATGAGGCTTATAAATTTCTAAGTTCAGCTTGTTTAAGCCTCATAATGGTGGGAAATTTCTCCAGATATTTATATTGATAAATAAAATGTTTTAAATGATCAAATCCACCCACTCAGTGAGCTGTTGGAACTAAATCTCTCTATACCAAATAACATTTTAAACACCAGTGTAGTAAAGATACAGATTTTTTTTATCAGAATTAGATACAAAATTAGGAAGTGGGAGGCTTGGTAAGTGGAAGGCATTAAGGTTCATCCTATGTGTAAAAATGATTTTGAAACATGTCGCATCAGTAATCAGTACCCCACTTAATGCTGTGTCTCATCTCTACTTTAGTGAACTGTTGACCTCATCTTTAATGGTGGCAGTCAGGAGATCCTAGACATCACTTCAGTGCAGTCCTTATCTGTCACTTTCTGCCCCTGCACTCATGGAGTGGCGCTCTTTAGGATGGCTATGAGAAACAACTTATTCATTCTGAACATTCTATTGCATTAAAATCTATGGAACTTTGTTGATCCGTGAAAATTAAGTGCTTGGGACAGATTGCCAGACACAATCAAATCAGTTATTTTTGTCTTTTTATTCCATCCCTGGGGCCTTTATGGAGGATTATAGTATTGAGTTCCAACTGTCTATGGGCATGAGGAGATTGTTAACGCACCTGGACTGGATTTGTTCTTAGTTAATTCTTCTCAGGGTACCTCCTATTCTTTGATTTGTTACTTCCTAAAATAAATCATACACATAAAATCCTTAATCTGGTGCTCTGTTTCTTGTCAGAGCCCGAGAGAAGGCAACTGGTATATAAAATAGCTCTGGAAGGCAGACTCGGCCTCCATTTATTGGACTAAAGATCATATCAGTTAAATGATAAATATCCCATTGCTGTTAATAGTGGAAACCATAACACCCTGTGATATGTGATACACATGACTGTCTGAGTTTTTCATCCAAGTGAATTCAGAGAAGCACAAGTGTATGATGAGATAAAGGTTTATAAGATAACATGAATTGCTGGATGGGATACAAGCACTTAAGTGAAAAAAAGCTATGAGGTCATATTATTTTCTTAAAATAGAAACTGACAATTTCAATATCAACTCCAATATGTTTAAAACAGAGGATCCACGAGAATAGAGATATTATATATCAAGATATTCCTAGGATTAAAACAATAGGAAGTTAGATATTGTGTACAACCAGACAAAATCAACTCCTGACAGGTAGACAACTGAGATTACTGGCTATAATGAAGACCATGATCCTGTATTTATGTAAATTCCTATTTCAGTGCTCACTTATCACGGTAGAGTCCTTTCTCTCTGGAGAAGAAACTCTACACTCATTTTAAACACATAAAGGTCTAACTTCTTTCCCCAAGGGCAACTGGGAGAAGGCCTCCTCAGAGAAACTGTCAGTGATGCAATACACAGAACATTCCAGCTCTGATAGATCCATAGTCTTTTACAAGTCTTTTATTAGCTTTTAATAGCTAAGTCCAAAACTGTGGCTATGAACTTAGGTCAGATTGGCTGTTTACAAATGCAATTACCAAAGGAAACTCAAGCTTATATTGGACACACCAGCCCACTTGATATTTTCTCCAGTTCATTTCCGGGCAATTAACCTGGGTACACTTAGCAGCTAGAATAATTTCACCTGTTCCTGGCCTAGGAGCAAAGAAGCCTCATGTCAGCAACCATGATGTTGAAGCCCTGTAAGCTGCACGCTACTCCTACCACTGAGATAATAAGTTATAAACCATCAACATCCCAGACAGAATCATCTATGTTCTTGGCATCTACCAAAAGTTTATTGAAGACTAGTACAATTCCACATATGGTGACCGAGGTGGCAGACCTGTTGGAAAGAAATAATTCATATTAAGAGTATGCATTTATCCCAGAAAAATCAAATTTTAGCTCTCCAATGTGGAAAGTACCTGACTCAAATGATTGTTCCATGAGGGAATTGGTTTGTTGTCCCAAAGCAAGGTAACAGGCAATAGCAGGAGATGCTTTTGCAGATGGAAGCCCTAGTGGTTATCTTGTGGATTGCACAACCCATTGGAAAACTTGGGATGGCTAAGACTTGACTGAGTGGTCTCCACAGAACACATTATGCCATTCAAATACAACCAAAGACCACTTCAGCGAAGGCTTTGTGATGAATTCAGATTAAGGCACAGAACAACTCCAGAGGAAGAATGCTCCTTCAGTTTATTTCAGTCAATAGTGGCTGCCGGGGCATTCAGAGTCCTTGTGCCCTTTATGCATGGCCCCTCAATGGATTCCCTTTTTCCGTCTCAAAACTAATGGCTTCCCTGTCTTATTCAGAAAGTTTCTCAGTTGTCCCAGTGGACATGCTTTTACAATGAGGGAACTACACAATGGGACTATTCCTCATTACCCTAAAGATAAGGGTCTCCAACCTTGGTCACTCTGACAACTCAATTCCACTTTAAACAGCCCAAGTGTCCAAGAAGTCCAAGCTCATTATCTAGTTTAAGAAAAGAGAGAGAAAATAAATGGCTAATACATCCTTAGGTCAGCTTTGCAGTCTGTGTTGCCATCTTACCTTCCTTAACCTGTCACTCTTCTTTATAGCCGTCAAAGAAGTTTTGCCCCGCTCTGCATTTTAAAATAAATCCTCAAAAGACACACTATAGATTTACAGAATCAATAAACTAACAAGTATAGTATACAAAAAGAGGAAAACAAACAAAATAAACTGAACCTCATAGAAGAGAAAGTGGGTAGTATACTTGAACACACTGGCACAGGAGACCACTTCCTAAACATAACCCCAGTAGTACAAACACTGAGAGCAACAATTAGTAATTGGGACTTCCTGAAACTGAGAAGCGTCTGTAAAGCAAAGGACATAGTCAACAAGACAAACTGTCAGCCTAGAGAATGGGAAAAGATCATCACCAACTCCACATCAGATAAAGTACTGATCTCAGAAATATTCAAAGAACTCAAGAAACTTGACATCAAACGAATAAATAATCTAATGAAAAATGGCATACAGACCTAAACAGGGAACTCTCAACAGAAGAATCTCAAATGGCTGAAAGATACCTAAGGAAATATTCAACATCCTCAGCCATCAGAGAAATGGAAATCAAAACAATTCTGAGATTCCATCTTACACCTGTCAAAATGGCCATGATCAAAAACACTAATGACAGCTTATGCTGGAGAGAATGTGGGGTAAGAATAATGTAACAGGTCCTGCATTGCTAGTGGGAATGCAAACTTGTACAACTGCTTTGAAAATCAGTATGGTGATCTCTCAGAAAATTAGGAAACAGTCTACCTCAAGTCCTAGCAATACCACTTTTGGATATTAGACCCAAAGGAAGTTCATTCAGACCACAAGGACATGTGCTCAGCTATGTTCATAGAAGCATTATTTGTCATAGACCGAAGCTGGAAACAACATAGATGGTCCTCAACCAAAGAATAGATAAAGACAATGTGGTCCATTTACACATTTGAGTGTTACTCAGTGGTAAAAAAAAAAAAATGACATCTTGAAATTTGCAAGCAAATGGAGGGAGCTAGAAAAAAAAAAACATATTGAGTGAGTTAACCCGGACGCAGAAAGACACATATCATGTGTACTCGCTCATAAGTGGCTTTTAGACATAAAACAAAGAAAAAACGCCCTACAACCTACAAACCCAGAGAACGTAGACAACAAAGAGGACCCTAAGAGTGATATGCAGGGTTCTAACTAGGAAGGAGAAAAAGACAAGGTCTGCTGAGCAATTTGGGAGCATGGGAATCATGGGAGAGGGCAAAAGGGAAGAGGAGAGGAAGGGAAGAGAGTGGAGAAAAATTATAGTGGAATAAAAACAATAAAAAAGAAAAATATAAAGTTAGCCTTGCATTGAACTTACCAGTTCTATTTTCATGCCTATCAAATCAAAGTTACATCAAGCAAATCCAAACACTGGAAAGTCAAGAACATTATTCTCAATTTATAACGTAGAAGTATGGTGCTTGCCAGTATGATATTTTCCATCTGTTAACAAAATTTTTCTATTATGTACAAACAATGTTTTGATGAGTTGAACAAGAATGGCCCCTGTGGGCTCATAGAATTTGACTGCCTGATCACCAGTCAGTAGGTTTGTTTGAAAAATTAGGAAGTGTGCCCTTCTTGGATGAAGTGAATTGCTGGGAATTGGCTTCGAGATTTCAAAAGCCCAAGCCATTCTTAGTTAGTTTGCTAGCTCTCTGCCTTGTAGTTGTTCTAAATAGCTAAACTCTCAGTTCCTGCACATACACCATGGCTGCCTGCCTCCTATGCTCCCCACTGCAATGATTCTTTATCTGCCATGCCAGTCAGCCTCCAAATAATGACATGGAGACTTCTTTTTTAATATTTATTTATTTTGTATATAATATTCTATCTACATGTATGCCTGCAGGCCAGAAGAAGGCACCAGACTTTATTACAGATAGTGGTCAGCCACCATGTGGTTGCTGGGAATTGAACTCAGGACCTTTGGAAGAGCAGGCAATGCTCTTAATCACTGAGCCATCTCTCCAGCCCCCGAGACTTCTTATTACTTATGAAAACTCAGCCTATAGCTTAGGCTTGTTCCTAACCAGCTCCTATAACTTAAATTAGCCCATTTATATAAATGTACGTTCAATCACGTATTGTTACCTCTCTTCCATCTTACACCTACTGTTTCCTATCTGTGTCTCCTAAGCACCTAGATCTTTCTTCTCTTCCTTTCTCTCCCAGAAATCCCACCAATATTTCTTGCCTGTCTATTTTTATTATCAGATTTTTATTATACTAATCACACAATAATTTTCACACAGTGTACAATTATCCCAAACACTTACTGTAACAGTTATGAACTCTAACCCTCTGAAACTATATGCTCAAACTCTTTCTTCTATAAGTAGACTTGATTATGGCATCTTAGCACAGTACTAAAAACGAAATAGATAATGCAGTTGCCCACAATTCCTGCCTTTTGTAGCAAAGCTCATGTTAAATTCTATTTTTTAACATTTCTTTCTGAAGTCATCCCTCTCATTTCAAACTCTAAGCATTTTATACTTTATCTTTGTTACACCAATGCCTCATACAACTATGCTGATGGTATTTCAAATATATTCTACATATTATCTTGGTCCAAACTTTTGATGACCTTCTTAACTTAGGAATTATGTAAACGAATATTCATCAAGATATATATATATGTTAATTTCATACTAAATGCCAGACAGTCTGCCCAAGATCTAGAAATAAGACCCTAAGGGGTCCTCATTCTCATCCACATTTTTAACATTGGATAATGACTCTTAACATCTCCTGCTTGATGCGGCCAACAAATTCTTTTTTCCCAGAAAAGGAGAACTGTGAGTCCCTGTATTAAATATTTTGCTGACTATGAATCATTCTCTGTCTTTGCTGGACTGTCTTAAACCCATCCTTAATTCATAAGATGTACCTGCTCAAGTGGATATCTAACCTGAATTCCCTTCAGGCAGTATTCTCTTCCTCTGGTTTGTATTAATGTATTGTCCTTAGCACTTAGCTGACCCTCCCTGTGCATGTAAGTGTGAGAAAAGGTTTCAAAATCACCTAGATGCATTATTTGTACTGTTAAATTTAAACCTCCCAATTTCCAAGGCTTATCTTCTGTCATCTTCTTATACCCAATGCAATCTTAGACATAACATTATCTTGCATCTAAGATGCTCCTTTCAGCTCTCTAAGAGCATCATTTAACACAATGTTGTAAACTTCAGCCCAGACCAATACTCTCTTCTCTCTTGGCTGGGTAGAAGGACAATACCATTAGCCAACTGTGTGTGTGTGTGTGTGTGTGTGTGTGTGTGTGTGTGTTTTAACCTTTCAGCACCAGGACTCCAATAGGAAATAAAGCTTTGGTTAGGAAGGATCTTTCTTGGTTGACAGAGCTTCATTTGGCCCTTATTGATGGCTAAGTGTGTGTCTCATTATATATATTTAAACCATTTTCTTCAGAATTTCTGACTGCAGCTTTCATCGTGTGAGGCTGCACCTGATTGTCTTAAATTTTGTTTGGTCCTTGTATCTGTGGAGCTTCTTTGTCTCTTCAGGTGATCTCACTGGGGCCTGTCTTTGGATAAGACCTTCCATATGCCTTTTGTAGTACAAATGTACACAAATCCACTGACTAGCAAAGTCTGAAATTGCAGGTCTCTAGGGCTACCCTAGCCAGAAGGCAGAACTCACACTCTAAACTTTATATCGTAAATATCCCAGAGCAAATGGGCCTGGCTCGCTGAATGATTCTTTTAATCCTATTGTAAGTTGCCAGGGAACAAACTCTGCTCCCTCCCAGAAGATGCATGAATCACTCAACCCCTGTAACTCTTCTCAAGAACTCTTTGCATTCTGCAAGTCTCTGTGTAACAACTTGGCCTTGATGTGGGCAACTGGCTCATCGACAGCTATTTTTCCCATTCCTATCTTCTACAGTGGTGGTCGTACATCTCACCATAGATCTGAAGGTATTCAACAGTTTGAAATCTGTTCTCCTAATCATTCAGAACTCAGTTTTAAAACTCTCTGTCAATACAATTTTAGCATAATGTCATGCATGAATAAACACATACTGTTTGTTTTGAAAAAATCAGCACTCTACATATGGCTCATCAACCTCTTCTTTTACTTCTAATGCCTGGGATAATTTTTCATATTTCAGTTTTACTTATAATATGCGTAGGGCTAAGGGTATCAACAGATTTGCTTCTCTGAATGTGTAAAGCCCTTACAAAATTCTACCAAATTTCAAGGACTATTGGTTTATCTAATGATTATAATAAATACCTTGATGAGATCAAATTCATCTTTTAGCTGAGTTTTATTCCAATATGTATGGAAAACAGAAAGATAAATTCCACACAGTTTAATCCAGGATGAAAAAAATAATTCACAAAAGGCCACTCTTCACACAAAAAAGAGAGAAACAAAAGCTGTGACATGAATTTAAAAGATGATAAGATTTTACGCTCTGAATTACAACACTTATAGTTAGTGCACCATTGAGTTCTTGCTCTATAATCATGGTCCTGGATCTTGTCTCTAATTTGTCCCTTTCTTACAAGGACACAGATATACCCACACCCTTTGGTCTTTCATATGTTTCTCTCCCTACTTGGAATGCCCTTCCCTGATACAACCTACTTATTTTGATGATTTTTGGCTATTTTCACCTTTTTCAAATCTCAGTTGAAAACAGCATTTATGTCCATATAATATAACATATCTTCTTGCTTTAATTTATTTTTCAATATTCTTTATGACTCTGAGGTATATTTTCAACATACATGACGTCTTTACCTCTGGGTAAATCGCTAAGGATCCTACATGGCCTCTGCATGAGTAGCAGCCCCTCCTGCAAGTGTATCCCAACTAGTCTTAAGTAGCTAGAGTCTATACTCAGGAAAGAAATGGGAGTCTGCTCTTTATCTTTTAAATTATTTGCTTTATGACCAATTAGCTTTAATTTTTATTTATTTTATGTACTTGGGTGTTCTAGCTACATGTATGTCTGGGTACTACAATGCATGCAGTGCTCATAAAGGCCATAAGAGGGCATCAGATTCCATGGAACTGGAGTTACAGATAGTCGTAAACTGACACCTGGCTGCTGGGAATTGAACCCTGGTCTTCTGGAAGGGAATCAGTGCTCTTAACCACTGAGTCATCTCTTCAAAGCCACAAATCTGTTTTAAGAAGAAGACTATGAGAACACTGAGAAGCATCATTGTATAAGAGTTCATAAACATACTGAATAGGAAATAGTCTCTGAAAGATAAACAGAAAAAAATCCTAAAATTTCTTATATTCTGTTTTTTAGAGTGCCAACTCACTTGGTTTGTAATGCAAGTTGTTTCTACACTGGCCAAGGCCTTTGTAAAGATGACAGCAATGACATGAAGAGGTCAACTGAAAGAAGAGTGTTTACTTGTATTTTAAGAAGAAAAGTCATACCACATCATGTCAGGGCATATAGTGAGCATCAAGTTAGGTCTGTAAGTAAAAGGAAGGGAAAAGCACATCCCAGATCTTTATTACCTTAGTTTAAGAAGTTGTTAAGATAGAATGCTTTCTATTGAGTGTATAGTGTGTGTGTGTGTGTGTGTGTGTGTGTGTGTGTGTGTGTGTGTGTGTAAGGAGGGTGCATAAACATCTTAGACGTTAAGGTTGTTCCTGCAATCCACAGGTAGAAAGACTTTAATTATAATACATAATACAGATAATAATAGACTCTATAGGTATGAGTTATAGCACAGAATGACCAATGAGAATCAATTTACTCATTAAACATTAACTATCTCATATGTCCAGAATGCTGACAGTTCAAGGGACTTTGCTGTGTTCCTGTCATACCATCAAGGGCCAAAGAACCCTGCATCAGCTACAAACTCAGGCAAGCTGTGTCTGTCCTATTTCTCCTTGTAGTATGATTCTACATCTAGGACTTATATCCCTGCAAGCTCTGTTTACATAGAAATGCTGAGTTTTAACAAGGAAAGGGCTGTGAGTAGGTATAAGATAGGTAGCCGGTAACACCACCCTTAGCTGCCTATGGATCTAGGAGATTAACTATTTGAGCATAATGAATAAGGATGGTAAAGGTGAGGAATCGGTCACATGCTTAAGATGACCATGGCTTTGGACATTGAGTAACAGAGAATCACATTCTTCTAACTGTAATACAGAATGTGTGAGAGTCCTTATATCTAGCCAAGTCTGGGGTATCTTTGCCAAATCTCTATGGTAATATAGTTAATTAATTATGCTAAGTCCCTTCAAAAGATATAGATTAGTTATGAGCTCTCCCCCCAAAATGGAATCTGTTTTGTGTTGGCCAACTATTCCCACACATGGGGCATGTTCTAGAGTGTGGTTGACATACAAGCACAGTGGCACTCCATTGGAGAAAATTGATTTTCCCTTTCCCAGCAGATATCAGTTGCAAAAATCCTTCTTGGTTAGGTTTAAATTAAATACGTGTTACATTCGTTTATGCTATAAAATATCTGTTTAATAATGCAAAGATGTGTTGCATTCTTTTATAGTCCCTGTGTTTAACTTTGTGAACGTGTGTTACTTTGCCAGTCTAAAACATCTGATTGGTCTAATAAAGAGCTGAACAGCCAATAGCAAGGCAGTAGAAAGGATAGGCGGGCTGGCAGGTGGAGAAAACATATAAAGGGAAAAATCTGGGAGAAGTGGGAGGAGGAATAGCCTGAGAAAAAGGAGGGTTTCAGGGGCCAGCCATCCAGCTACAGAGCAATCCACAGAGTAAGAGTACAATTTAAAGAAGTAAGAGAATGGGAAAGCTCAGAGGCAAAAGGGGATCATATAAGATGGGCTCATATAAGTTAAGAAAAAGCTGGCAAGCAGCAAAACAAGTTAAGGCTGGAGGGTTATAACTAAGACTAAGCCTCTGTTTGTGATTCCTTTGGGAACTGGCTGACAAGTCCCCCAAGAGAGTACAAAAAGCTTAACTTTACCATACTACAGTTTGTTGTACCAACGTGGTACTCGTATTTCCACCTGGAGCTTGAGAAAGGTTAAAAAAAGTGGGTCAGATACAGCAACTTTAAGAGTCTAGCCGAACAGTTTCTGGCTGTCAGTGAGCTCTTGAGCACCCAGAAGGTTAAGTAGGAAAAAAAATGAAGTAAAAATGCCTGCTATAGTACAAGCATTGACATTCTAGAGGTCTGGGAATGCATTTTTCCTAGTGAGACAAACCTCAAAGCTTTATGCTTGACTCTCAAAAACCAAGAAGCAGGTAGTATGGAGTATCCAGGTGTAACTTCTCATTCTCAAGGTTGCTCCTGCACTCAGAAAAGGCTAAAAGATATGCACTAAAGGGGGTCCAAATGGAAAAACCTCAACAGGTTCCAATATGTTAACAATGTGTGTAGGCTTAAGAAAAGAAAAGAGTGCATATTCATATAAAAATGAATAGTTTTAAAATAAAATGAAGTCTTTAAAGAAAGAGTAGAAGAAATAAAAAGTCACATAAAGATGGGAAATACAAAGAATCTGGATCCTGTATGCTATATTGCTGATTTGGAGTTTGTTGATTGCTGAAAAGCAAAGGACAGCTGCTAAGAGACCTGGAAATGAAAAAGAGACTGTAGAAATAACCCAGACTAAATATTTTCATAATGCCATATATATATATATATATATATTTGGATAGAAATAAAAAATGTTTTGGGGAAGAGGTTTTGTTTTTGTTTCCTCAAAAAACATGAGACTGTGGTTTCAGTCCAGTTTGATTTGGATTTGGTTTGATCAAGGAAAACTGCCTGAAACTTCACCAGTGATATCCTTCAACAAAGGTTAATGATGATCTTCCAATGACTTGATCATTATCTCAAAAAAAATTTTTCCCTGGGACCCTAAAAGTGCCTTTAACCACAGGAAGCAATAAACAATTTGGAGAAAACTACACCCAAATTTCCTAGAGCTGGATTCTGGGAGGTTGTTGGTTTATTGGTGGGTTATGGATGTATATTATACTTACAGGAATATAAGATAAAAAGACAATTATTAATCTCAGATATATTGCATTGGCATAAATTTTGACATATTGATACAAATTCAAAGTCAATTTTATTACACTGTATACATGTTTTCCTTTTGTTCAAAGATATTTTGTATATTGATACATATTGATACAAATTAAGGTCATTTGTTATAATATACTGTATATATGTTTTTGTTCTTGTTTTGGGGTACAGTGTTTATGCAGTTCATTTAAAAATGCAATGTATAAATAAGAAATGAAGGTAGTAGTTAATCTGTAATAATCAAATGTATAATAACTTTAGATATGTTTGCTAGGTTAAATAGGTATATCTTAGATAAATGATCTTTAAACACTTCAAAGACCTATAGAATATAACACTTAAAATGCTTTGCTAACTAAAGGTTTTCATGACAATGAGACACATTGGCTCCTGGCAGTTTCAATTTACCTCAGAGATGATTGGCATTGAAGAAACTCATTGTGGCAAGATCAGCTATTTGGGCAAGAAGCTGCTCTTGTTTTGACTGCTTTACAGTATGTTGTATAAATAAGACATGAAGGACCCACAGGAAAGTGACCACTGAACTGTGAAAAAACAAAGTGAGTGGGTCCTTCCAGGTTCCTGGAAGGAATGACCAGATTTGCTGCAGGACACAGGAAAGTGACTGACAAATTGCCAATATAAGTGGGACAGTCTGGCAAATTTCCGTTTCATTGAAAAGTTTGCCAGGTACTATGGGCCTGTAGGCTGAAAATGGATGTCCAATATTGCAATGGAATTATAAGTGACTATCCAGGTAGTCAAAAGTCTCTGTCATTTATAAAGTTTGCAATACACTTTTTGTTTACTTAAATAATATTACATTCTTCTTGTGCCTTTGATGGAGTTGAAGAGTGGATAGTAATAGTTGCAGTTTTCCTTAGATAAGATGGAAAGTTGGTTAGGTATAAAATTTTCAATTTATTAAAATAGGATAGCTCATAGAGCATTTTCTTTAAATTCACCAGACACAACAGAATTGGGATACAGTACATTGTGAATGTAATGTTTATTTGCTAATCATTCATATTATCAAATAAACTTACTATGTTCAAGTGAAAGCTTTGCATTTTTGTTTGGATGTACTCACTCATATTTGGTTTCTAGCCATAAATAAAGTACATTGAGCCTATAATTCATGATCTTAGAGAAGCTAAATAAGAAGGTGAACCCAAAGACAAACATATAGTCATCCTCCTGGATATTAACCTTCATCAGGCAATGAAAGGAGACAGAGACAGAGTCCCACATTAGAGCACTGGACTACAACCCCAAGGTCCAAATCAGGAACATAAGGAGAGAGAGCACAAGCAAGGAACTCAGGACCGCGAGGGGTGCACCCACACACTGAGACAATGGGATGTTCTTTTGGGAACTCACCAAGGACAGCTGGATTGGGTCTGAAAAACCATGGGATAAAACCCGACTCGCTGAACGTAGCAGACAATGAGGACTGCTGAGAAGTCAAGAACAATGGCACTGGGTTTTGATCCTACTGAACATACTGGTTTTGTGGGAGCCTAGGCTGTTTGGATGTTCACCTTACTAAACCTGGAAGGAGGTGGGAGGTCCTTGGACTTTCCACAGGACAGGGAACCCAGTCTGCTCTTCAGGCTGATGAGAGAGGGGGAGTTTATTGGGGGAGGGGAAGGGATATGGGAGGTGGTGGCGGGGAAGAGACAGAAATCCTTAATAAATAAATAAATAAATAAATAAATAAATAAATAAATAAATAAATAAATAACAAAAAGAAAAAATCAGGATATGTTGAGAATATTATTTTAAGGTGTGTTACTTGTGTTTATGTTGCATTTATTTAATTCTGTTAAACTGTGATACCTTGCCTGTCTAGAACACCTGATGGTCTAATAAAGATATGAATAGCCAATAACAAGGCCGGAGAAAGGATAGGTGAGTCTGGCAGGTAGAAAGAATATATAAAAAGAGAAACCTAGGAGAAGAGGGAGGAGGAGTAGCCTGAGAAGGAGGAGGACTTCAAGGGCCAGCCATCCAGCTACAAAGTAATCCATGGAGTAAGAGTAAGATCTACAGATATAAGAGAACAGAAAAGCTCAGAGGCAAAAGGGTAGATGGGATCATATAAGTTAAGTAAAAGCTGGCAAGCAACAAGACAAGCTAAGGCCAGAGGATTATGACTAAGACTAAGCTTCTGTGTGTGGTTTATTTGGGAGCAGGGTGTTCAGCCCCCTAAGACAGTCCAACGAGCTTAACATCATCTTTCCACCTCCTTTCCCACACAGATCCCTGAGTTTGGAGGGGAGGGTTCGGATAAAGACATTTAATTTAGGATGGAGTTCTCCAAAGTCTCTCGCTCTTTGCACATTGTTCAGTTGTGAGTCTCTGTGTCAATTAACATCTACTGCTATAAGAAGGTTGTCCGATGAAGGTTGAATGATGTTCTGATCTACAGGCATAATATCAGTATATGCCATTAGGAGTCATTCTATGGCTATGCTTGTTTGTTTGTTTTGGGTTTCTATTGTTGTTTTTGTAGAACAATGATGTTAGGGTTTGTCCAAAGTTTATGATCTATGTAGTTTTAGGTTCTTGGTCACCGTATCAGTAGAAGGTATGCACTTCATATCATAGAGTAGGCTTTAAACATAATCAGAAAGTGGTTGGCTACTCCCATAACATTTGTCGCTATTGGATCAGTAGATCTTGCAGGCAGGTTGCGGTTGTAGATCACAGGTTGCTACTGGCGATTACTTTTCTTCTCCAGGAGCACGCAAAGTCTTTTCCAGCATCATAAAGTTTAGCCAGTATGCACGAGTTTTTTCATAGGACACCAGCTTCATTTCTTCATTTTTGATGATATAAGTTGTTACCAGTAATAGCCCTTTCTGTTTGGGGTGGTCTATGGGAACCATTTGGTCAACGACTCAACAAGCTGTAATCCATTCCTGTCACTGCAGGTTTTACTTGGAGCTTAGGACATCCAGCTGGGCCTTGTCTCCCCCATTAAGTGGTGACTCAACTTAAGTACTTTTCATGTATGTAAATATTTTAGGAGGCGTCTAAGTCAATAGGTTTCCATATGACTTTTCAAAAGGCTTTTAATAGAGACAACAATCGTTTTTAAAACAAAATCTATCCATAATTCTATTAGAACCCTGACATAAGTGTATCTAAATTCACCACTTGACTGACAGTTTGTGACTTACTAAGGAAAAAACAATCCACATGAGGTGAGTGGCGAGTAGGGACAGGAGAGGGAAAGAAAGGAAGAGGGAAGAAAGGAAGGAGATGAAGAACAATTCTTTAGTTTACACAACCAAAATCATGATGTCGACTTCTGCTGTGCTGGGAATCAAACCTGGGTTTTTAGCATGCTAGCGAAGTAGCTAACCAGACAGGTTCGTATACAGCTCTTTGCTTGTGAGATGTTTTTTGTTTCTTTTTAATGCAGTCTTTATATGGCAATTCCAAACAGCAATTTGTATAAGTTGATCATATACTTCTATACAAAGAGAGTAGTGTCTTTATGCCTTTAGTAGAAGCACTTTCATCTTGTCATAACTTAATGTGGGATATGAAAGGCAAATACAGATTTATGTGAAGTTTAAGAACATTTTATTTCAAACTTGCAAAGAAAACAAAAATCAGATTTAGTTAAATAAAAGGAATTTTAAATCATCTTCAAAGAAATAAAACAGTCACTCAGTTGCACAGCAGGGAGAGCTATCTTCCCCCTCAAAAAAAGCTGCATTTAAATGCAAAGTCATCTAGAATGTCAACTTCTGAGAGTTATGCAAAAATACTTTGTCTTTAGGAAAACATAAAGCCTCTACTGTGCTAAAACAATTTATATGCTAGCAGTTGCAAAGGAATAACGTTTAAGAGCTCAGTTTGTTTCTATCTATTCTTTCAACTTGTTTATTTTGTTATGACCCGAGTGTTCCAAAACACTATTGTAATATTGTTATAGACTGCAGTATACCCTGAACACAGGATTTCTGTTGATGAGTTCCCAAGGTAGTAAATTGAAAGCTATATTTTTTTAATGAAAAAAATATATAACTCATTTTATATTGTGATAGGTTTCCATATCAGGTGTGCAATGTAGTAGGCAGAGCACATAAATAAGACTGGATATTTTCAAAACAGAATTTTTGATGTAAGGGATTGGTTGCATAGATGTTAGAAGAAAATATGCAAAAATGCCAAAATAGAGACAGTAGAAAACAGCTACTGTGCCCTGAACTTAAAGGAAAAGCCTAAGTGCTTGGAGTTATTAGAATCTAGGGCTCCCATTTATGAGAAGGGGAGACACACATTCATGATACATCCTCAAAGAGAAGAAAGGGCGGTACAGCTACAGGCTCCATTTATGTCCTGTCTTCCACCTTTGCCTTTGCCTTTCTCTATGCCATCTTAATTAAATTCAAGAAACATCTTGAAAAATTAATATCAAACTGAATACACACATACATGTATATATCCATAGATATACATATCCAGCCCTGAATTAATCCCTGCCTCCAGGTATCTCAAACTGAGCATCGAATCTTTTTCTTTTTTTCATTTCTTTAACATTTTTATTAATTCTTTGTAGATTTCATATGATGCATCTTGATTCTATTCATTTCCCCCAGGCCCTTTGTATCTGTCCTCTATCTTTGCAACCACCTCTCCCAATAAAATGAAATTTAAAAGAAAAGAATAAAAATATCATGGAAGCTGTAGTGTGGCACTGTGAATCCCACAGTGTATCTTTAAGTTCATACATCTTTACTTGAAAGTGTCCATTGCAATGAGTCTTTGGTCTGGATTGAGGTCAATGGCTTCTACTGGGCCCTCATTGCGGCTGCTCTCGGATATCCTGTTGTTGCGTGTGTCATCGAGATCTTGTAGCTTTGGATCTATAGGACCAGCCCCTTCACATGCTCCAGCACATCACAGATGTGTGGATGTTGTGATAGGCCAACTCATAGCCCTTATTTTGGGCCTGGGTGGTAGCGGGATTGGTCAGCCCACAAGCTCTCTCTCTCATCCTCATCACTGGGCTGAACTCTCCAGCACTGTCCTGGCTAGCACACCCAACGCAGGCAGAAAAGGGCAGTGCCAGATCTCCAGCGCCCACACCACTAGGCTCGGCTCTACTGTGTTGCCCAAGTGAAGTGCAGGGAGGGACAGGACTGGTTCTCCCACTGTCATGCCCCCTAGGCCGTTTCTTCTGCCTGGTGCATGTGGCAAGATGTAAAGCGGGGGGGGGGGGGAGTCACCTTTCCCTCACCCATGCCAACACAACACCTGGCAGATGATGCAAGTGGGGTCATTTCTTCTGCTCTCCTGCTCTCAGGGCCAGCTAACCAACACTGTGTCCACAGACATCACCTAGACTGCAACTATGGCAGGGCCATGGACTCCTATGTGGCTCTTGGCAGCAGGCCAAATCCAACATCACCATGGCCCCAGATGGCAAGCAAGCCACCCACCTTAGCCCCCTTCTGACCGCCTACTCCTCTACAGATCTGTCTCTGTCCACAGGACATGAACCATTCTGCCTCTCTCTCTCTCCTCCATACCTCACCATAGATTTTCTTGCCCTGACCACCGAGCACTGCAAGGAGCTGGGCAGACCTGAGTTCTCTCTTCCCTGTACAGGGCAGGAAGCCCCGGCAGGCATGTTCCTAATCTTTTCAGTTGATGCTCACTTTACACACAGAGAAACACAGACATGCACACACACACACACACACACACACACACACACACACACACACACCATACAGACAGCAATACCTACACACACACAATCTGCCGACTGTATTTACCATCTCAGTATTAACCCATTTCTTCCTTCATGGTAAGAAATCAAGAGCTTGCCACCGTCTTTTGCCCCATCCTCATATCCACTGCTCTGTTTATAAGTTATTATGGTTTCATGGTTTTTCTCTGTGAGAACATGATGATTCTTTTAAAATATAGGAGAGGTTACACATCTGCTGTCTCAGCATTCACCAGGTTCCCCTCCTACAGTGTCACCCAGCCCTGTACTTGGTGGCTCCTCTTTGTGTGATTTGGAATTTCCCTTAAATTACAAACACATTGGGTTCATTTGTGTTTTCAGGCACATCTGCCTTGTTCCTCTCTCACTTTTGGGACATTATGTTGACTTCCTTCTGTGGCAAGGTCCTCTCCTGACTACCCAAAGGCCTTGCTTTTAGCGCTGGTTCAAATATCATATCTTCCTCGTGATGGCTCCTTATCACACTGTTGAGATGGCTTTTCACCCACGGTCACTATTCTCTTGTCTCAGGACTCAGAGCTGATAAAAATGTTCTACATACTACATTTGAACTCTGTTTATTTGTTTATTGTCTGGTATATATAAACTTGGATGACAGCGACTTTTGGTATACTCTCTCCTTCAGCACAGCTACAAGTTCCCAAAGTGACTGTATACCATAATTGCCGTACAATCAATAACCTTGAATTAATCAAACAAGGAAAAGTCAAGTAGGCAAAAGCAGGCACCTCCACACTGCAACCTCCTACCTCAAACAGAGCACTGTTGTCTAATCTTATAATTCCATCTTGACTTTTTGCTAAAATTACTATTTTTTTTTAATAAAACTCATGATACCTCAGATGAAAAACATGCATTATATTTTAGTACTGTTTGTTGTAAATTCCTGCATTTGGCTCAACAATCTTATTCCTCAAATAATTGTTCTCTGACAAGGTGACTTCTTCTTTTATTAATTTTTTTTTATTTAAAAGTTTTTTTATACAATGTGTTTTGATCATATTCTTTCCCCTCCTCCAACTCCTCCCAGTTCCTCCCCATCTCTCTACCCATCCAACTTCACACATATTCTCATTCTTTTCTTGTTTGTCTGGCTCTTGTGCACCTTTCTTTCAAAACAAAAAAGTCAAGAAATAAAAATCAAAACAAATTAAAACACCCAATAACACCAAACATACCAAAACAAAACAACATGTGCACACACACCAAAACAAACAAACCAAGACAAAAAAAATAACCAAAAACAAAACAAAAGAAAAATGTGGGAGTCCATTCTTATTTTTACCAACTACTCCTTGGCCTGACCTGATATATGGTTAATATAGCTAACAAGATTCAGTTGGAGAAAACTGACTTCCCCTTTCCCAGTGGGTATCAGCTGCAAATAACTTCGGAGTTGCATGTAGAACCTCAGTCCATGCCCCCTCTCTCTGCTGGGACTCTGTCTTCTGAAAGTGTTTTTCTTCTTAGTTTTAGACAAAATTTTAGGCTCCCTGTTTCATAGAGATTGGGGGGGGTTATTTTAAGTATATTTTGATAAACTTTGCAGAAAGGAAGAAAAATATTACATTTCTTTCTGAGGATCTCAGATACTTATAACAAGAAAAGCAACTATTGTTTTCAAATTTTAGAAGTTACTAAACCTAAATAATTCTGTAGAAACCGACTCAAGATAAGATCATATTTTAACAGATAATTGTTGATAGAAAAGTTTATTATAATATTCTCTGTGCTTTGAAAGTAATTTGGAAATAATAAAAGGCTTAATTTCAGAAGTGAGTTATCAGAAAATATAGATGCAACTTTAAGTATTTTGCACATCGTGGCTCAGGCAAGTTCTATAGATCTCACCATTTTGAATTTGAAAATATTCTATTATTTTACCTTCCAATGGAAACATCTAGTAGGATTTCGTCTCAAGGTACTTCCAAATATTTATAACACATGCAAATAAAAAGGAAACAATTAGAGGGCAGGAAAAGCACTAAAGAAGGAGAGGAGGGGCATTCAAGGGTAGAGTAATAAAATATATGTGCGAGAGAAGCAGAGAGGGAAGTAGCGGAGGGCAGTGGATGAAGGGATAGATAAGAACAAAGCATAAAGAGATAGATGTATGAAAACAATTTTTTTGTAGCCAAACAAAACTTTAGTTGAAAAAGAGATAACTGAGCTTCTATAAGACATGGGATTTATTTAAATAATATAAGAGTATATGAAACTTTTCTCTTGTATGAGGAATGGGAGCCACGTAGGCTGGGGAGTGCCGAGTATGAGGAGGTGATGTTCACAGCATACTAAGCCTCTCTTGCATAGGAGGAAAATGAGGCTCTTTCTTTCTTTGCTCAGATCGATTGCATAGGACAGTAAGTATATTCAATAATAGTATTTCAATTTTTTGAGAATGAATTTCAAATGATCTCATCACAAAAATGACATGTATTTGAAGTGTACTCATATGCATTGAGGTGATGGGTATATTAATTGACTTGATCTAATTGCCCCAAATCGTTTTCATAAATCACAATATCACTTTGAACCCCATAATATATACTTATAATTAATTCACAATAAGATTAAAAATTAATTTTCCTGATATGTCTAAAGACCCATTCAGAAATAGTCATGCTGAGTGTAGTCACCAAACTGAATTATTTCTTTTACCAAGTTCTAAATGTTCCACAGTATAATTGATACCCTATTTCCTATTTCACTTTCATTGCCTTAAGTGTTACATTTTTTATTTGACTCCAACACAGTTCTCAGTGCATTCAATCTTCCATGTCAAAAGTGTTAACATGAAGAATGAACCACTTCTATATCACCAGTGTAAAATAATTTGCACCACATTAGCATGAGCAAGAAGAAAGGATGGCAGTTGCATTTGCTGCATCCCCAGAGGGATGGGAAGTGGCAGATGATGATGTTAAAATTAAGTTAAAGATCAGGGTTTTTTTTTAATCAAGTGGGCTTTATCAAACTGCTATTTTTCTATTAGCACAAATGTATTTTCTCAGTCAGCTTTAGGAGACAGCACTCCCACCCCCATCCACTGAATAGTATAAGGAGAGAGTACAGCTCTATTCTTTGGCACGTGGATATCCAAGTTCCCCAGTGCCATGTAATGAAGCATCTTGGCAACACTGTAAAACTTCAGTTGGTCATAGTGGAAATCTACTAGCTGATCCGTCCTATTTTTACTGACTGTGTTAATTCTGATGCTTTTTAATTCTTTGTACATATTTATAATGGTCAACTTGAAGTTTGTAAATTCAACACTTTACTGTAACTGTTCCACAAATTCTTTGTATTGGTGTTCAAGGTTTCCAAATTCTTAATAACTTCAGTCTAGTTTTCTCACCTATTATTGAAAATGGGACTTTGAAGTCCCCAATTGTTTTGTTTTTGTTTTTGAGACAAGGTTTCTCTGTAGCTTTGGAGCCTGTCCTGGAACTAGCTCTTGTAGGCGAGGCTGACCTCGAACTCACAGAGATCCGCTTGCCTTGCCTCCCGAGTGCTGGAATTAAAAGCATGTGCCACCACCGCCTGGCTGAAGTTTCCAATTATTACCCCTGTACTTACTATTATTAGTTTTCATGATTAGCATACATAGAGGTGCCACAGTCTAGTTTTTACTTTCCCTTTTTATTTTTAGACATTACTTCTCTAACTTTGGTTTAAGTTGTCAGTTAGTTGACATCTAATATGATTTGACATAAAATTACAAGTGTCAATTTACTTTTTCTTTTTATGTGCATCATAGCCCCTTTACAGCATTTATTTTTACTTTTTTCTTTTAGAATTAATTTTATCCTTTATAATTTAACACTTTAAGTATTTTGATGTTTTATCCCTATTTTTTAAGTTTTTTTATTGGCAGTTACTCTGTTACAATGCATGCATCTCTTTTTATCATAATCTATTTCAGAATTCTATTAACTTAATTCAAGTGTGCTCATATACTGATCACATTAGACTGTATCATCCAGCTATATACCTTGGCCACCTCAGCTTGTGCAACTATACTTGATGCCATTCACACAGTTCAAATTCACCTAATAACACATATGTCAGAATGGGTCCTCTTCACAAAACAATACAGACTTAGCAATATGGAAATATTACTCATGAACCCTATCCAAAATACATTGTCACAAATTACTAATTTATAATGCTTTATCTATATCTTGTATTATTATACCTTTCAATAATTCTAATGTTTTTAACTTGAATAGAATTACACCATTTTCCCACTCTCTTCCCTCCCTTCATTCCCTCCAAGCTGCCTTCCTTCAAACCCCTCCCATGTCTTTGTCTAACTCTCAAGTAGATAGTCGTTTTAACTTTAAATATTACTGTTACATACATATATGTATGATGTATATATGTAAGTATACAAGTGTTATATAAAACATATATATGTATATATATATATTTAAATGTCAGTAACTTGCTGGAGTTTGGAACCCTGTAAAATTTTCTCCTTCTATTTTTATATATCAAGTGATACTTCCATTATTTCAGCCTTGTTTATACAGTCATTTCCAGACAGAACACAAAAAATGGATATTTGAAAAGGGTTTTGTAGGGAAGAGTGGTGGACTGTGTCCCTCCATCTGGCTAGCTTATACGCCAAAATAATGACATGGAAATTGTATTAATTTAAACACTGCCTGGTCCATTATCTCCAGCCCCTTGTTGGCTAACTCTCACATATTTGTTTAACCCTTCTCCATTAATGTGTATTGTCACTCGACCACTCGACTGTGGCTTACCGGCATGAGTCTAAACAGTATCCGTCTCGGAGAGGAGAGCCATGGCGTCTACCACACTGCCTTCTTCTTCCCAGAATTCTGTTCTGTCTTCCCCACATATCTAAGTTCTGCCCTATCAAAAGGCCTAGGCAGTTTCTTTATTTGACCAATGAAAGCAACGCATAGAAAGAAGAACCTCCTACACCAGGGTACTGTGTTCTTTAAATCACCATCTCCACAGTTTCTGGGCATCTTTGCTTCTGTGGAATTAAATTACTATCTAATTTTATATCACTTCACAGTGTATCTGTGTTCCATTTCATATACTCCCTGTAGCTGTAACTCAGTAGTAATCACTTAACAGTGATCACCCAATAGCACAAAACTATGGTATGTTCCTTGGCTTTCAGTCCCACAGTGGGGGAAAGCCTCTTGAGTACTGTAGGTGATAGTCTTCACTTTCATTTTTTGTTAGTTTTCAGTTGCGTGGCTAACTTAGACCCAGAATAATCACACAGAAACTGTATTAATTAAATCACTGATTGGCCAATTAGCTCTAGCTTATTATTGGCTAACTCTTATACTAATTTAACCTATTTCTATTAATCTGTATATTGCCACATGGTTGTAAAGTTCCAAGTATCTGTCTCTGGAGGTTTCATGGCTTCTCTCCGAATTACCCCTATTTTCACCCAGCGTACAGCCTAGCTTTCCCTGACTAGTTTTGTTATTTTTCCCTGCCATAAGCTCAAAGCAGTTCTTTATTTATTAGTGGTAATCAGAGCATACAGAGGGAAATCCCACATCAAGTTTTAGACTTCGTTAGTGCTCAGAATTTTTTTTATTTTTTCATGATTTTTATATCCTTATTGATGATTTGTGATTGAAAATCTAGTTCTTGACTTGTTCCATTTCTGATCTTGGCCAATTCACTGCTTCTTAGGCAACCTGGTGGTCCACTACTCCAAGTAAGTCACCATATTGATGCAGAACTTAGTGTGGACACATGATTAGCATGGTGTACTACAACCCAGAACTCCTGGACTCAATCTATCCTCTTGTCTCAGCCTCCCGAGTAGCACATGGGGCTACAACATGTGTTACCCTAGTCTTACTGCAACTCAATAGGCCTTGTTTTGTTAATATTCATGGGAGACTTTCCTGAACAAAAATGAAGGAATGAATTGAAGGGTGGGAAGAAAGGGGGTGGGAGGACGGGATGGGAAGAGAGGAGGGAAGGGAAAGTAAGAACAAAGGCTGGGAATATATGTATACACCTACACATATATATTTCAAAAATAAATGTTGATGCCATCCCCTCCTCCTCCTTTAAGTAGAAATTCATTATATGGCCTGTGTCTTCATCCAAGAAAATGTAACTGAGCCAGAATTGAGATGAAGACAGGACTAGTTGTCTGCCCATGAGTAGGAGAGAAAGAGAGAGAGAGAGAGAGAGAGAGAGAGAGAGAGAGAGAGAGAGAGAGAGAACCTAGTCTTTTCAGACATCCCTTCCCATCATGGAACCTTGTCTTACTTGAAAACTTGGTTAATGGTGAAATACCACTTGGAATCCTTTATTAGGCTGAGCTTAGGGATTGTGTCAAGCAAAACATACCACAGTCCAGTTTCACCCACTTCCATTTTGCAAACTTTTAGTGAATAAATTGTCATTTATAAAGATGATTTTGACCAATTATGGTAATTTCACAAGAGAGAAGGTGATGGGGCTCCTTCTGCCATTGCACTAGAGGTGCAAGTCTAATCTTCATCTTTTGCCCTTTTTTTTTCCACATGAATGGAGAACCTATGTCCAATACATTTATCTTCTCTGTTGCACTTAAACATATTAGCCTATAATAATTTCCTGGTTCCCAAGTGTTGCAGACATGCCTGGTTCTATAAATTCACAGAATCTTTGGAGCTAACATGTTGAATTGGAGCACCTGGGGGTAGGAACAATTTGCTCTGAAAAGCCATTTTCTTACTTTTTTTATAAATTGAAATTATATAAAAGAAGTGCTAAAAAATATCCTGCAGAGTGATAATCTTTGACCACAGCCTGCTACTATCTAAATCTAGCTGACAAGCACTTAGGATGACATTCACATAAATGGTTGTCTTTATCATACACAGAAGTAGAGATTAGCCTGATAACAACAGCCTTGTTTCCTAAGGAGTTAATTCACCCTCTCTCCAAGATTGGACAATAATACCTGACTGGGATATTGAAGGTGATGATTTGTGGTGAATTCTTAAAAAGGCAGCTTTGTTGTCTTGGAGTATGTTTACCCAGACTGCTTGCTTCACTGGTGGGTTCTTAAGCCAATGCAATGCATTTTTTTGATCAACAAATGGAGCTAAAAATAGAGTGTTGCACCCTCTGCTTGCTGCAGATATAACAGAGCTAGTCAGCTATATTAGTAAAAGTAAGTCTACTGAATTGTAAATCCAAATACTATGGCTAAAAATAACTTAAAGTGCATGTCTGCTCAAATAGGCAATTAAAAATACACAAAAACAAAGGCAAGTATGTCAAAGAATGTATTAATTTTGGCAGTGCTGGGAGGCAATGCACTCTCATGCATGAAAGGTATACAACTCATAACACCAAGGCGAGACAACAGCATTTTCAAACCGTTGGCACAAGGAGATATATCTAAAATTGGATCAGTATTTATTTTAAATGACACTGTCATATGTTGCAAGGATGCATGAATGAGAACATTTCAGTCGTAAAGAGTCAATGCACACAGTCTTCATGTAGTCTAATAGAAAGAAGAATTTTTAGGGGTTTTTGTTTTGTTTTGTTTTATAGAAAGAAAACAAAATTACATTGTGAATTGATTCTAAGCTTTGCACAGGACAGCTGAAAAGGAATAAAAACCTTCTTTACTTTTAATAATGGTTATTGACAACAGTTTATTCAGTTGTAAAAAAAGAATGAAATTATTAAAGTAACAGGTAAAGGGATGTAGCTGAAAACCACAATTCTGGGTGAGATAAACTAGACATAGGGGTTCTGGGGAGGAATTTATTATTATTATTATTTATTATTATTATTATTATTATTACAAAATTTCACCTCCTCACCTCCTCCCATTTCTCTCCCCCTCTCCCCATACCCTTTTCCCCTCCCTCTCCAGTCCAAAGAGCAGTCAGCATTCCCTGCCCTGTGGGAGGTCCAAGGTCCTCCTACCTCCATCCAGGTCTAGGAAGGAGAGGATTCAAACAGACTAGGTTCCCACAAAGCCAGTACATGGAGTAGAATCAAAACCCAGTGCCATTGTCCTTGGCTTCTTAGTCAGCCCTCCTTGTCAGCCACGTTCAGAGAGTCCGGTTTGATCACATGCTCCATCAGTCCCAGTCCAGCTGGCCTTGGTGAGCTCCCAATAGATCAACCCCACCGTCACAGTTGGTGGGCGCACCCCTCGCAGTCCTGACTTCCTTGCTCATGTTCTCCCTCCTTCTGCTCCTCATTTGGACCTTAGGATCTCAGTCCAGTGCTCCAGTGTGGGTCTCTGTCTCTATCTCCATCCATCGCCAGATGAAGGTTCTATGGTGATATGCAAGATATTCATTAGTGTGGCTACAGTATAGGGCCAGTTCAGGTGCCCTCTCTTCAGCTGCTCAAGGAACAAACAGGGGACATCTCCTTGGACACCTGGGAACCCCTCTAGGGTCCAGTCTCTTGTCAACCCTCAAATGGCTCCCTTAATTAAGAAATACTTCCCTGCTCCTATATCCACTCCTCCTCCATCCCAACTGTCCCATTCCCCCAGCTCTCCCCCTCTCCCCTTACCCCCATCCCACCCCCACCTCCAAGATCTCAATTTTTGACTGGAAATCTTGGGGAAGGATTTCTAATCAGGGGAAGAGAGAACACAACATGTGAAGGGTAAAAGGAAAATAACTGCCAAAACTGGTTAAGTTGAAGCTGAGGCTAGAAGGACAAGGTGCAAGAGATTATAAAGTTGTATAACTAACACTAAAGACCTTTACGAAAAGAAACTGAAATCCACTGCTGTAACAGCTTCCTATACTAAATGCAAAAATGTATGTGAAAAGGTTTTAAATGTATTACTCCATAACAAGGTGACAATGCCTTTACTATACCACAGGGTAATGAATAAAAAAAAAATGCCTAGTACAGGAATAGGTTAGCTTTTTTGGAGTTGTGGGCCAATAAAGTTCCACATGTCCCCAAACATTATGAGTTATTGCTCATGCTTCTGACTACTTACCAGGATTTTATGATACACCCTATTGCTGAAAATAACACATATGTCAATCATAGCAAAAGGATATATCAAGCTGGTCTATCCTGGCAGCTTCATCCCTACTGGTGCTATCCATGCTAGTAAAGGAGAAACACAGCAATCTAGCTTACCCGGCTGTCAACAACCTGCTTCGTATGACAGGACCACTGGTGCAATAGCACCACAAAAAGGCATGGCAATAACTAACGACCTTCTGATTGGATGTAAAGGCTACCCTACAAAATGAATTTATAGCCAGACAGGCCATAGACTGTAGGAAAGGTTCTACTACTACTACTATTCTGCTATAGAGAGATAGTATTAAACCGATTCCTAAAGACTTATCATTATACCCATAGATTAATTCATCTCTTAGCCACCATCAGAGAAACCTCTGTTTGCAGCAGGTGATGTTGAACATAGAGACCCATAGCTAGTCAAATTATAGAGAATGAGAGACTCAGGAATGTTCAGCTCTAAATGGGACAATATGTCATCTCCCCTCTCCTTACTAGGCTCGTGGATCACTTTGGAAGAAGATGTAGAAGGAAATAGTGTTTTCAGGACACAGCAGGCCAGGGGCATATGTGAACCAACACAGCAGTTGTGACAACTTGCATAAAACCTGTGCACCTTCGAGTCAGGTAAATCCAAGCACAGAAACTGGAGGACACAAAATATTCTACCACTAACTAATAAGTTACTATTAGCTAGCAGTTGTTGGGAGAAGGAGAATGAATTCATCTTCTTAAAGGTGGATTTAGAAAGGAATCCATTCTTCCTTGGTGTGGGAGAATGATCTGTATCTTGTCAATTATATTTTAAATAAATGCTGATTGGCCAGTAGCCAGGCAGGACAACCAGACAGGACGTAGAGGAGGGTCAATGAGAACAGGAGAATTCTGGGAAGGAGGAAGCCCATTCCTCTGCACTCCTGATGCAATCACAGAAGAAGCAAGATGTGACTGCCCTGCTGAATAAGGTACTGAACCACATGGCTAATACAGATAAGAATAATGGCTAACAATGAGCTATATAAGTTATAAGAGTTAATAAGAAGCCTGAGCTATATGTGAAATATTATGAAATATATATGAAATCAGTTTTTAACTAATGTAGACCTCTGGGTTATTTCTTTGGGACTTAACGATTGCAGGAATAGGGAAGGACAGAAACCCCAACAACAGTCCCTTGTAAGTCAACCATGTTCCAGTGTAAGGCCAGACATATATACAAGAGAATATAGGGAAAAATGGATGTGACAAGTTTTTTTTTTAAAAAAAAAAAAAAGACATGAAATTATATAAGTAGGAACAAGGGTGGTGAATCTGGCAAGAGTTGGATGAGGGGGCATAAATGTGGTTAAATTACATTGTACAGAATTCTCAATGAACTAATAGAAAATGACAAAAATTAAATAAAATAACCTTTTCCTGGCCTCAATCAGGAGTCAAGCTCTTAAGCAAAAGCTTTAAACAAAAACTTCATTATTTTTTTATTTCCATCTTGAGTGGAATGTCTTGAAATAATAACCAATATCTCTATTTAATGGCAAATGTCCCTGTGTCCACTTAATATGTGGACTCTTGCTTGACATGGGAGTGTCATATACCAATCTGTTGATTTCATTGGTTAATTAATAAAGAAACTGCTTGGCCTGATAGGTTAGAACATAGGTGGGTGGGGTAAACAGAACAGAATGCTGGGAGGAAGTGAGGCAGACGCCATGCCGCTCCTTTACAGGGCAGACGCGATGAAGCACCAGCCCAAGATGGACATACACTAGAATCTTCCTAGTAAAATGGGTTAGTCAAGATGTGAGAGTTAGCCAGTAAGAGGCTAGAGCTAATAGGGCAAGCAGTGTTTAAATGGATACAATTTGTGTGTTGTTATTTCGGGTGTAAAGCTAATCATGCGGGAGCCGGGCAGAACAAAAAGCAGGCCAGCCCACTGCTCTCACTAGACTTGCTGCTTTTCTATAGTCAATAATTGAAATCTTATAAAATATTTTAAATCCTAGCTTTTATCATCAAATGCAAAAATAGCACCCAAATTCCAAATATACAAATTTGCCTTTGAGACGTTTACTTTACAGTAGCAAATCAAGTTCACATTATTATGAATGACTTGCTAGAGGACTGAGGAAGAGAAAGTTCATTTGGATCCTTTTTCATTAAAACTTCTTTCATAGATGTGTGTGTGTGTGTGTGTGTGTGTGTGAACAAAGCTTTCTGAGCATTAACTAAAACCTCCAGAAACATAATTAAAGACAATGAACCTAGATCTACATTTGTGAATGATTCATCCAGGACCTACTTTTGGCATCTTTATAGTAAGAACACAGCTTCATGGTATAGAAAGTGCAATGGCATTTACTATAGTCTAGGAATGAATAGTGCTTCTGTCAGAAATACATGTTGATGTCCTCTTTCCATTCAAGCATGATGGCATTGGCATGAGAAGGAAACATGTTATACAGATAGAGCCCTTATAAGGTGTTAATGACTGGTAGGAAGAGATGTGGCCTGGCCTCTTTTAGCTGCTATTCCTCCATCACCCTGTGAGAATGAGAAAGGATCATTTGTAAGCGAGAAAGAGCATGCCCACCAGGTAATGAACTGAAGAGCAATGTATCTAGAATTTCCCATCGTCTCCTAAGGTAAGAAACAAAGATTTATGATTCAAGCTTCCCAGTTTGCAGAAATTTTAATAGAAGATTGAGAAAATAGATAGAGCCTTAAACTTAGAAATTTTTTGATAGTCTTTTATTGTTTTTGTTGAGCTATATATTTTTCTACGCTTCCTTCCATTCCTTTCTCCTCCCCTTCAACCCTCTCCCATGATTCCCATGCTCCCAATTTACTCAGGAGATTTTGTCTTTTTCTAATTCCCATGTAGATTAGATACATGTATGTCTCTCTTAGGGTCCTCCTTGTTGTCTAGGTTCTCTGGGATTGTGAATTGTAAGCTAAGTTTTCTTTGCTTTATGTATAAAAATTCAATTATCAGTGAGTACATATGATATTTGTCTTTCTGGGTCTGGGTTACCTCACTCAATATGATGTTTTCTAGATTCATCCATTTGTCTGCAAATTTCAAGATGTCATTATTTTTCCACTGTGTAGTATTCCATTGTGTAAATGTACCACATTTTCTTTATCCATTCTTCAGTTGAGGGATTTTTATGTTGTTTCCAGGTTCTAGCTATGACAAATAATGCTGCTATGAACATAGTTGAGCACATGTTTTTGTGGTATGTTTGAGCATCCTTTGGGTATATTCCCCAAAGGGGTATTGCTGTGTCTTGAAGGAGGTTGTTTCTTAATTTTCTGAGAAATCACTATACTGATATCCAAAGTGGCAGTACAAGTTTGCACTCCCACCTGCAATGAAGGAGTGTTCTCTTTACCCCACAACCTCTCCAGCATAAGTTGTCGTCAGTGTTTTTGATTTTGGACATCCTTACCAGTGTAAGATGAATCGCAGAGTTGTTTTGATTTGAATTTCTCTGATGGCTAAGGAAATTGAGCACTTCCTTGCCTTTTAGCATTTGAGATTCAGCTGTTGAGAGTTCTCTGTTTAAGTCTGTACCCATTTTTTATTAGAATTTTTTTCTTCTGATGACCAGTTCTTTGAGTTCTTTGTATATTTTTGAAATCAGCCCTCTGTCTGATGTGAGCTGGTAAAGATCATTTACCATTCTGTAGATTGCTTTTTTGACCACATGATCATCTCAATAGAGGCTGACAAAAACCTTGAACAAAATACAATACCAATTCATGATAAAAGTCTCAGAGAGAAAAGGGATACAAGCAATATGACTAAACATAATAAAAGGCAACATACAGGAAGCCAAGAACCAGCATCAAACTAAATGGAGAGAAACTCAAAACAATCCCACTGAAATCAGGAACAAGATGAGGTTTTCACTCTCTCCATATTTATCCAGTATAGTACTTGAGGTTCTATAAGACAACAAAAGGAGATCATGAGGATACATATCAGAAAAGAAAAAGTCAAACTCTCACTATTTGCTGATGATATGATAGTTTACATAAGGGACCGAAAAGTTCTTCCATGCTCTTGGGCAGATAGAATTAACATAGTAAAAATGGCAGTCTTAATAAAATCAACTTACATATTCAATGCAATGCCCAGTAAAACCCCTTCAAAAGTTTTCACAGACCTTGAAAGAACAATACTCAACTTTATATGGAAAAGCAAAAAACCCAGTATAAACAAAACAATCCTGTACAATAAAAGAACTTCTGGAGGCATCACAATCCTTGACTTCAAACTCTAACACAGAGCTACAGTACTAAAAACAGCCTGGTATTGGCATGAAAACAGACAGGAAGACCAATGGAATCTGATCAAAGACCCAATCCACATACCTACAAACACCTGATTTTTGACAAAGAAGCAAAAATTACAAAATGGAAAGAAAGCATAGTCAACAACTGGTGCTGGCATAACTGGATGTCAACATGTAGAAGAATGAAAAATGATTTGTATCTATGACCACACACAAAACTCAAGTCCAAATGGATCAAATCAACCTTACTGAACCTCCTAGAAGAGAAAGTGGGAAGTATACTTGAACGCATTGGCACAGTAGACCACTTCCTAAATATAACCCCAGTAGCAGAGACACTCAGAGAAACAATTTACAAACGGAACCTCCTGAAACTAAGAAGCTTCTGTAAAGTAATGGTCATGATTAAACCTAGAATTTTTAAAATTTAAATTCTCTATAGAAAATTTTAGTATCTTACACCCATTTTTCTACATTTCTTGCCTCTTGGTTTCTTCATTTTTGAATAAGAGCTTTTTTCAACATTTCAATGAAAGAATATACACTAAAATTCTTATATATTACCTAAGAGAAAGAATATATACTAAAAATTCTTTGAAGAATCAACATTCATTTTCCCTTTGCCTTCACATTTTCGGGCTCTCTTATTATACCTTCACTAAGAACACCTCTCTTCAAGCTACATCTTTTCTTTTGTGATTCAGAAGAAAATGTCAACATCTCTGATAGATAACAGGTAGTAGGAAGATCATATATTATTATTATCTAACCTTTGACTAGCACTTACAAAATTGTGGATAATTGACTAAATTTACTAACAAACTTTTCAAAGAAGAGTCATTGTGCATTCGCAGTTCTTTATAGCACTGGACACAAAACTAAGAAGTAGACTCAATAAGATATCTGTCAATGGATGAAGAGAATGGGATCTATTCTTACTTTTAGAAGAATTAAATTTTGCTTTTATTGACTAGCCGAACTTAAGGACATTAAGTAGAATAACTCATCTACAAAATTTCAAATACAGCATGATCTCACTTATACATGGAAAATAAAACTATTGAACTCATAAAATTTGTAGTTTTATGGACTAAGGAATGAGTACACTGAAAGATGTTGGCAAAGGGGCATATTTTAATTAGTTGATGTGAGGAATACGATCAGAATACCTATTACCCAGTATGGATTACAGTCAATAACAACATATTGTATATTCCAAAACTGACAACTGGGTAAATTTTGCATATTATTATCACAAAATTATACAAGAACATCTATATACTAAATAGATAATTTAATTAATCCACAATGTAAGAATATCCCTAACTATACGTTTCAATTAAAAGTATTTTTAAAACAGGTCAGTATTAAAACACTTTGAGGGAAGAAGGCTTTGAGAACCTAATAGATGTTACCAAAGAAATGATGGATTGTTTGCAAATTCTCAGAAAAAAGTCGAAGCATAAACACAACTCTCCTGCTTGCAAGATATGCCTGGCCAATCCTGTTGCAGCACTTGTGGGAGTGGCCAACCAATGGTTGGTTCATCTTAAGGACACATCATAAGCGGGAGCTTATGTCCTACACTGCCTGGAACTCTGGAACCAGAGATTGGATAACACACAGATCTAGGATAGAACCAAACATGACTATACTCCCAAATCAATAAAATGCTTCCTCATGGTATTCTGTTATACTCATAGATTTATGCCTTGTCCAGTTGTGATCAGAAAGGCTTCCTCCAGCAGCAGATGGGAGTTGGTGCAGACACCATAGCCATAAAGTATGCAGAGAGAGAAACTAAATTGGAGGTCTCTGAGGTCTCCGACATGTCCCTCCTCTCTGAGACCAGGAAGACCCATGGAAGAGGGGAAGGAAAGATTGTAGGAATCAGAGGGGATGGAGGACACCAAAAGACCAGAGCCCACCAAATCAACTAAGCTGGGGCCACAGGTGCTCACAGAGCCAGACGAGGCAAGCAAGGATCCTGCATGAGAGAGCACCAGGTCCTCTGTGTATGTGCTATGGCTGTTAGCTTGGTGGGTTTGTAGGACTCCTAATACTGGGAGCAGGTGTGCCTCTGACTCTTTGGCCTGCACTTGGGGTTCTTTTGCTCAGCTCTGATATGAAGGCTCTGCCATATCACCGTATTTTTGTTTTGTCATGTTTGGTTGTTGACTCTTGTATTTGGTTGACTCTTGGATGCCTGCTCTTTGGTGAAGGGAAACTGATGGGGAGGGGTAATGGGTCGGGGAGAAAGGGAAAGTGGGGGCCAGCTGGCAAGAATGGAGAAAGTGGAAGTTTATGAGATTGTACTGTATGAGAGAAAAAATCTATTTTCAATAAAAATAAAACAAAAACACAAAACAGTCCTTCATGGCTAATTTACACCACCAATTTAAATGAATTTACAATTACCTAGTATACACAACTTGGGTATACCTGCTAAGGTGCTTCCCGAGAAGTTTAGCTGGAGGAATACGAGCGAAAGCATCTCATGGTTCTGGATAAAAGGAAAAGAAATTTTGAGAAAGCCAGCTGAGCACCGCATTCATCTCTGCTTCTTGACTGCAGATACAATGGGAACAGCTGGCTTGTGTCTTCCCATCATGATAGACTGTATTCCTTCTTGATCAATGAACCATGAATAATTTGCTTTTAAGAGGCATTCAGTCACAGTGATGAGAAAAGTAACTAAAATGCCATCATTTTCATCTTTCATTCTAATATTCACTAGGACCAAAAATGAATAAATAGTTATTTCTTTGTTCTTTGTATTAATTTAATGATATCCTCACTTGGTCACACACTATGAAGTTTTATGTGTGGGGCCTATGACAACTTCTCTGACTCATGTTGCCTTCCCTAGCTCTCCTTCAGCTCCAGCAAGTCCTTTAAAGGACTCTGCATTTCATGTTGCCCAGGGCTTTGCTTGGAAGGCACCTACTTTTCATTGAGGACTCTGTTTTCCTTTCCTTCTTTTGTTCAACAAATATTTACAAGGCACCCGCTGCTACGTGACATAAAGTATAAGTTCCTGAGTTTATGCCATTTACTTTCTAGTGGGAGAAACAGAACATAGACAATAATCAGATTATATAAATAAATAATAAAACGCAAGATGAGGATGGAAACCACAGTAAGGTAATCAGGCATGGAAGAAATGGGAGGTAACAAAAGTAATCAGAGGATCCCATTTGTCACTGTTGTGGGAGTGATCATTAATGATGCTCTATGATACAGCAGAGGAATGAAATTATTAATAACATATCATATATATATATATAAATTCGCCAATGTATTTATTTACTCATTCATTCTACAAATATCCAGGGAAAACATCCTTAATCTAGGCAATGCATTAAGCACTCAGCAAAGTAAGAGATATTCTGTGAGTCATGCTATAGAATTATGAATTTGTTATATAATTAAGCATTCTGATAAATACTATAAAGGGTCAGTGAGGTGCTTCAAAATTCATAATGTGATGACTGAAGCTTATCAGGGAATAAGAGAAGATTTACATGTGAAAATTTCTTTGAAAGTTATCTCTGAGTTGAACCAAAGATAAAAGGTGAAAGATGGTTTGTCCTGGGGACTGAAGAACATGTGTATTAAAAGTCTTATGCCAGGACATTAAAGGAACTACGTATGTTCTCAGTAAACAAAAGTTATATTAGATTTTTTTAAAGTGACCTTGATCACTGCATTTAATAGTTCCAATTTTAAAAGTAAGAATGTGAACAAAGAAGCTTTAACAATTTAGTCAGCTTAACCTTAGTTAACAGCCTGTTATTTACAACAGGATTACTGAAAAAATTAAGAGTATTAGATATTTGTAGAATGAATGAATGAGTCTTTCTTTGTCCCATCTCTTGTTGTTATTGCAAGTAGATTTCTAATAATCTTATTTCTAGGGTGTTATTAGTAACTAAGTTTCTCTCAGATTGATTGGGTCATGTAAAATAGCTTAATTTCAAGTACAGAAAGTCCACAACACAGAGAAGTGTTCCATTAGAGGCCTTGATTCATGGAGCTCTTATGTGATCACTGAGCATTGAAATCTTGTATAGCACGGGCTTTAACACTCCCAGCATCCCGCCTCCAGCATGCACGGAACTAGTATCTAAAGAGTTAACCTTGGTTTGTAAAAAAGGGAATGCACACAATCTCAAAAACAGAATGAAATGTAGAGATGTAATACAGCTACAGATTAACGATGAGAACTGAGCTTTGAAGGCTATCCTGATGCTAGTACAGACATATTTCAATGAGGGAACAAAAAAGTAGAGCCCAGTACAAAAGACCACAAAGAGGTCTTAGGAACCTGCTTCAGAAAGGAAGTCAAAATGAGGAAAACCACAAGGCCAGAGTCAGTAGGATAGAACATTGGATCAGCTCCCATAGTGGAGGAAAGATGGAAAAACTGCATTTAAATCATACATCTTCCTTATGGGGTTAAAAATAAGGGCAGCTTAAAAAGATATGCTTCTCACTCCTCCCCACCACCTCCTAAACCATCGCTTCACAGAAGTAGGAAGAATACTGAAGGGAAGATGTCTGGTTGTTCTCTTCTACCAAATTAATTTTCCTCACCCCCATATGTCAATCGTTACATGCAGCCTGTTCTAAATTTTGATCTAGTGCATTATTGATGAGCTCTTAAAAGGAGATGAGAACAATGATCTCCCACTCTCTTTCCAAGAGAAAAAAAAATCCTCATGCAGAAAAGAATCGACAACTTAACTCACGGGAGCCATCTCGCTAGTCAGATAATCGCATGTATGGCTTTCCTTTTCACAAGCCCTTGCTATTTTATTAGAGAACTATCTTTGTAGACCTACTGTCCATAAAGCACTCAACTAAGAAATCAACATATTTACCAACATTTGGTTATATTTATATTAGCTTCCATGAGTATGACAAGCTATTAAAACTGTTTTCTTTGCTAAGAGTAGTTCTAAACAATACCCCATTCACATTTCAAACTGTACTTCTAATGCTTTCAGGAGATAATTTTGTAGACCAGTATGTCTTTTGGCTACATCAATGCTCTTTTATTTCTTAGTGTTATATTGTTTTAGAAATTCCACGTTAAAGTTCGATATTATTTTTTTAACTACAATTTTCTATGCTTGGCTTGAACATTCGTAATTAGAATTCAATTTCTCTATTGCCAACATAACAAATTAAATGAAAATGATTTAGAGAGACCAGTGCTGAAAGTCAGCCTATTTTTATACATCACCCCCGTAAATTGACAAGCATGACCATTTGAATTGCAAAAGGACAAAAAAAATATTATGTTCACAGAAATAATCTTGACTGTGTTCAAAGAAGTAAACAGTAATTAATTCACTTAAAATTAGTTTTTTTGACTCAGTGAGTATTTTGAAGTGACTTGACTTTAATTCGCTTGTGACACATTTTGACATTCCTAAGGCATTAACTTCCCAGTGAAGAAGCAAAATGTGTTTACAGCAGAAAGACAGAGTAAAAAAAGAATGGCTAGAAGAATAAGTAGGAGGAAGAAAGGTTGATGAAGGGGCAGAAAAAGAAGACAGAGAGGGACAGGAAGTAAGAGAAGGCAGACAGGAAGAAGAGAAGTAGAAAAGGAGCATTTATTACCACACCACCCAAATGCAGCTACTATTTTCCAAGTTCTATAAGGTTTTTTTTTCCCCTAGGAGAGCCTAACTTTTCTAAGTAAATTGTAATCATACTCTAAAGTACTAGTTTATAACCTGCTATCTCTCTGAATAAAGTATAGACATGTGAGTAATATTTTTATAATTAAGATTACTTAGAAATGATATATCATTGCATATAAAATTATAATATTTATGATACCTTTAAACATTGACACCTACACTCTTTCTAACATATAACATGCTGTATTGTTTGGATTTAAATAGATGATGATAGATGGAGAGATGGATGGATGGAGAGATAGGTAGGTAGATAGAAGATAGATGATGATGATGATGATAGATAGATAGATAGATAGATAGATAGATAGATAGATAGATAGATAGAAAAACAGAAAGACAGAGTTGTAGTTCAGTTTATTTTTTTAAAAAACACGCATTCTTTTTGGATTTTAATATTTATTTCTAACTGTCACTGTTTACATCCCCTATAGCTAAGACTTGTTTTCCTGCAGTTAGGGAACACACTGAGTCCAAGTTCCCAGCAGGGGACAGTCCAAGTAAATGGCATGCTCCCTGGCAGCTTTCAGTCAGTAACTCTTAAGATTGCTCTAAGAATAGTCTGCTCCTTCTGCTATCGGTGCGATAACTGTGAGGTCTCCACTTATACCAGCTGCAAGGGTTTCCCCTGGGACCAAGGCTCAGCAGCCCAGCATACCCAGTGGCTAATGTGCATGATTAAGCATGTTCTCCTGTGGCACATCTTCATCTCTCTCCTGGTAATCTCTATCGCTCACAAATAAATTAATCAAATCTGAATTTCTATCTCTGGAGCTGTATCTGGGTGAGCTCATATTAGACAGGATAAAACGACCTGGAAGTGAAACTTCTCATACGTATGAGTCGGTGATCCTTTGTGTGCGCATGAATGCTTACTTGTTCGTGTACTAGTGCACTGGGGTGTACGCCCAGCATGCCTGCGAAGGTTAGAAAACAACCTTGGATATCTGTTCTTGCATTCCACTTTGTTAGATACACATGTTCTGATTGCTTTGCCAGGCGATTCTCTCGTCTCTAACTCCCATCTCTCTGTAGGCGCACTGGAGCCATGCCATGCCTGACTTTACACAGGGTTCTGTGAAGGCTATCTCAGGTTCTCACACTGTCATAGCAAGTCCTTTTGCCCGCTAATCTATCTTCTCCGTTTCATTGTGAAACGTAGGTACATGTTTTCCCTCTTCAAATATATTATGTTCTTGATGTGGGGGGGGGAGCATTTTGGGGTTAGGGAAAAACCTGGCACCAGGGAAACTTCTGTCTATGTGTTGCTTTTATTGGTCAATGAATAAAGAACTGCTTTGAGCCTATGGCAGAGAAGAATAGAAGTAGGCAGGGAAAGGTAGGCTGTATACTGGGAGAGAGAAGGGCAGAGTCAGAGAGAAGCAATGGAGCCACTGGAGACAGACACTGGGAACTTTACCCTATAAGCCACAGCCACGTGGCAATATACAGACTAATAGAAATGGGTTAAATTAATATAAGAGTTATCCAATAAGAAGCTAGAGCTAATGGGCCAAGCACTGATTTAATTAATACAGTTTCTGTGTGATTGTTTTAGGTCTAAGCTAGCCGGCAAGCCGGGAACCAACAAGCAGCCCCCTCCAACAGGAAACCACCATGAATCCACAAGGATAAGACTCCTAGCTAAGATTCCTAGCAGTAGTGGAGAAGGTGCCTTAACTGGCCATCTACTGTAATCAGATTGGTTACTATAGTTGTTCTCATAGATATTCTATCCAGTAACTGATGGAAGCAGATGCAGAAATCCACAGCCAAGCACTGGACTGAGCTCCGGGAATCTTGCTGAAGAAAGGGACGAGGGATTGTATGATCCAGGGGTGTCATTATGGGAAACCCACAAAGACAGTTGTCCTGAGCTCATGGTCTCTGAACCAACAGTTAGGGAGCCTGCATGGGACCAACCTAGACCCTCTGCATGCGTGTGACAGTTGTGTAGCTTCATGTCTGCAAGGGTCCTATCAGTGAGACCAGGACCTATCCATAACACTTAGCTGATCTTTGGGAACTTCTTTCCCATGTTGGATTACATTGTCCAGCCTTCATGCAAGGGGAGAAGCTTGGTCCTGCCTCAATTTAAAGAGCTGCACTTTGTTCAAGCCTATGGGAGGCCTGCTCCTTTCTGAGTGGAGGAGGGGTGAGTGGGGGAAGGGAGGAGTGAAGGGGGGCACAGGAGGAGAGGAATGAGGGGAAACTGCAGTTGCTATGTAAAATATGAAAAGATATTATGTATATTAAATAAAATTTAAAAAAATTAAAAATTGTGCTCTATCATGTACATGGATTTACCATAATCTTGACAAAAAGTAGGTATTTCATGTTTGTAAGGGCAGCTAAGTTTGAGAGGTAAAATTAAAATGTATTTAATATAATTTGTGTTGTTAATAATGAGGTAATTTATATTTAAGACGACAATTATCATTTGCATATTTTCTTGTGTGACTTCTGTGTTATTGGCCTGCATTTTAAGATTTTAATTTTGTTTATATGTTAGTGTCTGCAGGTGGGTATGTGCACATGAGTCTGGTGCCAACAGAGTCCAGAAGTGAGCATTAGGTCCCTTTGGAGCTGAAGTTACAAGCAGTTGTAAGTTACCTAGCATGGGTGCTAGGAACAAAACTCAAGGTCTTTTAAGAGACGTATATCTTCTGAACCACTGTGACCTCTCTGCAGCCCTCATGGTCTCTATTCTAATTGGATAGCTCTTGTTTTTATTCACCTTATGACCTCCTTTAATATTAATGGTATCTCTTACATTGTAAAATTAGCTAGTTGATCCTTTGCACTACCACAGTATTTACCTCCTAACCAACTAGGGGCGGAGAAGCATTTCTTCAGTGTGCTGTGTCTTGTATGATAGAGGAACTATCTATGTCTTTATTGGCAAACCACAATTAAAAGATGGAGTTGTAAAAGGAAATGCTAAATTAGTTTACTTGTATTGATAGTTAGTGTGGTAGTGAATATGCATGCCAAATGCAGAACAGTCTGCAATTGAAAAAGGCAATGCTCTCCTGCATTGTTTTGATTCTAAAATCTCAGTGGCACTCACTTATCCAGTCTCCATACATTCTCACTGCCTTAACCAGGAACCATTACCTTATATATCTTCTCCTAAGGATTCGGACTACAAACCCACATTAAGAGCTTCTTAGGCTCAGTTGCTATCTAAATATAATGAACCGGTGCCCATTAAATCAAATTTCGAGTACCAACAGACATTCTGAGGAATAAATTAGCCTTTATTCTTTCTAACAAGTTGTCTGTTCTGACCATTTTTGTGATCTCATTGCTGACCCCGATTAAGACAATTCAGACTTTATGGATTTTTAAAAGCATTTCTACTGATGCATCATTATCATCTCTGGGTAATTTGAAAGGCTTATGAAACACAAATGTCATTCTGGGTAACATGTTCTGAGCTGGGCTAATTCCCTAATTTACAGAATTGGCCTGCTGTTGACTGGGTATCTCTGCATCAATGACTCTGACTGGACAGACCTTATGTTTAGACTATTTATTATATTATTTCTAATCAATTTCCCTTTTTATTGTCACAATAATTGCAAATCTTGGCTGGTTGCCTCTCCACCATGAGCCAACATATTTCATAATAAAACATGCGAAATGATGAAGCCTAAATGATTCGGCAGCCCTGGGAAGGCAAAGGAACTGCAGGTTTCTCCTTGCCGCACCGCCCATTTGCCCTCTACTCCAAGAAGGCCTCTGAGCCTCATTAGACACTTCCTTCATCTTTGGTGCTGCCTTAGATATTAGCATGGAAGAGTTTCATACCCACTTCCACAGACCAGGAACATCCAACACTTAGAAGACTGGAAGGTGAAGAAGTTTCTGTGGCCCATATAACAGTAGTTCTCAACCTGTGGGCTGTGCCCCTTTGGGAGCTGCATATCAGATTTCCTCGATATCAAATATTTATGTTATGGTTCATAACAGTAGCAAAATTACAGTAAAGAAGTCGCAACAGACTTTATGTTTGGGAGTCATCACAACATGAGAAACTGAATTAAAGGGTTGCAGTATTAGGAACTTTGAAAACCACTGCCATAGAGGATCTCAATGTTCAAGGAGTAAATAAATTATATATGTATGTATATATGTACATATGTGTATTTATATATATGGAGGTCAGAAAAAAAGTTACAGACTTTTCTTTCTCCTACATTTATGTGGGTTCTAGGAATCAAATTCAGGGCTCTAGAATTGTGTAGTAAGCACCTTAACCCATTGAGCCATCTCATTAGCCCTTTTTTAAAAAAAAATACAAAACATTGATGAAGATATAAATAAAAATTTCACATTTATAAACCAAGATAATGAAGTTTATCCCTCAGTTTTAAAATAGTTTTACTTTTAGGAATTACCTGTCCTTTTACCTAGAAACTTTAGAACTGAGAGTCTTATCCTAGGGAAATATCTGTGGATGTGTACTGAGATTGATGTAAGTGTGGTCTCCACAGTCCTGCTTAAAAATGATGAGCAAAGACAACTGTCAAAACTTGGAGGTCACTAAAAGAAAGCACACAATTAATTAGATGTTGATTATTGCCAATAACTGAAATGATGAAAGAATGTAAGTTATGTTTGTAATTTGTGAAACAAGATTCATAAGTAAGGGATGATTCAATTTACTGTTTTCATTTTCAACACACCACACATGCTGAAAGTGAATGAAAGATGAAGTGTAAGACCAAATGCCTGGAGGAAAACATCATGAAAAACTTCTTGGCAAGGTCTTGGTAAGGATTTCTTGGATGTGATAACAAGCACAGAGAAGTCAAAAATAGATAAGTAGGAACTACATCAAACTAAACATCTTCCACCGAGCACAGAACATAATCACCAGAATAGAGCTAGAAATGGAAGAAAATATTAGCGTCTCACAACCAGAGTTATGAGGCTGATATCCAAAACAGAAAAGGAAGTCCTAGCAAAATTCATTAGCAAACCAACTAAACAAACAATAAACTCCCAAAGAGCCCAATTTAAATATGAGTAAAGAAACAGAATAGACATTTTCTCAAGAGAACACTATTAATGAAAAACAAATAGGATTCTCAGCCAACTGGTAAGTGAAAACTACCCCTAACATTATTAATTGTCTGGGAAATGTAAGTCAAACCACAATGAAATATCATCTCATGCCTGTTATCAAAACAAAAGCCATGCTTCAGATGTTCATGTGAAAGTATAAAAGGGGGAAATCCTTTTGTAATTTGGTGGGAATGTAATTAGTAGTATGGTAATGCCTCCGAAAGTTAAAACTCAAACCATTGTAAAAGTCAACAATTTCACTTCTGTATTTCTGCTAAAGAAATTGAAATCAAAATTTCTAAGAGATAACTAGATACCCATTTTTGTTGCATTTCATTACAAAATTATTCAGCATACGAAAGGATAAAATTCAGCACACAAAATTCAATGCAATAGTTGTGTGAAGAATGACGGGTATGTAGTGTGTGCACATATACCGAATTGAAGCAAACAAAGAAGAAATACTGCTATTGGTAATTTCAACTTAGGAGTGTACTCAGGGGAACATTATGCTAAGTGAAACAAAATAGATGTGGAAAGACAAATATCACAAGAGCCACTTGCAGTAAAGAATATTAAATAGTTAAATTCTTAAATGCAGGGAGGAAAATGGTGGTTTTCAGTGATGTGAAGAAACCAAGAACTCTTAGTCAAAGGGGAGAAAGTAGTGCTCATGAAAGATAAAACAGGTGTTTCCTCTGCTGGTGGTGCTGTTTAGGAAGGATGTCAACTCTTAAGAAGTGAGAATTCATTGAAGGAAATGGGTCACTGGCAGCATGTCTTTAGAGATCATGTCTGTCTCAAGCCCCTTCTTTGCTCTCTGCTTCCTGCCTCCCTTCACTGGACTAGGATTACCCAACACATAGTCTCACCACCATGATGTTCTTACCCCTCAACAAGTTCTCAGTCCATGAAGTCAGTGGCTATGTGCTGAGCCCTATAAAACCATGTCGGGAACTCAAGAAACTAGACTCTAAAATGCTAATTAACCCAATTAAAAAATGGGGCACTGAACTGAACAGAGAATTCTCAAAAGAAGAAGTTCAAATGGCCAAAAGACACCTAAGGTCATGCTCAACCTCATTAGCAATCAGGGAAATGCAAATCAAAACAACTTTGAGATATCATCTCACACCTGTCAGAATGGCTAAAATCA
>NW_026067937.1:2056524-2104000 GCF_014885135.2 Alexandromys fortis
GGAGGCTGGGAGGAGGCGGAAACTTTTTTTTCTTATTCTCAATAAAAAAAAAAACATGGACCAAAATAAATAATTCACATTTATGTCAGGTATTTGGTCACAATGTTGAACAAAGAACACAAAAATACTGACATTACATTAAATGTTTTTATAAAGATTAGTAGTAAATAAGAAGATAAGGAAAACTTTGGGATGTAAGCTACCTTTGTTGTGGTGTTTTATCACAGCTATAGAAAAGTGGCTGGTACAAGAATGTTGTTCACATCACAGTTATTTCTATCTCCAAACTCAACAAGTTGTAGATACCACATTCATGTAACTTTTTTATATGCCAATCATATCTCAAAGTGCTTTAAAGAAAAATCCCTATGATAACATGAGTAAAGAAGCTCAAAAATATGAGATGATTAACTTATATACATATATAAAAATAGAAACATGGACTTATACTAGTATTCTAACTAGTTGTAGGTATATCATAGAGCTATGAACATTTACTTGTTTCTGTTTTATGTAGCTAAACATTCTACTAAGAATTATAATTGTTACAGCTAGAAAAGTATAATAAATGTAACTTTGAAACATCTGTGTGGCCCAATTCTAAACTGAACCAATTGTGCATCTCTTACAAGTAAAGCAGGATGACATATGTTGTTGTGGAAAGGGTGGCATGAGTTATTTATGTCTTGCTTATCTGTAGGAAGCTGGCCAGCCGGTTTGGGGTGGGGCAGTTCTCTATTTGTGGGAGCTAATTAGTGATGATAGCTGTAATCTGTAATGTTGCTGCTTTGCTGAAGTGGGAATCATCCCTCCTCTTTGTCAAGTGCTGGCTTCTTTTAGAAACAATACACTTCAAGGTTATGTTTTTAAATAATCAGGGTTTGTGAATTTAAGATCTCATTTATCATTATCATTTATTACCATACCAATAAATTAAGAGAAGAAAAGGGAAAGAAATAAAGGAAGGGAAGAAAGGGGCCAGGAACCGAGGAAGGAAAGGGTTGACAAAATTTGAGTCCTCAGATTGCAAAGTACCTACAAAAGAATGACTTTTTAAAGCTCTCTAGTCCAACTTTATCATGCAGGTAAGAACACGGAAAGTCTGTCTAAAAGAAAACATACATGGAGTTAGAGTTCTACTGCTGTGAAGAGACACCAAGACAATGGCAACTCTTATTTTTTTTTTAAAAAAAAGTATTTAATTGGTGCTTGTTTACAGTTTCAGATATTTAGTTTGCTTTCATTATGGCAGGAAGCCTGGCAGCATATTGGCAGAATGGTGGAGAAGAAGCTAAGAGTTGTACACCCCAATCCACAGGCAGTAGGAAGATAGAGAGCCACTGAGCCTGGCTTGGGCTTCTGGAACCTCAAAACCCATCTTTGGTGACACACTTCCTCCAAGAAGGCCACACCTAACCCACACCTCTTAATCAACACCACACCTCTTAATCTTTCTAAGTATTGTCACTCCCTGATAACTAAGAATTTAAATATGTGAGCCTATGGGGGCCTTTCTCATCCAAACCACCACAGCAATGAAGCAAATTAAGAAGGAGCTACCTGGAAAACACTACTTAACCCGATTTGTTTTTGCACTCTTTATTTTCTGTTCTGGTGTACTTCAAGGATTTCTACTAAGGCAACAATAGATTTCCTGGAAGCAGAGACTTTAAATTAGATGGGCACAAATGGAAGAAATCGATATAGAAGAAATGTAACTTCAAAGAAAATTGAGACTAAAAATTCTCTTGTGTCATAAACCTAAGACTACAATATCAAGAAAAAATGCCCTCCCAGTGTTGTGTTTACCTCAAAGTTTCTAGGCAACCTATGAGCTTTCTGTCAGCTCTAACTTACATGGCACGGGGCAATGGAAAGAACATAGAACTTGGTGTTCGTTCATTGGACTGGTTTGATAAGTGCTGCATGACTTTTCCTGCGATGTCCATTTCTATTCACCACTGATGAAGAGGACAACAGACCAAGGAAATGATGAAGCCCACACCCAGCTTGGTGAGCCAGTGAGTTCACTGGGTTCCGCACAGGAAGGAGTGGTTTTAGATGCAACACCAAAACACTCATGCCAATGTGGTGACTACTCAGAAAAGCTGAATTATTGGAATCCCCTGTGAAAATAGCACTAGCACCTTGGTTACTGAGAACCTCCTCCAAATAACTAATTACAGCGTATATAGGCTCAAGGGCCGCTTGAGCCTTCCCTATCCCAATTGGCCTAATCTTAGGAGTACCTCATACAGATGATTCCTACTGTTTTGAGTTAAGAGGAAACAGTCACAAAACAAATGTTACTTGTCTATTTGGCTTAAGTAGATATATCACTGGATTAGGACAAGTATTAGTAAAACGCTTATTCAAATTAAAGAAAATGTATATACATATATGTGCTACTACATTGATGGTATTAAGTGAATATACTCTTTCTTCACTTACCTCCACCTATCACTCTTGTTTCCATAAAAGGCCCACCATGCCCCCACAAAAGAGTGTCTTTACTTACTTTTTTATCCTATTTTTCAAACATTTTCATCTCTAAAGTTCCAAAGCCTGTTCAGGATCTCAATGTTTCACATCTACACACACTCTAATATTTTAAATTCTAAAATGTGCCCCAAAGTACTACCATGACTATTCCTGAATAAGAAGTAAAGGTTAAGGTTAATCCAGTTTCAGTACAGTGAAGTTTCAAATCAAGAGGAAAAAAGGTGGAGGAGGGACAGGGTAGGTATATACATGTGCTCACGGTCAGTTACACTGATTGGTTCAGGCTAGAACCTGTAAGCCTGTTGAATGTATGTGCATATACAACATTCAATTAGCTGCTACCCTGTATCATACACTATTATATCTCTGTATATGAAATGTTACCTCACAAGAACTAATGCTGATCATTATACCAAAATATGGGTGATGGTATGAGTTTACAGGAGCCTTGACCTCTAAACAAGATTCAGCTGCTTTGGCTTAAGCTATACTTGCTTTCTTTTGCTACCTCACCTGAGTCTAGCCATAGTCACTGGGGTCGTGTTCTTTGTTCTTTGAAGCTTACTTTGGCCTTTGTCATTTGAACCTTAAGGTTTTAGACTGACGGTTGTGAGTTAGACCCAGATGCTGTATCAGGAACAAGCATCCTCCTTTCTAACAAAGGCAGTGTTAATGGTCATCACTATTTTAGTTATCTTTTCAACAATGTGGTGGGGCTATGGGTGGGAGGACAGAGGACAACGTTGTGGTGTAGGTTCTTTCTTCACCATTCCATGAGCTCCAGGGTTGAAATCAGGTTACCAGGCTTGTGCCTCCAGTGTCTTCCCATTCTGAGCCATTTTTCTGGCCTCAGAGTATTAATTATTTTATTATTGCCAAAGAGTTTTCTGGTTCTAGAGGCCCATCTCAGTTCCTTCACTTGTCAAGCTGGAAAATAGCCACTTTGTGTTAGTATTCTCATCCATTAAATAAAAAGGCACAGTCATGGACTACTCTGATGAATTAGCACTTCATACACAGGGCGTACAACAGTGTCTAGTATGTAACTGCTCAAAGAATGTTATGTGTGCTCATGCATTTAACAGGCTTAGAGCTTCTAGCCTACCTAAATAATTCAGCATGACTCACTGAATTTGCTCTCTCTCTCTCTCTCTCTCTCTCTCTCTCTCTCTCTCTCTCACACACACACACACACACACACACACACACACACACACACAGCTTTACAGATTTATCACAAGGAACAAATGACAGCAGAAGCACTTCACTTGATATGAGTTATAAAAATATTTGGCATATCAAAGCCTCCAAATTTCTGAGCCAGGATGAGTGTTTTTTCCATGGCCTATCAGCTAGAATGGTTTTGACATTTGGCAATGTATAAGGGGCAATAACATCAAAACAGAATGAAATTCTCAGTCAGAATCAGCTGGAATTAAATCACACCTTCAGTATAAAGCGGTGTGACTGTGGCAAGGTTTGCCTTCCTAAATCTTAGTCCTAGGGTCTGTCTACTAGGGCTACTGACAGCAAAGTAGTTGTATAGGCTTAGTACAGTGAATTGATGTATCCAATATGCTTCTGTGCTCTGAGCAGGCAAGGGAATGCCTATAAAAGGAAACAGTAATGATCTATTAATATTCTTAAATCAATTCTTACCTTCCAAGTTTCCTACCTGCCTTGTCATTGAGGCTCAGGGGAAAGCAGATTTCAGGCACACTTGCTTCCACAGAACTGAACCCCTGAGTACACTCATCCAATCTCCTTCTGTCAACAGGCATAAATATTCTGTAATCACTCTGGAGAGTGCTGGTAGCATGGCCAACTGTTCCCAGCGATGACTCAGATGCTGCTCTAAAACATAACCAGCCTGTGCATGAAGGGGCTGTAAAGCTCTCAAGTCTGAGTCACCAAGGTGCCACAGCCTCCAACACCTGATATTCCCAAGTGACTTCACAACTCCATATTCAAATGTCTATGTCTCATCTAAGGGACTCCTGAGAACTTAATCTCATTGCGCCCTAAGTCACCACTCCCCTTCGAGTGTACTTTTGAGGGTTTCACTGCCTGTTACCAGCAGAAGTTCAAGTCTCCTCTTCAGCAAAGCCTTTCCAGATGACCCTTTCCACTGAGTCCCCTACCCTTCGCCTACACACTGCTGCAAGGTCATCCATTTTACACTTGTGAAACTAAATAGCACTGGATAAGAATGCTGGACAAATGGGAAAACGATGATTTGAAGCTCTTCTGGCTTGGTAAGGACAGAACTGTTATAATTTTTAAATCTGTTAAGAGAAATGTTGGTACATTATGTATTCCATTTCCTCTCAAGCATGATAAACCCATTGTGTGTTCAAAACACAGGAAAGGGACATGAACATATCAAACACATCCATCCTTTTAGTATGTAAATATAGACACTGCTCATAAGGACTTTCAATCACATTAACTGTCTCCTATGTGTCATAAAATCCAATATCTTATGCAAAAATTTGGCTTTTTGTTAAGCTCATATTGTTGGATTTTTATTGAATACTATAAAAAAGTTATAAGAAATATTTAATGCAATCATTTATATTGATTTTCTACAGTAAAGGTTAATCCCGCTACGTTTTCCAAACAGTAGTTTATGAGGTTTGCAAAGTCTCTTGACTTCTTGTGTATCTGAAGAACATATTAGAATCTGGAGTTTGCTCCAAGTAACTGAGTTGAGCTCACTTCTCCAACAAAGTCATTTTTTCTCCAACAAAAATTCCCACTCTTACCCAGGCACGTGCCTTTAACCTCAGCACTTGGGAGGCAGAGACAGAAGCAGGCAGATCTCTGTGAGTCTGAGGCTAGCCTGGTCTACAGAGAAAATTTGAGGACAGTCAGGGCTGTTGCAAGGAAAAACCCTGTATTGAAAAGCAAAACAAAACAAACAAAAAATATTGCCAGTTTTCACTGCACCACATTTGTCTTACTAACAGTAGTTCTAAGGCCACAGATAGCTCACTGGTGGAACACTTGCTGCCTTGCACAGGGTCTAGGGTTTGATGCTCAGTACTGCAAAAACAAACAAAAAAAATAAGATCTACCCAATAATGCCAAATTACTGTGAAAAGTAATTACTGAGTCAATTACTGTGAAAAGAAGAGAAAGTAACACAGACCTATTCTGTTCATTTCAACCCACGAGCAGGCACAGTTCCTGCTGGAATTTCTTACTGTATCTCTCTTTACCAACACACTCCATCTCTTTTCCCAGACAGGGGCTTTCTCCTCCCCCATGACAGCTCTTCATACCTGATCACAACAAAAGTCTCCTGTTGGATGCTTGACGGCTAGCTCGCTTGGTCTGATCTATTTTCAGTATAGCTTCACAGCATTTTCTTCCTTAAATAGCACTTTTATGTTTCTCCTATACTTAAAAACCTTTTTTTTTTTTGGTTTGTAAGCCCTATAACATCAAGGCTAAATTCTCCCTGATCCTGGGTATATTCTTTATTTTCTACTCATTACTTCAGTGAGACAAGCTTCTGAAGGATTTTACCAATACACGATGGAGGTGATTTACTCTGTTCTATCATACCAGTGAATGTCCTATGCCGAGCACTGCATATAAATGAGATGGGCCCCCAGGATTAGGACCAAGGAAGTTAGGGAACAATGGTGATGTTGAGCAGGGCTTATAGTGAGGAGTGAGAAACTTCTAGAAAAGGTTGGAAGGACTCTAAGTCAAGGCTGAACTTGTATAATCTGTGGGAAGTTCTGTCACATTGTTCCTTTCCCTGACTCTTCATTCACATTTGTTTAGGTTCCATCTACTTATTCAGTAGCAGCCAGCTCATAACATAGATCAGGACAGGTGGGTATTTTAGCTGCCTCAGAAGCAATGATTCCATAGAAAAGGACTTACTAATGAAAACCCAGGAAGGGAATAAGGAAAGAAAAATAATCAGTAAGTGATATATTATCTAGTAAAATGCCATGTTTTATAATCACAGCTTAATCCAACAGAAACAGCACTATGAAAAGAGGATAGAAACCATTCTTGCGAAGTTCCCTGTGTAGAGCCAGGAAATGGAGGCATCTACATCACTGTGTGGCTCAGTATTTCAAGTATACATTTTCCCTTGCATTCAGACAGAGCAACTTGCAGTGTTAGGAGTCTTAAGAAAGGAGATGCAAATGTGGGAAGTCCATATTTTATTTTTGAAGGCAGGAAAATAGGCACTAGTAACAGAATGCTCTGCAGGGGTCAGCTATGAGTTATAACGAGCAAACTTCCTCTTCCTCTTAACACAGGTGTGTCTTGGAGGAAGAGAATTTCTTCAGTCTTAGTTTTTCAATTTTCAAACGAAGTGGGTAGGTATCTATTGACGTGTTCAGATTTTTAAAACAGTGAAGACCATTTCTTCCCTCAATGAAAACCTTGAAAAGAACTGGAAAAAGTGAAAGCAGACTGGCCCACACTGAAGTAGAGGCATGGAGCCCATTTTGGAAACCTACTACTTCCAGAAAGTAAAAAAATAAAACACCTTGCACTACTGCTTGCTATCCAAATAATCCTGTCACTACCGCATCCCTGCCCCTGCAAATGTCCAAAGAAGGAGAGACATCAACGACTGATATTATAATATAATCTCATTCACACATTTCTGCAAGGAGTTGGTAATAGACAATCAAGTTGTACTGTTGTTTGACATGCTAGGAATGTGGAAGCTGTGTTCAAATGACATGTGTATAGCTGATTTTACCTAGAAGGCAGAGAATATTTTCTGAGGCTTGGGGGATGGAGAGTTTGTGCAGAGATTTAAAATGTCCAGTTAATTTACCTTTAACTGCCACTCTTGACTTAATTAAAGTATTACTTTGCTAGGTAAGTATTAGTATTCTGTAGTTGTCATCATTATAGTTATGATAACTTTCCCCAAACCCACAGCAAGTTCATAGTAGAGGCATTAATCAAGCCTAGGTTTTGATGTTGCTTTGTTTTGTTTGGTTTGATTTGGTTCAGTCTGGTCTGAAGTCCACATCACCAGTTACTATTATATCCTGTGTAGCATGTCAATGTGTCACAATACAATTTACAGAACCAAATTTCTGGGATTATCAAGTCCACTGATTGTCAACACTGAGGCCAAAGAGGGTGACTAATGACATATAAGGAATTATAATGAATATGCATTCTATTGAGTTATTGAACTTTTCATTTTGAAGTTCTGCCTGAAAAGAAATAAAGTAAGTGTAAAAATTCATTATTATCATTGCTGTTGTTGTTTATTTCAGTAGAGAAAATCATAAATATTTACTTCAGGATTATCTTTCATAGTAAGGAATTTTCCCTTTTTTCGTCCACCCATTCAGTATGCTGTGTACACACTCTATTCAAGTTATGTGCTATAAAGGATACAAAGATAAAACAGTAGCAAAGATACGGTTGTGTTCCATATTATTTATAAGGATGAAAAATGATGCAAACATTACACCCCTATATATAGCAAATATATAGCAAATATATAGCAAATATATAGCAAATATATATATATATAAACTGTAAAAACTTGTATTTAATAATTTGATTATAGTAAAGAGAAGTTATTTCTTACCAATAATAAAGAAAGTTCTTGGACATTGCTGTTCTTGTGGCTTGTTCCTAAAACATGGTTTGGAAATTTGACATTTTTAACCACAATATTTCCAAATGTGTGAACAGTAATGCATGAATACAGCAGGAGAGGTTGTAGTGACCCATGTTCCGGCACAGAAGGAGCTAGTATAACTAGACTGCATGTCGTTTTCAGATTGTGTTTTATATGACTCTGACAGAAACCCACACACCTATGAACACCTGATGTTTGGGGGAAAAGGCCAAAAATATACAATGGAAAAAGAAAATGACGCCAGCTAAGACTGCTAGCAATAGTGGAAAGTGTGTCTGAATTGACTTTCCCCTGCACTGGTGACTACCCTATTAGTCATTATAGAGCCTTCATCCAACACCTGATGGAAGCAGATGCAGAAATCTATATCCAAGCCCTGGACCTCACTCCAAGAATCCAGTTGAAGAGAGGGAGGAGGGATTATATGAGCAAGGTGGGGGGGGTCAAGATCATGATGGGAAAACCCACAGAGACAGCTGGCCTGAGCTTGTGGGGTTTCACACAGTCTGCACAAACAGCTAGGGGGCCTGCATGAGATGGACCTAGGCCCTCTGCATCTGGGTGAGAGTTGTGTAGCTTGTTCTTTTGTGGGGCCCATAGCAGTGGGACTAGGATCTGTCCTTGACATTTGAACTGGTTCCTTAGAACCTATTCCCTATGGTGGGATACCTTGTTCAGCCTTGATGCAGGGGAAAGGAGTTTGGTCCTGCCTCAACTTGATATGCCATGTTAATTCCCAAGGGAGACCTTATTCAATCCGAATGGAGACAGAGTAAGAGTGGATGGAGGGAGTAGAACAGAGATGGGGGAGGAAAAGGGAGGAAAGGAAGGAGGGAAAACTGTGGTTGGTATCTAAAATAAAATAAAGAAAAAAGATTGTATTTTATGTATGTGTACGTATGTGTGTATGTAAATATGTATGTATGTACATATGTATGTATGTATACTACAATGATTCTCTTCTTACCCATAGTTAATTCTTTATGACTCTGCTATGGGAACTTTAGACTGCTGCAGTGGAGATCCATAACAAAGCTCTGCATTTTTCTATATGTACATAGAGCCCATGCCTTTCTTTCTTAATGGAACCTTTATCACATGTTGTGGCCAAGACTCGCAGCTGATGTGGGAGAGTTCAAGCAGCACAAATTTCTTTGACTTTCTTCCCAGTTTCACCAACAGATTTGCCTTGCCAATGGTCTTAACATCCTCAGTCCTCAATTCTTTTTCTGTACTTATCACGTCAAGAAATTTTTATCTCTTTTCATTTAGAATACATTTTTGCAGCTTCTTATTCCCTTGTCCAAACTTAAAGCATCACTCCATTGTGCCCTGATGCCAAGATGAAGTAAAGTTAGAGTAGCCTGAACAGAAACACTGTGACTACGCAACAGGTAATCTAAGAGCTCTGAGGGCTCCATGTGATGGACACGCAGGTGGTACATACAGTGTGGATTAAGACAAATGCAAAAGCCCATTTTATATGGTGGGATGCCTTGCTCAGCCTTGATGTGCCTTGAGGTGTGTGGGAAGGGGGTTGATCATGCCTCAATTTAATGTGCCAGGCTTTGTTGACACCTCATGAGAGGTCTTACCCTTTCTAAGGAGTGAATGGGGCTAGGTTGGGGGAAGGTGAGGTGTTGTGATATTTCATTTATATTTTAATAAATAATATAGCTTGCCTAAAGATAAGAAAGTAAAGCAACCACCCTGGTTAGGCTTACAGACCAGGCAGTGGTGACACACACACCTTTAATCCCAGTAGCCACCTTAGTTTGCCATAGAAACCAGGCAAAAGTGATGCATGCCTTTAATCCCAGCACTAGAGATGAATATAAGACAGGAGGAGACTCTCAGGCAGTCTCATTCTAAGGATGCCTGATGGCAGAATCACCATTTCAGACTGAGGGAGAGGTAAGAGTCAGTCTGTGGCTGGTTGTTTTGCTTTTCTGACCTACAGGTTGAACTCCAATACCTGTCTCTGGGTTTTAAAAGTTGTCTATAGTGAGAGAGAGGGAGAGGAAGAGAGGGAAAGGGAACTATGGTTAGTATGTAAAATGAATAAAAAATAAATTAAATTTTAAAAAAGACAAATAAAATAGTTCATTCCTAGACTAGATGTAGAAAGAGTTTACTTTACATTATTCATAACATCACCCCATTTCTCTTGATATGATTTTGAGAATTTTTATTTAATATTTTTATACCAAATTTGGACACAGATTTTTAAAACTGTAATCAAGGGGAGGTGTTTGTATCAGCAGATTCCCAAGGGCAAAACTTTCATATTTGCAGAGATTTTATTTTTATTTAACTTTGCCTTACCTCTCTCCCCATCCAGTATGTAAATTACTTCAACAACAATATCTGATCTCTGTTAAATTTTCAATGGCAGAAGCTTCCAAAGTTTTGCTTTATCCATCTAGCCATTCAATGTTAAGTCAAACATCACCGCGGTAAGGTTTGGATTAACATTCTCCTCTAGTTTTCTTTCTGTTGATGTGATAAGCACCATGACCAAAAGCAGCTTGAAGAGGAAATGGTTTATTTGGCTAATAGGCTACAGTCCCCTATCAAAAGAAGTCAGGGCATGAGCTCAAGGCAAAAATGTAAAATAGGAAGTGAAACAGAGACCATGGAGGAACACTGCTTGCTTTCGTGTTTGCTTTCTTCTCTTGGATTGCCCTGTCTACCTTTCTTACACAGCCCAGGCCTAACTGACCAGGAGTGATATTGCCCAAAGTGGCCTGGGCCCACACACATCAATCATCACTCAAGAACATGCCCCATAGACATGCTCGCAGGTCAATCTGATGGTGAAAACTTCTCAGGTGAAATTTCCTCTTCTTAAGTATGTCTAGGACTATGTCCCGTTGTTGACAAAAAGTTTGTCAATTCTAATGTTACCATTTCCTATTTATTCTACTTTTTCATACAAAGTTATTATCTCCCTGCAAAATAATTATTGAAAATCCAAAGAACAGGTTTGGCATGTTGCTGGCCATTTCAAACCTTAAGGTTTGTATATAAGCAATGATGTTTCTAGCCATAGTTCCTACTTTAATCATTGAGAATACTCTGGTGGAAAGACATTAAAAGGTTTGAGACTATTTTGGTTAATTTTCTATATCATATATGTCATATATATATCACATGTCTATTATTGTATAATCTTCAGATTATATATTATAACAGGCAATATAACAGGCCACAAATACCCATTTCCTATCCTTGTATTGAAAGTATATCGGGCTACATGACCAAACATAAGTAAGACTACAGGTGGCATAAACATTGCTAATCAGTTGACCTTTAAAATACAGGAAGATTGCATTAGGGTAATGAGTCAGAGGGTAAGATTTCTGGTTGTGCAAAAATGAGGACCTGAGTTCAAATCCCAAGCACCCACATTAAAAATAAGAAGACAGGCCCTGTCTCAAAGAAAAAAAGGTAGAGAATGATAAATCAGGTCTCTCAGCATCATCCTTTGATGTCCACATGCAACATGCAGTAGTTTCTATAAACCCTTTTCTTCTCCATGAGCACAGACCACATATAGCCCCACACCACACTCACTCACACTATATATATGAAGACTACTCTGGATTAATTGAATGACACCAATAAATCATAAAATTGAATAATGGAAAGAGACAGGAGAAGTCGATCCACCACTGTTGTCTTGATGATGACAGAAAGCACAAGTCAAGCAATGTGGCAAGCAAGCCCCCACAGGCTGGGCAAGTAAGGACAGTTCCCTCTAGAGCACTGAAAATGAAACGCAGCCCTGGTGATACCTCGACATTCAGCAGCAAGACTTAGGTTGGATTTTGCAACCCCACCAATGACAGGGAAAGAGTGGTCCAGTGAGGAAGCTGCATCTCTTCTAGCATCTCTTCTAGTTGTGTGCACTTCAACCAGAACCTCAACTTCCTCATTCAGACTCTTCTAAGGCAACCTCTGGCCATCAAAACTAAAGTTACTAGATATCTGTCAGTTCTTAATAAAGTGTTAGTCAACTAAAATATCTAAATTATTTTCAAATGAGTGATTTTTAAGATATTTGTCCATTGTGATTGTAAAATTAACTATTATTGATTAAGAGGGTATAGACTTTTAGGTTCAATATCTGAAATCCAGACCAATTTCATATAATAGTTGTTTGACTGTGGCTAACTTTTCTAAACACTCTCTGTGGGAAGAAAATAATACCACAGATGCATTATCAAGACTCTATAAGATGTGCCATAGAAGACTCTTGCCATAATTTGTGGATGACTATATGTGTTGACAATGCAATAGCCATTTGGTAATGATGTTGACTGTGAGGAGAAAGATGTTAGAGAGTCATATACACATGATGCTACATTAAATGTCCAAGGGACAATTATAGAAAAGTGAGGTGAGAATAAAGCAACATCTTTGGAATAACTAACACTCAGAATGTGTTCAATTTGGTGTGTTTGTTTGTTCATTTGTTTTGTTTTCTTTCGTTTTGTTTCAGCAGTTTTCGTTGCTAGATTTTTGTCACTTCCCTAAGAAGTAGAGTATTTATCATCTTTAATCTCAATGGACTTGTAAAAATCACATAAAAGCATATAATATAACTTATGAATCTCACAGTGAAGTCCACAGTTTTGTCCAATAAATACACACTAATGGAAAATAGCTAAATAAAATGAGTAAGGCTGGGCGCTTCCAAGAATAAGTTACTTCTTGAAATACCTGCATCTTCATCTCCCTCAGTCTAGCTAGCCGGAAGCAAAGCACCACAGGCAACTATAATGTGGAAAATAGGAAATGTACTCAATGTACTAGATGATCTACATAAATAGATTTCCAGGCAGAATATTGAATTTGTCTGCCTCCTTCTAGATGTCTATAGTAAAACACAAAAGGAGAGAAATGCAAAGAGAAAATTGTTAAATGTTAAAGGAGCCTAGATTGCTAGGGAAGTAGGCATTGTCACTTCCATTTCACGATCCTCTCTGGAAAAGAGAAACATAATACTGATCTTAAATTTAAGAAACGACTTAAGGTTAAAAAAAGAATCTAGCTCCTAATCAAGAGAATATGGCATGTGACAAAATCAAGTGTGTGACAGGCATTTGGAATTTCTGTAAGATTTAAGATGATATTTCTAACACACAAAAGACCTTCTGAGAAAGATTGTGCCTCCATGATCCATTCTGTTACACACAAAGGTGCTAGAAATATGAATTCCATGTCATACAGCAATCACATATAAAGCCCAAAGCAGGACAAGGATAGCCCTGAAGAAATCTGTACTTTCGCTTTTGTAGAACAGAATGTGTTATAAATTGGCTTGTTAATAACAAAATCACAGGAAACTTGAGAGATGGCTCTGTGGTTAACAGCACTTGCTGCTCCTCCAGAGAATCTGGGTTTGATTCCCAACACCCATATGGTAACTCACAATCAACTATTACCCCAGTCCCAGGGTCTCCCATGCTCTTTTGTGGCCTTGTGAGGCATCAGGCTGGCATATTGTGCAGAAATCCAAGCAGAAGAAATACCCATACACATTAAAAACAAAAAAATGCATAAAAATGTTTTGAAAGTGACTTCTGAGTCAAATAAATGTGGTTTGGGGCTGGTGAGTGTTTATAAACAGAAATAGGTAAACCTGCCAGGTAGCACTCCTAGGCCACCTTGTATAGAAAGTGGCCACGTCAGGATCTGTACGAAGAGCATTCTCAAGTAGTGTAACTGAACCAGAATCATGGAGTCAGGGGCATGTATTTGGTTGGTCTGGTTTGTTTTATTTTGTTGTGCTTTGTATTTTTGGCTTTTTAGAGTTGTTGCAAATCAATGCTTTCTGTACTTCTAATTCCCATTTCTCCTTTCCTTTCCTTTCCTTTCCTTTCTTTTTGTTAGTTTTTTTTTTCAGTTTCTTTGAGACAGAGTTTCTCTCTTATCCCTGGCTATCCTGAAATTCACTCTATATACCAGGCTGGCCTCAGAGATCTTCCTGCCTCTGCCTTCTAGTGCTGGGATTTTGGTTTGTACCAGCATCCCTCACTCTAATTTCCTCCTTTCAAATGGAAACATCCAGCATGGTTTTTCTTTATCTGATCAAACCATTCTATTGTTAATTCAAAGAGACAGGCAAAGAAATCATTTTAACATAGTATCTTAGAGAAAGAGATGATTACTCAATGAGATAAGCTCAAGAAACTAGACTTAGGATGTTGGCAGAGACTGCTTATTATTTGTTCCTCTTTAACCAGACCTGAAATAATCACACAGAAACTATATTAATTGCAACACTACTTAGCTAATGACTCTAGAGTGTTCCTAGCTAGCTCTTACATCTTAAATTTACCCATTTCTATTATTCTGTGTGTCATCATAAGGTTAAACTTCCAGCATCTGTCTCTTTTGGCAGCTACATGGCCTCGCCTTGACTCCACCTTCTTTCCTCCTCTATCTGATTGAAATTCTGCCTTACTCTGCTCGGCTATAGGCCAAAGCAGCTATATTCATTAACCAATAAAAAACAACACATATACAGAAGGACTTCTCATACCATTGGGAGACTAACCCAAGCAGAACTTTCCTTGATAGTCTACAATTCTGGGTTTTGGAGCATGAATCTAATGCATTAGAAGACAAGAGTTTGGAAAGAGGGTTTTAGGTGACTGGAAGATGTGCTTCTCACAAACTAGAAAGACAACTATTTATTGTAAACTTCATTTTCCCAAATTGGCCAAAAAATAGTTTTAATACCAAATGTTCTTATAGAATCTTGTATTGATCATAGTGAGCATGAGGTCTATTCCTGTTATTCTCAAATGTGATGAATAAAATATCACAAAAAGGATACGACATAGCTTATGAGGTTAGTTCAGAACATATTGGTTATCCCTACCCCCTGCTGAAAAATGCACTTTGTAAGCCCTGCGCCATCACAGAAGAAGCATGGCTATCATTTAGCTGATGTACTAAAATGACAACGAAGGGACCAGAGACAGTCAGAAAAGGTTTCTCGGGCTTCCACACTTCCAGTCCATTCACACTTCCCTCTTCTTCTCAGAATATTAATGTCAGTAAAAAAGCACTCTAACGACACCCTGGCTCCCACCCAGCCTGCAGCATTCCTATATGTGGATGATGGGTGAATTAAATGGAACCACCTTGCAAAGCCAGGCAACTTCCAAAAGCACAAAAGATAAAAAAAAAAAATTCAATGACTGCAATTATTTCAAACTAAGAAGTGTGGAGGTGCTTTGTTACACAGAGATGGATAACCAGAACACAGACTGTACAAAAACTAGAAGAAGTACTGCAATAAATTGGTGTAAGGTGATTAAGCACAGTAGAAGCCAGAGGAAGAAACTGGAGGAGGAAATACTTGCTCTTGCATATGGGTACAGGGGAGAAAAGGAGAATAAGAATGGAGAAACCCCTGAGAAATGAGTGCATCATCTGTCTACATCTCCGTGTAAAGGGATAGCCTTAATATAAAAGTAGAACTAGCAACCAGAAGGCACTAGCCAATGAGATTCTTTCTTGTCCTGTTCTCACCAAAGTCTTCCCAATCTTACCCTTCACCCAGGGAGCCAAGGAAAGCATCGCTCACTCCACAGCTAGGGGTAAGACATAGTGTAGGTGCTTTAACGTCAGTGTTCCCACTAACAATCACAAAGCTTCCATTAAGGGAAGATTATTCTCATGTCATTGACGAATAATTTAAGCTTTGGGGAGGTTACATAAGCTGAAAATAACCGTACGGCTAGCAAAGAGTCTACCAGTTATTTTAACTCAGTCTACTGTTACCCCAAAGGCCGGAGTGAAGACTGTAGTCAGCTCTTCAGTCAAATCTAGTCCAATGAGGACTAAAATGGCTGCTGATGCTTTACGCTCTGGTTCTCTCTGAACTCCTCCCTCTTCCATATGGCATCCTCCAGATGGCTAGAAGCTCAAGAGAGTGATCTGTGGCAATCAGTTTTCGCTCTCCAGCAAGGCCAGTTCATGTATTACTTTCCCATAATGCCCCTGGATTCCAAGAGAACGGCCTTCTGTAGATGCAAATTAAGCCTGGGAAAGTTAAGCTAAAATTTCTAAAAATGAACCCTAGAAAAGTATGTTTAACACAGGAACCAGGTTCCAGATTGTGTCCTGTTTACAAAGCACATATTGTGCTAATAGTAAAATCGAGTTCTACTTTCATAATGATGGCCTAAAATGAATACCACCCACTTACACCCCCACCCTACCCGTGCTCACACGCCATCAAAGCAATTAAAGCTTAAATCACCTTGCTCTAAACAGCCCTGGCAAATGGAACTGTGGGCACATATTTGTTAGGTTTGTTTACCAGTTTCCCCAAACTGCTTCACCAATCAAAATTAAAGAACTATCTCACCCACGAATGCATTTTAGACTCCTAAGTTTTAACTCACAAGATAAATGTATTTTCATAGTGATCTGGGGAAAAAAAAACTACTCGGATAAAACAGGTGCAATCCATTACCAGAAGCCAATGCTTCAAACAACACTCTAGAGACTTCCAGGTTCCATAAGTCGTTAACAGTTGTTCAGTAATAATAGGATGGTATGGTGAGATAGTTTAAGGAAACACAGAAGGCTGTTTTAATCTCCTGGGATTTTACACTGCATATTAGCATTTTAAAAAATATAAAAATAATCCAAAAGCTGCATTTACGTTTAAGTGTGCTTTAATCCCAATCTGTGTCTATAGGACTTTGATTACATAGAATACCTGTTCCCCCCTTTTTTTTAGAATATAATTTTCAAACACAGAATTACAGTAAGTAGCTTTCTCCACCTTTTGCAAGGAATTATATTGGGTCATTTGGCAAAACAATGGAGCGATGCTATGCTTGACCCTTTCAACTGATTTGAATATCTGCTGTTGCTTATTGGAGAGTAAGAAATAATAAAGACAGAGCAAATGCTATGAAGATGCAAAATAGGATTTTTTTGTGTGTGTAAAAAAGCACGTAGTCTTTGATAGACATTGTTACCAAATCACTTATGAACCGAGGAAGCTCTTTCAAAAATGGTTCAAAACAAGGCATTTAATTCCCACAAGCTTCTGCAACTTTGAGTGTAAAACAGGTATAAAAATAGGCACTGTGTAGGAGTGGCTATAGGAATTCAGTCCAAGATGGTGTGTAAATTGCCATCCACCATGCAGATATCCAATAACTAATACTCTCCCCTTCTGTTTACGCTAGTCCTTCACATGAGCCACTTTATACTGTTTCTGATAACAAAATGACACTATATTAGTTCAACAGAAACACACATTTTCAAGTTAGAGACCCATTAATTCAGGTTTATATCACTACAAATATACAGTAAGGACCACAGAGAACAAGTAATCCTGGCAGAACTCCATAACCTGGTTTATGTTTGGATCACTCCAAACCATCATAAATAAATAAATAAATAAATAAATAAATAAATAAATAGCATGTTCTTCTCATTCACCTGAAACTCAATACTTCTATTCTCAATGACCATGCTCAAAATTATTCTGCAACTTGAGAATCCTACATATGGAAGTTTTGACTCTACTCTACGTTTGTACTTTTACTACTAAGAGAACTATTTATCTTTAATAAATCAAAAGTCAGATCTTCATTGTCTGTAGCCCTCCAAGTAATCAGCATAGTTCCAGACTCAAGTCGTTTCCTGCGTGATTATTTAGTAACTGGTCTGATCCATCCATTACCAGTAAAGAGAAATGTTAGGAACTAGATGTGTCTACTCATATACATATATTGAAACCCCACAGTGGAGGTGATGGCATTTGAGGATGAAACCCCAGGAAGATAACTGGGTTTCCATGAGACTAAAAGTGAGACCATTGTGATGCACCAGTGAGCTTCTAAGAAATTAAGGCTGAAACCTGCCTCTTTTTCACCATGTAAAGACAGTGAGATTTCTATTAGACAGGAAAAGAGTCGTCCACATGGACATACTGACCTTGAACTTCAAGCCTTTTGAACCATTATAAAGAATTAAATTTCTGTTTTCTAAGTTACCCATGCTATATGTCATTTTGTTCTTGTAGCCTATGCTCACTAAATCAAGTTGAGTACGGTTTGAAATGGTAAAGCTAAAATCATGAAGACAATTCTCTTTTCTGCATTTTTCCCTTATGTACTCAAATACATTCATGTTTGGAAGTATCTCTTTTTAGCTGGTGCTATGGGAAACCAATCAAAAACATTTCCTTCCTGGGCTATTTCCTAACGAAACATTTATCCAAAAAAAAAAAAAAAAAATCACTGAAACCTAAACCCCAGAAGAATCATATCTCAAACACTTGATTTTTAGTGACATAGTTCCACATACAAAGTTTGTTAGATGATTAATAAAAGAAAGTACATATTTGAAAATTTACAGTCATTCACGGTACCATTTTATGCTTATCGGTGGGCACAAAGAGTGGATGTAAGTACTAAGAAAGGCAATGACAAAAGCAATAAGTGTCTGTTGGAAACCCACAACATGATTACTGTTTCATCCAGTCTATTAAAGAAAAAGAAAAAAAGAATGGAGTGTTTAGCATAGCAGGAGCCTGTTCTGAAGTCATTCAACTTCGGAACACATTATTTGATAAAGACAGAAAAAAATGCAATGAAAGTTTCGATACGGAGATAGTACCCACACAGGAGCCTTCACACTCTACTCATAAAAGAATAACAGTCACAAGACAGTCCACTGGGCATTAGTGAAAGACACAGAACAAATATTTCTGGGTTATTTTGTTCCAGAACAAGCCTGGTTAATTTAAAAGCAAAACTTGGAGTGATATGGAAGAAATTAATGCATTCCACCCACCAAATGGCAGCCTATCAACTTTCAAAGTGAAGAAAAGTTTAGCTATTGAATTAAGATGAATAAGGCATATCAAACATAAAAAGGAGGTATGAGAACTATATGCCAGGAGAGTAATAAGAATACTGATGCTATGTAATTATAAACCAGATATAAAAGACTTAACAGCAGTTTCTGCCTGAGTCACAAACTTGACTGTTAGTCTACAAATTCTTCCAATACCTGGGTTTTATATACTGGGCTTCAGTAACAAGTTGTAAAGTGAACCTTTGAACCCTGGCACTCTTTCCAGTTCAACCATCAGGAAGTGTAGGATGACACCCTATCTTTTTCCTGTACACACCCAGGTTTTGGTAGAAATTTGAAATATTCTGAGCCTACAAGCTAACATGTTCTCTTCATCCCCATCTCACTAACATGTTCAAGGTTATTGTAACAGCTGATATTCAAGTCATCAGCCCCATGGCAATAAGTCCCTCTTCATGAGAAACACGGGGATTTCCTCCAAATTAGGATTCATATGCAATACCAACAGGAAGCCAATCTGGAGACTCAGGCCTAAAATTCTAGCTATTCAGGAAGCTGAGGCAGAAAGGTCACAAATTTAAAGCATGTTTGGGTTATAGAGAGTACGAACCAACCTTGACAACTTAGTGGGAGCCTGTTTCACAAGAAAAGTAAAAATAAAATAAGATCCAAAAGTAAGGAAGTCAATTATTTAGGCTCTTAGATACCTGATAACTATGATTAGCGATTCCCTTATTCTCATCATTTCTTGAAGATACCAGTTCCTTCTGGGAAAATGAGCATTTCATTTTAGGGAAATAGATCACAGACACAAAGGAAAGATGCTACATGAAGTTTCCCTCAATATCTCCAACCATAATGCTCCATGGTATCATTAAAGTATCGTGCTAACAGTAAAGTTTGTTTTTTTCTTATAGGAGGTATCCTATAAGATAGACTATTCAAATTGTCCGAATAACCATCTTGTGATGGAGGAAGGTCATTGACTAATAAAGAAACTGCCTTGGCCCATTTGATAGGCCAGCCTTTAGGTGGGTGGAGTAAACAGAACAGAATGCTGGGAGGAAGACGAAGTGAGCTCAGACTTGATAGCTCTCCTCTCTGGGGCAGATGCGATGAAGCAAGCCACCAGGTCAGACATGCTGAATCTTTCCCCTTAAGACTGGTGCTACACAAATTACTAAATATGGGTTAAGGCAAGATGTGAGAATTAGCCATTAAGAGGCTAGAACTAATGGGCCAAGTAGTGTTTAAAAGAATACAATTTGTGTGTTGTTATTTCGGGACATAAACTAGCCAGGCAGCCAGGAGCTGGGTGGCAGGAATGCAGCCCGCAGCTCCCTCAACAATCTTGTAAGTCCAAGTCCTAAAATCAATTATGTGAATCTATCCTCATCAGTCATCTTACACTCCTCAGTTCCTACCAGGATGTTTGGGGGCAAAAGAAATTTAGCATCATTCTTAACATCATTCATGAGAGTAAAAAGACATCATTTTAAACCATGCCACTTAAAAGTTGTGTGACATTTCAGTATGAATTCATTTTAAAATCAGAGAAATAAGCAATTATCTCAAAACTCAGTGAAAGGCATTGAAATGATGGTCATATCTTTGCAAAGTCCCAATACCTAGTGAGAAATAAGTTCATCACCATCACAAGGATGGTGATCTAAATACTGCATAGCTGCCCCATTTTATGCCTAATCTTCTATAAAGCTCACAGAAATACTTTCTTTGCACCCTGCTGAAATATGAGAATATTTTTGCTCTGAGAGAAGGAGAGCTGATGCCTAATACAACATCATATGCAATTTCTATACTGTGAAAAAGACAGCAATAACAAATAAAAACCTTTATCCCTATGCATAACTTCATGAGCTAATATTCATATATTAGCTCATATACTGAGATATATAAAATATGCAAGCAGGATCCACTGTTGTGAGAATGTAAAATTAAATAAGAAAATGAGGAAATATATTTCATTTTTAATGTGAAGATGCTAAACACACCCCATAGGGAAAGAGATAATTTTGATGTAAATGTGCTTAAGCTTCTCAGACAATTGAATCACCAGGAGGTTAGAAATATGATCAAGTAAAGTATAATAAACGGTAAGTGCCTCTGAGCACAACATGAAAATGGAAGAGAAAAATGGTCATATTGAGAATCAAATTGTATCCGTGTGTTTCTACAGAGAGGTTGAAAATTATAATTTTAGGCGCAAACATTCAAACAAAATATCTTACTGCAAATTAATCCACAGAAAATGAGGAACACTGAACTCACACCATACAGAAAATGCGTGTCATTTGGCAAATGGCTTTAGGAGCAGCTAATGTCCTGGGAACAATGAGGTTACTATGGCTGAAGGTTAATCTGTTGATTTTATCAGTTGTTGGACCACAAACCTTACATGTGGCATTGCTAAGGGAATCTATAATTTCCTGCATCTTGAAGACAATGAAGAAAACAAAATTCAAAACTGTAAAATCTGTGCTGCTAAAGTAGCTTAGTGGGTAGTAGTGCTTGCCACTGAACATGACAACCATCATTCAGTCCCTGGAATTGATGATGGTGGGAAAGAATCATCTCCTACAAGTTGTCCTCTGAACTCCACACATGACAAAAATAATTAATTAATTATAAATAAACAAATAAGAAATCTAGAAATCCTAAGTCTTTCAGAATTTTTTTTAAAGGAAGTAACATGAGATGAAATGGGATGCTAATTTGGCAAACAAAATCAAATTTTCTATGAGGTTCCAACTGGCTGAAGTTTCTCAATCAAGTTCTTATAACATCTGTTTTGAAAATCCGCAGAGGTTGCTACTCAGCATATCATCCTTTGTTTTCCTGAGATATTAAAGAAAGAGAGGAGCCCTCAGAAAAAACCAACTCTCAGGCCCAGCAGATGAGAAGCTTAATTCTGTGAGAAAGTTTTCCACAGCTGACTCCTCAAAATTCAGAAGGGTAAGAGGGGGATGTCACTTTTTTTCACTAAGCATTAGCACACATTATCCAGGTGTGACACCTGTCATCTTACTGTCGCTGCAGAAAGGCTGTAGGAGTATTTGAAAGCGTCTCTCATAAGAGCAGGTGCCAGTGCATGTAACAGCATGCCTTGGTCTTCAGCTAATCTCCTGCAAATTGTTTCATATTCTGGTCTCCTGTTTTGGGTTTTACACAGAAATACTTTTTAGTTGTCCTTCTTTTAGCATGTAAATGATTTGGAGATGAATACTAGGCAAATATACTACGTAGAAGACATTTTTTAAAATTAACTCTTGTAGAGAGATGGCATTGCCAAGTGATCTTCAGGAAACACATTGATGAGAGTTTCAAATAAATCTAATTTTAACTGATGCTATGTAACCCTTAAAAAATGCATGCAATGTTGCTTTATCGCTTTGTATTTTTTAACTTGGGTAGTATGAACACATGATAAAAAAGTGTCACCCACATGAATAATTACCACTAAACTTCAGGAGCTCTTTTCATTCTGGAAAACTTAAGAGAGAGAAAGACCATAAAAGGGTTTTTTTTGTGATTACTGAATAAAAAGATGTTAAAGATTCACATATCAATGATAGAGCAAGGCAAAGTTGCAATCCCAGCTCTCCCACTGATGAGGCCCAGAAAAAATGTTAGCGTTTTTGAGTAGCGCAACTCTTAAGAAGAAGGGAGAAAGTCGACTGGTGAGTAGCAGCATTCTGCTTCTGTGAAGCCACTTACCACACAATGACAGACTCTGGTCACTGGGCAGTTTGATACAGTTGGAATTTTCCTAACTGGAGTATAGTGTTTCCACTGTTTATTTTACTGTCTGCCAGATGGGTGACTTAAAGAAACTTGTGCTTCAGCACAGTTTGAATGTCCTCGGAGGGCTATCAATGACATTTTAATGGGGTTAATAGGAATAAAATGCTATCATGTAACCGTACATTCCTCGGCTAGTGCTGCTGGAGTGAACTACCTTGACTCTGGTGACTTAGACAACTTGAGTTCTGTTAATAAGAAGGCTAAATGGGCAGGAAGGCCAATACCCATTCTGGAGACTCTAGGAAATAGTCTGCTTCCCTGTATGAAAACTGCCTGAGTACCTTGATTTGAGTAGGACCCTTGTTACCCTAGTCTTAATCTGTTTTCCTGTACTTGAGACTTGAGTAGGACCCATGTTACCCTAGCCTTGGTCTGTTTCCCTGTACCTGAGTACCTTGGCTTCAGTAGGCCCATGTTACCCCATCCTCTACTGGCCCTATCTCCTTATCTGACACTTCTGTCTCCCTATTTCATGGGCAAGGACCTTGGCATCACTTTGAGCACCTTTCAATATTCCAGACACAAATTCTTTAGTTTAGTTAAAGAGTCACTCTCTCTTTTTTTATTGATTTTTATTGAGCTCTACATTTTTCTCTGCTTCCCTCCCTATCTCTCCCCTCCACTTCAACCCTCCACAAAGGTCCCCATGCTCCCAAGTCACTCTTAAAGTTTAATTAACACATTCCCGGACTCTGAACTCTAGAACATAGAAGTCTTCTGCCTACTGCAGCCAGGTACACAATATGTGAGTTTCATGAAGACAAATATAAGTCCACTTCTCCTGTTTAGCCCCTCAGTGTATCTTACCACATAACACTAAATAAAGGTAGACATTGAACAAAAGCAGTCAAATTTTCCCAAATATTTTAATTGATATTATTAAGCTATACATTTTATTCTGTTCCCCTCCCTTCTTCTCCCTTCCCCTTCAACCCTTTCCCATGGTCCCCACGCTTTCAATTCACTCAGAAGATCTTGTCTTTTTCTACTTCCCATGTATGTCTCTCTTAGGGTCTTCCTTGTTGTCTAGGTTCTTGGGGATTGTGAATTCTAGGCTGGCTTACTTTGCTTTATGTTTAAAAACCACGTATGAGTAAGTACATGTGATACTTGTCTTTCTGTGTCTGGGTTACCTCACTCAATATGATGTTTTCTAGATCCATCCATTTGTCTGCAAATTTCAAGATGTCATTATAGTTTTTCTGCTGTGTAGTACTCCATTGTAAGGAAAATGGACCACATTTTCCTTATCTATTATTTGGTTGAGTGGCATTTAAGTTGTTTCCAGGTTCTGGTTATGACAAACAATGCTGCTATGAACATAGTTGAGCACATGTCCTTATGGCATGCTTGAGCATCCTTTGAATATATAACCAAAAGTGATATTACTGGGTCTTGAGGAAGGTTGTTTCCCAATTTTCTGAGAAATCGCCACACTGATATTTGAAGAGGCTGTACCAGTTTGCATTCCCACCAGCAATGCAGAAGTGTTCCCTTTACCCAACATACTCTCCAGCATAAGCTGTCATCAGGGTTTTTTTTTTTTTTTTAACCTTGGCCATTCTTACAGGTGTAAGATGGAATCTCAGAGTTGTTTTGATTTGCATTTATCTGATGAATAAAGATGTTGAACCTTTCCTTTAGTGTCTTTCAGCCATTTTAGATTCCTCTGTTGAGAGTTCTCTGTTTAGGTCTATACCCCATTTATTTGTTCTTTTGATGACAAATTTCTTGTGTTCTTTGTATGTTTTGGCGATCAGACCTCTGTCTGATATGGGGTAGGTAGCCTCCCTCCTATTCGGTAGGCTAAGGCAGTTGATTTTTGCCAAACTCTATGTATGTACTTGGTTTTCTATCATAGCAACATGAATTAGACTGGATCATTCTCTCTTGTGTGCTACATAGCATGTTTTGAAATAAAATACAACTTTATCCAGATCCTCCAGATAAGCACAGAAAATAGTTACCTTAGCTTCTAATTAATCCCAGGAAATCCAATCAAAGAATTTTAATTTTGTTCTTAATTCTATAATAAGATTTTTTTCCTCTCATTTATTTGAAACCTAGACTATTGCAGGCAGAGGTAGGCAGATCTCTGTGAGGGCAACACGGCAAGTTTTAGTACATCTAGATCTACATTTGAGAGAATTTATATCAAAGAAACTATATATTTTACAGACTACAGAGGGTGGAAGCTTATTTATTCATTGAAGATAGAAAACATCTTACAAGGAATCAGACATTCTCTCTAAGCTAACACTTTAATGTCACCCTTTAATGACAAGAGGCTTTTTAAGTGAGTAAATCCTCCATTGATTCTGCTTTCCTTTCTACATTTTGCTAGATCATAAGCAACACCACAATCCTTTGCTGTAAGAACACATAAAATCTCATATATATGCCGCACATGAGAGCCCCACATTTCTACAAATAAAACATATGCTTGAAATAAACTGAGCTTAAAACCACCACCAACATAGTGTTACACAGGTCATTTGAAAGAACAGGGATTCAACCCTAATCATTTGACTCTAAGCCCAGAAGGTGATTGAAAGGCAGAAATATCCCATCTGGTATACTTAGAGATTTTTTGCATTTATAGATTAGCAGAAGATAATGTTCCAAACTTGGCTCTCCCTAGACCTTACTTGTCTGTGACATATTCCCATGACTCTTGGAACATACTTTTGTGAACTGAATTAACAGTTCACTTGTCTCAGTGTTGAGGCTTTGATCTTGTTAACCAGTATCTTATCACACCTATGTTCTGTTTTGGTTTCAGTTGCTGTGATAAAACCCTTGACCAAAATCACTTAGGAGTGGAAAGGATTTATTTCAGACTGCACTTCCTGATCACACCCCATTGCCCATCACTAAGGGAAGTCAGAGCAGGGACTCAAGCAAGAGCTGATGCAGAGACCACTAAGGAAAGCTGGTTGCAACTGAGCTATTTTTCTTTTAAAAATAGCCAGACCCACCTGCCTAGGGGTAGTAACTCTCACAGTGGGTACAGTTCTCCTATATATATATTAGCTGGCAAGACAATGCCCCACAAACATGCCCACAGACCAATATGATGAAGGCAATTCTTCAACTGAGGTTCCTTTTTCCAAGGTGACTCTACTTTGGGTCAAATTGATGATGATGATGATGATGATGATGATGATGATGATAATAATACCAGAATCATTTCCCATGGCCAGAGATATCCTTCAAGGTAGGGAGCCAACATGACTTTAAGACTTCCATGGAGAGATCTTGGTGTGCAGCTCAGTAGTAAACCAAATGAACAGGGTGCACAAGGCTCTGGACTTGCTACCCATCACCAAAGATTTGCAATCGCACCAATATAAAGGCCTCTCACCATGTTTGCCAACAAGTCTCATACCAGATTCCATAAACACTTCACCTTTGTCTCCTGAAGTAAAATAAACTCAGTGCTTAATATGATGCCAAGTGACCTTCATCTTAGACTAATTTCCCTCTCATGTCGAAATTCCATAGCACAGTCTACAAACACAGCATCCAGAATATCAAGTTCAAGAAAACGTGGATGGTTACAAAAGCACCAGTCATTTCACTCCGGAGAAACCTGACTCCCCATACTGCTAAACACAACAGCCTTTCATAACCACCTCTAGTAAATGTGACTTTCCTCTAACTGACACACCACTTTAACATTTTAAATAAATCATCATTACAAATTATTTAAAAAGAAGACATGAGCAGCTGCTGTGGAAGGGCCCCGTGTAAGTGGTAGTGAGAGATTCATATCAGAACATGAGCTCTGGCTACAAAGAGCTGCATATAAAAATAGACTAGAGCAGAGGCTCCGTGGAAGTGTATTTTAGAATTGTGTTTCTTTATTGAGTGAGGCTCCTACATGGAGGAGCTATAAACCCAAAGTAGCTTCTGGGATAAATAGAAAGATTAGGTCAATTCACCATTCTTATAAATGATAAAATGATACTGGGTACCAACCAAGGGCAAGCTAAATATATTCTATTACATTTTCATGCAGAATTTCCATTAAAAAGTACAGGTGAAAAAAAAACCTATCTAACCACAAAGGAATCTGGCTGTGAAAGAAAATATAGAAGCTCTGTGTAGAACACAGGCCTTGAAATATCTGACCCTCACATCTATGGTCTTAGAAAGTAGGAATGTGATGAGGACAGGGAAATCCTGCTGAGAAAAAGGGAGGAAAGACATCTCCAGTGCCACCGTTTGGGCAGACTCATCCCAGGGACTAGCAGGATGTCCATGGGATGGTCCTATCAGTGGGAGGACAGGGGTCTGCTGAGCTCATTTTCTGTAAATATTTCCCCTGAAAGAAAAAGTAAGGCATATTTTTTCCTCCTCTAGTTTCCAGCTTCATTTTATCTTCCTTACTCTCTTCTTTCTCTGCCTCAGACACACAAATTTTTAAACTTATTGCATATAATTAATTTTCCTTAAAGATAAAATTTTAAGAACCAGAAATAGTCACAAAATTAAAGGGTCATAAAGACAAAAACATCGAGGTCTTTTTATAAGCCATGAACTTGTTCAAAATCCCAAAGCCCTTTGTTTGTCTGTTTATTTGTTTGCTAATTTTATTTTTCATTTTGTTGTTCTGAAACTAGGTGAAACATTGATTGGATGCAATACACACATGAGAAGAGATATAACCACATGTTTTGTGATTAAATCAAATCAAGACAAATCAGGGCTTACATTTCAGCCCCAATACTCAATAGCCATGAGCTATTTGTCGTCTCTAATCCCTGGTTTCTCTTGGATAAAAGAAGAATAGAGCTACTTATTCACAGATTTGAGTGGCTACCAATGGCATCACAGCACTGAGAAGTAGATATAACTGCACAGCAAAACTTTGTTTTGCAGAAGAAACACAAATTCAATGAGGAAAGAGTTCTAAAATCTGCTTGCCCCATAATCTACCTCAGTAAATAAGACTCTACCAATCCTGGGTCTAAGAGTCTCTTTCCTGTCGCAGCATCATCTTCCTAAGCCAGGACTGTAGGTGGAGATGGATTAACCAACAGATTGGATATCTTGTCCAGAAGCTATCTCTTCTTTATTTTCCTTCATTCTGCTCCTTTTTTCGGGCCCCTTCTTTTCTAAAATTCTATCCTGAGCAATTATTCCATGTGAAAAATAAATAGAAATTTAGTTGATATTTTGGGAGGTTGGGAAGGTTATGGCCTAGATGGAGAAGCTATTTGATGGGAACTGAGTGTTAGGACAGGCACATTCTCAAGTATTACCTAAGCTTTAGTTGAAGAGGTGAAATAAGTAGCAAAGACTAGGAAGCATTAGGAGCAATGGTGATTCAAATGAGCTCAGGTCGGACACACAGGCAACAGTTCGAGAACATTAAAACACATAAGACACAACTTGAAATACGGTCTGTGAAGACACAGGTACCTAACCTGTCTTGACTCTCAGAGGCAAGACAGTCTTCCTAAATTCAGTAGCTAAGTATGAAAATACGTAAAGTCTCTTCTAAAGCCAGGTACGGTTCTGTGGTTATAGTCTCAGCACTCAAAGTGCTCAGGAGGAGACAATGAGTTCAAGGCCAGCCTGAGCTACACATTAAAATATTTTCTTTAAAAAAAGTCACTTAATTCAGAAGTTTACAAAGTCTATGAAAGGTCTTATTAAGAGTGGCTGTCTCTGCTGTAGAATGAGACTGACCTACATTTCACCGGAGAGCTGAATTAGGCAGAAGGCAGTACATAATGGGTCTAATAATAAAATTAACTTCACTCCCATCTTAGGAACTACTGACAGCCCTTAAAGCTGCTTTCATTTCTTTTGTGGAATGATCCATACCATTTCTTTTATTTGCCAGCTTCATCTCACATTTCTCACATTTCTTACGTTAGGGTTCATAATACATAAGTGTTTTTAACCTTCATGACCACAACAGCATTTGTTTTGTCCGTTATCATCAATGCAGAAACAAGAAACACTGTATGAACACAGTAGGGACTCAACCAACTGATTGACTCCTGATGTTTCAACATACAAACCCCCTCCATCAAAGGACTTTAAATCTGATGGAAAGTTTCTCTCTTTGTGCCATCCCACCTTGCAGCTCTAGCAAGTTTTATTTCAGTGCTCTGCCAATGAAAAGGGTTATATATTTTACACATTGTATTCAGAAGAAACACTTCTCAACTGGACTCCAACTGAAGCTGGCAGAACCACTGGATAGATATATTGTTGATGTCATGAATCAGTTGAGAGTCCTGATGTGGAACTGTTACCAGAACATCACTCAACAGAAGAACCAGAAACATGAAGGAAAAAAAAATCTTGATTAGCTGGGAGCTTGGGGGCACGTGCTATGCTGAGGTGCAGAGAGCTGTGAAGACAGCGTGGGAGCTATGACTGCCAGGAACTGAATCCTGAAGTTTCATGAGCCTGGTGGGGTTAGAACTGTGCCAGTTAACACACAGTTGCATCTGGTGGAAACAAAAGCTCTCCCTCAGACTACTGCAAATTACTTTAAAATATACACCTTGATAGTCCTTCAGAGAAGATTTAGTGAAACAGACACATTCAGACACTGTTAAGTTTCAAATCAAAATATTTAACATCCTATAACAAAAATAAATGAATTCAATAGCCTTTGGCCAAGAAAGATAGTCTTTTTTGTATGTTAAAAGATTCATATGGATTTGCTAAATAACAATAAGACTAAAATAATTAAACTAATTTTAAAAACCCAAACAATTGAAAATAGTCATGATCATCTAAATTAAAATGTATCTATACTACAGAATATATTGTTATAAATTATGTTTTAGAATTTCCATTCAAAATAGGTCCAATATTCATAATTTAAAGGGATTCAAACATTTCCCTTTTTCTGGATGAACATCACACACTTGCATACAGCTTGTAAAGAGAAATGTGCACTGTGTATAATGTTAAATTTTCTTATGGGGAACAATTAAAGGAGAATATCTTCAAAAGTTCCTTGATGAACTAATGATGATCAAAGGGTTGAGAGCTGCAAAAATAGAATAATTATTAACACAGTAAATTATCGTTATAAACAATTATAACCATCACAGTAGCCTTGGTTGTCATTAGAACAATAACTAATCAGATAAGCACGTTGCTAAATTACAGGCTTTTCATAAGAATAGGTGTTAATTCTCAGAAATCACTTATGAAACAAGTAGTGGTATTTTCATTTTGCAACCAAAGAACTGGAAATTTAGGAAGAACATTATTTTCCAAGATGATAAGACTAAGGGTCAGAAAGATAATAAAGTGTATCAAAGTAACACAACAACAAAACATTTAGTCCTATCTAGTCAGCATACTCAGCCATTATGTAAACTTCTAAATGGCATAGCTTATACACACATGCTAACAAGAATGAGTAGGGATCATTAAAACATGTTTGTTTTATTTGGCTTCCATTTTATTCAAACTTTCTTAATGAAATATATTGATATTAATTTTAATAATAATAAAGTAACTATAAACCTTATATAAATAGTAAATTCTATCCTTAACAAGCTAATAGTAATGATTTAGGCTGAATTCAGCTTTTCTACCTATATTCCTTGGCCACATTTCCAAAACTTTCTATGAGACTCAGCCAATACAAAGAAATGAGAATATTTATGCATGTGCATTTTTATGTTGTAGGTTAAAGAGATGAGAATATCTATGTAACTGTTAAAGCCAAGTAGCAAGTATGTCTAAGCTCCCTCTAGAGGCATAGATATGAGTGGTCCCCAGCTTCTGAGGCTTTGTCCCAGGTCCATGTGGACAAGAAAGTGACCTGTAATGCCACACCGAGTTTGAACCAAGTGAAAATAGTGCTTGTAACTTATTTCCTGAAGTGAGTGGGACCTGTACCCTCCTTCATCCTTCTTTTGATGTCACCACTTTCAACCCTTCACTTCCTGGAGAAGGGGCTGGATTTATTTTAAAGTTCACTTCATGGTTCATATTAATTGAAATTTTCCTTTATTTCTTACTGCTAAGCATGCTCGATATATCTTCGGGGCTGACGGCCTTATTAGCAGAGAAAATGGCACGTTCTTAAGCCTACAGCAGAATTCAGAACAGACTGGTACCTGACTTGTTCCATTAATAAGGAGGTGATGGTTCATCTCTATATTCTCCCCGCCTCCCCTCATCCACCTTGAAGAATCATTAGAGACAGCCTAGTCCTACTATATGCTCCTGTGATTGGCTCCCTTTCAAAGTCACCCTTCTCTGGACCTCCATTTGTGGCCCTTTCTTGGGCAGATGGTGTCTGGAAGGCATGATTGATAAACATGTTTAAATATAGAAGGCAATCTTTTCTGTGTGCCAAGCAATTACTCAACATCACAGATAGGCCTGCCATGGACCAACAAAATAGCTATAGTTTAATGAATATAACACATTGAAGAAATGGAAAATGATTAAGAAACCATCAAATGTCAGCAGAATATGGAAAATATTTGCCATCCACCTTCCACAAGCTAGGGTAACAGACAGCAGGAACGTTGAAGGTCACCTTGCTTTCTTCAAACACTGACTTTGGGTTCAGTTTCAAACTAACCAAACTGCATCTCAGGAGAACCTGGTCCTTTTCTGCTACAGAGTTGAATTGTAGTCACCCTGAATTGTAGGGATAAGTCCCGCCCCTTAGGGGGCGTGTTCACCTCGGGCTAATGTTTGCCCATAAATTTGGCTAGCGTGCTCCCAGACACTGCTTCTGCTTTCCTGGCCTCCGCGGGAATGGTGGTTCTGTAAGTCTATTTCCCAATTAAAGCTGTCTGCATTCGTTACAATCTGTCTGCATTCGTTTACGCCATTACACTGAACGTTGTTGCTATGTTGTCGTCAACACACATGTTAAGAACACTTCTACAGTATAACATACACGGTCTTATTAATTGATCATGGCACCTGCACACACACACACACACACACACACACACACACACACACCATTGGATACTGTTGTGTTCCAAATAACAGCTGCAGAAATTAAGACTCAGGAAGTTTTAAAAACTCTTAATGTAACTGAGGTTGTAAATTCTTGAGACAGAATTCATGCCCAGGGCTGTCTAACTACAGACTCCATGCTGGCACATCAGACCGGACTGACCTTCACGTCTCTAGAGTCACTAGAGGTCATTTTGGGACTCTTCAAGACTCATTTATAAACATTCTAGCACTGTCTTATCCCCCTACCTCCTCTAAGATATGACTGTGTGACAAAAGGAACACGTTCTGAGGAAGCGCTTCCATCTCAAGAAAGCATGTTCTAAGTTGTGTTCATAAATAAATTTGAAGAGGATAGACATGCAACCGAGACCTAAGATCCTATTTGTCCTCACAGCCCGAGCCATTGAGATGACACTGTGGCCACTCTGAGCACTCAACTGTGTCCTCTGCTGAAGCCACTGTAAAAGGACCAGACCACACTCCTACTGTTCTATTGGTAGCTTTCTGGTCTTAGTGTTTGCCTTTACCTCTTTGCTGAGGCAGGGAGTACATTTTATGAAGATGTCAGTTAAAAATTACATATCATAACTCCAAACAACTATCTACCCTTTAAAATATGAGTTTGAACACCAATGAGGAATTGATTTTTATACTTTATTTATATATTCATTCATTTATCACATGGTGTATGTGCAAGTGTCTGTGTCTGTGCTCCCATGTGTAGAAGTGCATATGCCTCTGTGTGTGTGTGTGTGTGTGTGTGTGTGTGTGTGTGTATGTGTGTAGGTCCAGGATTAATGCACCAGGAGTGTCCCTGAATCACTTCTTCACTTCTCCACCTTATATACTGAGACATTTTGACATTTCTCTCACTTGAGCTCACTGAACTTGTTCCAGGTATGCCCTGTCTTGACCTCATACACACTGTGGTGTGATAGTGCATCGGTCACCAAACCCTCCAAGCATTAATATGCAGTCTTGAAATCCCAACTCTGGTCCTCAAGCTTGCATTCCATGGATTTTACCCACTGGGCCCTCTCCCCAGCACTTGAAAACAAGAATGTCTAACAAATGATTCAAAACCAACAACATTATAATGTCAAGCAAAACTATAAGAAGCTCACTATCTACCCAAATTTAAGAAGGTATTTCAGACCTATAAAATCTACATTTTTTTCCAGGTTCAAAAGTAGTAGAGGGACTAAAGAGATGGCGCAGCAGTTAAGAGCACCTATTGCTCCTGCAGAGAACCAGAGTTTAGTCTCCAGTACCCATATTGGACATCTCACAACTGCCTGTAACTCCAGCTTCAGGGACATCCAATACTGCTGTCCTTATCAGACCTCCTCACTTCTATGCACATACCTGCATATAGACATATGTACACATGATTTCAAACAGTAAAAAATAAACCTTTTTAAATTGATAGAGATAAATGCCATCTTCCTGGAGCAGAATGACTTTGATTTGAAAAGATTATACTCTTTCTACATTAATGAAGAGGTTTAATGCCTTTCTAATCAAAAACCCGAATGAAACTATTTAGAAAGAAGCTAAAGAAGTATCTAGGAGTCCACCTGTCAGGATAAACTAATTAAAATGAATTTAAGATATCTCCCTGAGGAATTAAGCAGAGAAATCTATACTCCTTACCTAGATATTTGACCTTAGCCATTTAGAGGAACTTCAAATGCCTCTGTGTACTTCCTTGAACGTGAGGGACATCATAATACCGCTGTTGTCAAGGTGTATACATTAGTAAAGTCTATTGTGACTGCAACAAACTGGTTTTATCTGGTTAATTATGAGAAATAATGCCTCCAAAATACCTGTGAAGTAGACAGATTGTAACATAGCAAGCTTACATCAAAAGTTACTGGCTACCATCTTCATTTTTTTAATTTATTTATTTATTTATTAAAGATTTCTGTCTCTTCCCCACCGCCGCCTCCCCTTTCCCTCCCCCTCCCTCAATCAAGTACCCCTCCCTCGTCAGCCCAAAGAGCAATCAGGGTTCTCTGCCCTGTGGGAAGTCCAAGGACCATCCACCTCCATCCAGGTCTAGTAAGGTGAGCATCTAAACTGCCTAGGCTCCCACAAAGCCAGTACGTGCAGTAGGATCAAAAACCCATTGCCATTGTTCTTGAGGTCTCAGTAGTCCTCCTTGTCCGCTATGTTCAGCGAGACTGGTTTTGACCCAGGCTTTTTCATTTTTATCATGAAAATGTATCTATCCATTTGCCCAGTAACATAGTAACTGAGCACCTACTACAATGCAGACCAATTTTAAAACAATATTATTTCATCTATTACCATTATTATTGCTCTTATAAGAGAGAGAAGAGGCATGATGTGTGTGAGTGTACATATGTACACATACTGTGCACACATGTGGAGATCAATGGGAAATTTTCAGTGATCGGTTCTCTGGGCTTTTCCTTCTACAGTGGAATCAAGGGATCAAACTCAGGTCACTAGGTTTGCACAGGAAGCTCTTTACCTGCCAATTTTGATGATGTGGAGATGAAGTAGAGAGATGAAAATTTTGCATAGAACACAGGTGAAGATGATATGGTCAATAAGGAAAGATATTGGCAATGGAAAAGTCTTTTGGATACTGATAATTTTTGAGGGAAATATAAAGACCACAGATTGTCTTTAGTTAGCCATTTCTGAAGCAGCTTGGAAGGCTCCTTTGCTAGAGTTGGTCACATTAAAGAATATCAACTTTCAAAGATGGAACACAGCTGTCAAAATTTTCATGTGAAAAATTATCATAAGCTATAAAGCAAGAGGAGAGAATAGCAAGAGAAACAAGAGATATAACAAGTAAACAAATAGGCAAAAACCTGCTTCTAGAGAGCCCTAAGGTCTAAGACAAGGAATTCAAGAGAAAATATAGCTAAATAAATACCTATATTAAGGCATATACCAAAATTAGTTCCAGAGAGAGCAAAGGATTAAACATAAAATAAGAAAAACACTAGAGAAAAGGCTAGGCAGCTATCTGACTTTGAAATAATGAAAACTTTTATAGGCATAAAACAAAAGACAGAAATTACATATAGCAGATAGGTATAATTTAGATAGATAGATAGATAGATAGATAGATAGATAGATAGATAGATAGAGTGCACTTTCAACCATGTCCACTAAAACCACAATAAATCAGAGTGAGTACACATCTAACAAAGGACATAAATGCTTAAAAACCTGTAAAATAAATTAACTACATGTTGTTTTGCTAATAATTTATGAGTACAAAATATGAAAATTCAAAAAAATACAAAGTTATAAACAAAGAATATAACGCCATAGATTGAAACATATCTACAGATAGATGAATAATGACAAAAAATAAATCCTACAGTGAATAAATATGAAAAATATTGCCTCTAGCCATTAAGAAAGATTAAAAAACAACTTTCTGATCATTAAATCCACAATTTTGAAAGGATATTAAATTAAGTTATGATGAGTATCAATTACCCTGCACAATGGGATTTGAATTCCTATTGAGAGCCTTAGAAAGTGTAAATGAGGACGTAAATTGGAATACAAAATGGAAATGGAAACTGCGGGACCTCTGGAGATTAACAACCTTAAAAAAATCCATGCATGCTTAGCCCATTATCTGTTTCTGCACAAAAACATTAGTAAATACTGATGCACAAAGAAATCAATTCCAAGTCACACTGTAAGTCAAAGCCAAACACGTAAACTGTATAGTGAAGGAATGTAACTATATTAAAACAGACAGACAACCAAAAGCCTCATAGGATACAAACAGAATTGTCACTCATTGCCCCGTAGAGCAGACTACTGCTGGAGTATTTAGCCTTCATGTATTTTAATACTATCACCATTTTAGGTGAGCATACTAATATGATATATAGAATAGAATGATTGCTATTTAATCTAAACAGCATCTATACCCTAGCATCTTCCCCATATTAAAAATGTCTCACTTTTTCCTTTCCATTAAGACAATACATTAAATAATTTGTTCTCTCCTTCCTCAGACAGCCTGTGTCGTTACACACAAACCTCTCTTGTATCATTCTAGTGACAGCCACATAAACAAAGAACCGTGTGTGTGTGTGTGTGTGTGTGTGTGTTTATTTGTTTTACAAAGAATTTTAGGAAGGAAAACTATAGAGACTCAAAAAAATTCAGTACTACATTATAAAAAAAGCAATAGCTCTATAATCAATGACAATGTAGGTGCAGATATCACTTCCTTCACTGCGAATGAAAATACAACCTCACTAGAATAAGGACAGCACTAAAGGAACATGTACAAAAGTTTCCCAAAGACCAGATGATGTTCTGGTGTGTGTCTGTCTGCAGTGCTACCGTTTCATCCACAGGCTTCACCTTGCATGAAAATATTTGTCAGATTATTCTGCAGTCTCAAAATGTGGATGCAGTTTATTTTCCTCGGAATGAAGCTAAAACAATGTGGTTTCCAAAGACTGCCATCCTCATCCCACAATCACAAACCACAATGCATCTGACCAAGCACAGTTTCACTTTCAACATGAAGTGCATGAAAATGTTGAAGGGACAAATTAGTCAAGAGACTTCTCTTATATCAAGTAGAATTTAGGCAGCAAGCCACTGATCTGACTTCACAGGGTCCTCCCTGAAGGAGGGGGTATTTTGCAGCAAAGAAGGCCCATTTGCTTGAGCCTATTAATTCCCCAGTGGGCCAAGGAGATCAAAATCAATTCAAGATTATTTCAACAAACCATTTTGGCAGGTAAACATTTTTTTTTTTTTTTTTTTGCAGACTGAGGCTTTTTTTTCTTGCAATTGAAAACCGAACTGTTTGAACCATGCTGAGATAATATTGATACGAATCAAACAATAAAGTAATATTGTGCATGTGGACCCAGCTGCCCAGCCGTTGATAGAGACTAGGATAATTTGAAGAGTCTAACTGTGCCATTTACAAAAACTTTCTGCATGTTTTCCTTGAGTTCAGGATGATACGCTAGTGCTATTTTTAGGAGTATTTTTTTTTCTACCTGTGTAATTCACATAAAAACCCTCAATTTAAAAAAAAAAAAACACATATCTGCAATCAGGGTCCCCTTCATTGCAAATCTATCAACTGAGTCCTCTCAGGCATATTTCACTGTCATCCTAGGTTTTAAGCAAGACAGCCTGAAACCCCTGCTTTGGAAGACCTGAGCCAACCAACTCAAAAAGAGTGTGACCGGAGATGTGTTTATCTTGAAACTTTGTATAGTACCCATTTAGGCACCAGAAGCTCCGCCGTTACCAGTATTTACCTTTTGAGTAGCCCCTACCTTCATGTTCATCACCACCCTCTCCTCGTCCTCCACACCACCCCAGGTCCCTGCCTCCCCAGCATGAGTAACTCCTGTCACAGTTTTCAAGAGCTCCACTCTCCCTTATCTTACTCTGTCACCTCTGCATCTCTGGGCAGTCGGCCCTGCTCTTGTGACATTTATGCCATTTTTAGACCTTCAGTGAACATGTCTTTGCTTTTGTACTTGTTGTTGTTGGGAAACAGTCTCCAGTTATTTTCTTCCTCAGATCACCTCCTCTTCTTGAGGTTGGCAATCTTGATGGAAAAATCCAGGAGCCGTGCTCTAGCTAACCCAAGAGGAGGCCCATGCTACATCCGGTCTTACTCTCTCCAAGGAGTCAGAATCTTGATTGTAAACACTCAAAAGGGATGACTGGGCTTGTCCTTTCTGTCCTAGTGATGACCTACTGACCTGACAGTCAACTGGTTAGATCCTGTAGCTGCAGTCAGCTACTATACAAGTTTCCATGTTTTCTATATGTGGTTCCCGTATTCTTTCTTTGATTTTGATGATTGGCTCAGGGGAGTTCCAGTAAGTTGCTCTTCCTCTAGGTGCTTATTTCCAAAGAAACCCAAATTACATAAGCTTTTAGAAAGTGTTAGGTATATTGCTTTACCCCTAGATAAACCTATTAAAATTGGATAAAGATAAACTATCAGAACAATTTTACAGGGAAAAATGGAGTTTTGTATTATTTAACCTTTTATTGTTTTTATTGAGCTATATGTTTTTCTCTGCTCCCCTCCCTTCCTCCCTCCACCTTTTCTACCCTCTACCAGGATTCGCACACTCCTAATTTACTCAGGAGATCTTGTCTTTTTCTACTCACTATGTAGATTAAATTCATGTATGTCTCTCTCAGTGTCCTCTTTGTTGTCAAAGTTCTCTGGGATTATGAATTATAGGCTGTTTTTTCTTTGTTTAATGTCTAAAAGCCACTTATGAGTGAGTACATATTACATTTGTCTTTCTGGGTCTGGGTTACCTCACTCAATATGATATTTTCTAGATCCATCCATTTGCCTGTAAATGTCAAGATGTCATTATTTTTTCTGCTGTGTAGTACTCCATTGTATAAATGTACCACATTTATAAAGTGTGTAAATGTATCTTCTTTATCCATTCTTCAGTTGAGGAGCATTTAGGTTGTTTCCAGGTTCTGGCTAGGACAAATAATGATGCTATGAACATAGTTGAGCACATGTCCTTGTGGTATGATTGAGCATCCTTTGGGCATATACCCAAAAGTGGTATTGCTTGAGGTTGGCTACTTCGTAATTTTCTGGGAAATTGCCATACTGATTTCCAAAGTGGCTGTACCAGTTTGCACTCCCACTAGCAATGGAGTATTCCCTTTACGCCACATCCTCTCCAGCATAAGTTGTCATCAGTGTTTTTGATCTTGGCCATTCTTACAGGTGTAAGATGGAATCTCAAAACAACTCTGTATTATTTAATTGTAATATTCAATGTTACATGTTTACCACATAGTGAGGGATCATCATTCAAACCCAAGCATTGGACCCTAGCATGAACTTTTTTCTCTGTGATATTTAACTTCAAGATAACAATAAAATGTGCTTTTTAAATGTTTAGTTCCCTCGAGGTTCCAAAAATTGCCTCTAAATGATTCAAAAATCTAGTCCCAGAACTAAAATGGTAGCTCATAGATAAAGAACATATCCCACTATTTCAAAGGGCCAAAGTCACTTCCAGAACACATAAAGACTGGCAAAGGATACATGTGGCCTCCCTCTCAAAAACATTTAAAGCTAACTTCAGAAAAAAAAAAAAAAAAACTACAAAATACTTTTCTGGGCAGTGCTATAAACACCAGAAGTGAGTTTCTGATTCGTCTCCCACCACCAATTCCAATGCGATTTTTAGAAAACTATTGGTGATTTAAGTTTCTTATTCAATTCCACTAAAAGCATTACTTACTCTTCAGTTCATGGGGGGGTTTAGATGAATATTGGCTCTGACAAAATTAAAGGTGCTGAGAGTAGCTGCAAGCTGCATGCCATCTGATGAATGCAACCAGCCAGGCACTCAGGAAAATCTGCTAAGCATTGTCCTCACTTTTGTGGAATGGACTGGAAAATGTGAACTGTCAGTTCACTAAAAGAAAATTTATCTATCAGGAGTAGTTCATGTTAACTGAGTCATGAGACTTCTTGTAAAACCAAAATGCTTCATTACTATTTGACATAAATATGAAAATACAGCTGATTCTCAGAGAATTGCTGTCTACATACTTATTAGATGCACCTGTACTAATTTAATATGAGCTTATATTCAAATATAGTTATATTTACTTTAATGATTTGCAATTATTTTAGAGTTCTGTACACTCTAGGACAGTAATTCCAATTCCAAATTTTCTCCAAATACATTTTATAAACTTTGAAGTGTTCATGATCAAAAGACACTAGTTTTCTTCTTCTTCCTACCTGATGGGAAGGACATGACCCTTAAGATTGAAGTTGTCACCAACTAAATTAACCTTTCTGCTTGGTAGTCCCCCAGATATCTGCTTTCTAGTAATATCCTTGTGACTGAGTGGCCGATGATGGAGTGGTGGTCCCACCCCCAACTCAGCTTGTTCCTTTCTACCTTCTCCCGGGCGCACCATAGATAAAGACTCTGTGAAATGAGGTGGTAGTACTGAGATATGTGGGAAAGGAGCCCTGCTGTTAGCTTTCATCTCCACTCAGTGGTCCAACAAGCCTCTGTGTTCCTAGGCTTCATGTAGAAGTTCTTTAAATGCAAACACAGTGTCATCCTGACATGATGGTTACTGAGTCAGTCACTATGGATCTGTGCCATGACCCACACAGCTTGCACCTGGAAATGTGGCTTAGGTAGTGAGGGAATGAAGAAAGGACAGAAATGTGTACAAAAAAGCTGGGGTTGGGTGAGTTCTGTGCACTATAATAAGGTGGTGGCAACTACCAACCAGCGACCAGATGTTCTGCACTTGGGGAGGAGTTACCTCGTCTCAGCAGGAGACCTCCATAGGTGAGCTGTCTCTGGTTGTGAAAATCCAGGGGGAGGAAGCTAGGGCTACTAGTTTTTGCACACATTGCCAATAGTCACACTTCAGCAAGAGAAAGGTTGTGGCAATTTCAAGATTTACTTACACAGGGACTGTTTTAAAATTTTTGCATGAGTCTGATGCGTTGGTCCTTGACATGGCCTTGCCCATGTCAACAGTACACATACACTCAGCACTTCACCTGCTCTTGATACATTCACTTAGGACTTTCTCATCACCCAACAGGTGTGGGGTTGAGGCGCTGTCTATACTGCTATTAAAAAGTCTCCTAATGATAGAAAAGTGCCTCCGATTTATGAAAATTCCTTTTTATCAGCATTGCATGATTATTTCCTTTCTCAAGGCCAAGCTCATCCTTAGTTTTATTTCCATACTTTTGAAACTTAGACAAAGCAGAGTTGATTCTTATCTTCTTTGTCTATGTAACTCTACTTTCTATGTAAATCAGCAAACACAATCAAATTCAAGCAAGAGTGATGTCCCATTACCCTGTGGCATCCAAGCTACAAGAGTTAATAGATATTTAAGAAAACTATTAAAGTAATTATCTCCACCAACAAAATCTTAGCCCTAGGCCAAACTAAAGTGCCTCCCCTCCCCCCCTTCCTCCTCTCTTCACACACACATGGATCTATATCTACAGAAACAGATGTGCAAAACCCTGCAGGGCTCAGGAAAATGCACCCAATTGAGGGCTGGAGGGAAAAGCAAATGGAGAACACAGAGAGACATCCGATGAGCAAACAGACCCCATAATGAGCTGTTTGATGAAGCTCGGAAACTTAATGAGGGACGTGAAAAATCACTCCATATCTGCTGGGGAGGGAATCTAAAGATAATTTAATCCAGTCCCTTCGCTTGATAGCTGAAGAAATGAAGATTCAGACTGAGGACATGACTTCCCTAAGGTCATACAACTCTTTTGAGACACATTTGGAGTGACCTTGAGCACGGCACCCTACCACGTAGGGTTTTTCCATACAGAATACTAGCTTCAAAGTTTGTCCCTTTGTTATAGGTGGAAGAAAGATCATTCCAATCAGGTCCATTAAATGAATCAGGGTCTCACTGTTTAAGTTAGAGCATATAGGATACCAACAGACGGACGCTTCATTCCATTCTACAGCATCAAACTGTGACTCGTAGTCTTCAGGAATACAACAGAAATGATGCTGACAATTATTATCATGCACAGATTGTTTCCCACTCTCTGGGAGCCATGCCAAACATAATACAGCTCTCTCTCTCTCTCTCTCTCCCTCCCTCCCTCCCTCTCCAATCTTCATAATAAACACATTTGAAAATATATTTATTTGGTATAAGTGTATGCAAGGTTATTTGGTTCCTAAAAAATAGGACTATTGATAACTCTCTAAAAGGAGAAACAGATTCTAGCAAGTCGTTTAAGATACTTCGCTGTTAAGCTTGCATGTTCTTTTGACCACTCTGGCATACGTTCTGTTTTATATCCCTGTTGCTGGACCCCTTTCCCCCTACTCATCTTTACTCCTCATAACTACCACATTTACCTTCCTGAAGACTGAGTTTTGAGTGGTACTCTCGTTCCAAAACCTGCAGTAGCCCCCAAGTCTATGTAGCCTTAGCATGTAAGATTCATAAATTCTAGCTGGGAGCATTCTGGTATCAGAGCTCATCTTTGTATTTGTTAATCTAGCTCTCTTCCTACACATCATATATACATTCTAGTGTATATCTTTCTTCTCTAGTATTTACCGTGTATCTACTGACACCAAGTGTGCTGAAAAACACAGAAATTGAAAAAGACATTTGTGCATATTGAATAACGTGAGTGATTAAGACAGACATTCGAACTGATAATGCTAGTCTAGCAAAGAGACTACGAGCTGGACAAAATGCAAAGGGCACAGAGATGCTCTAAGATTTTAGTTTACTTGCTTTGTACCCAACCTGCCTTTCACAACCTTTGTTAACCTGTATTTGACAGTGAAGTTCAAATCTCACATCCTTCAACTCTGTATGGTCAGTTTTTCTAAAAATGAAAAGTTCCCAATAGCTTAACAAGAAATAAAGTATGTGTCAATGTTTGTTCCAAACTCTTGAAAATTTATGCCTAAGAAAATCACAGAAGCAGAAGACAGTTGACAAAATTCCAAAAATGACGTGAAGGTCACTGGAGACTGAAGGCTTTAGTTCTCTCCATTCAATTTTATTCTATCATTTCTAACCCGCATTCCCTTGGACGGTACTCTTTGCTCAAGTTTTTATGTTTTATTTTGTTTTTGTTTTATTTGGCAGGGGGTGGAGTCTACAGATCGAACATAAAGAGGGAAAGACAGCAGAAGTTTCCTAGTTTGAACAGTGAAGAGAAAATTAAATAAAATCAAGATTATTATGTTAGTAACAGGTAAAATAATAAAAGTTTAAAAAAGTCTGTGTTTAACATGAAGATAACAAACAAAGCTACCCCATAGACAGACTCATGAAAAAAAATATGTTGGAAACAGAAGAATGGAAGGAAAGGAGGAAGGAAGGAAAAGAAAAGAAGGAGGGGGAGTGTGGAGGAAGACCACGTAGTTCACCAAAACACCAGGTGCCTTCATCTACTCAAAATTTCAGGACTTCTAAAGATGAACAAGTTAAGATGTCTCTAAACAGCAATTACATTGTAATTACTGGCATCCTAGGGGTGAGATGCTTAAGTCCAAAGGCCTTATCAGATCCATTTTCATGTTCCATAATGCTTAACACTCTCTTAAGTATGTGATAGGCACTCAGGAATATTTGTTGAATGCACATTTAATTAAAGAACAAATAGATACATATGGTTTTGAAGAATAGTAGCTACTAGCTTCTCAGGCCTGGTCAGTGAGGTCCTGGGTCAGCTCTGCTTCCAGCCTCAATGGTGAGGTGAGGTCCTGGGTCAGCCGTGCTCCCAGCCTCATTGGTGAGGTTTGGGGTCAGCCCTGCTTTACTCTCCAAGCTAATGTAACAATAAATCTTCAGGCAAATATACAAAGACATTTACTTCTACCATTTCTCTACTCTTTAAATAGAAAGGGAAATAAAAGGTGTTGACTATTGCTTGAAACAAGCTAGAAGTAGAACGCTCCAAAAATGTTGCTGGGCTTGATGGGGGGGGGGCAGACTCAAAGCACTCAAAGTCACTCTGGACTGAGTTCACAGTGTTCAGCATGCTCAAAGGCAGTTACTGTCCCAGGGCTCTGAGAACTGAGAAGATCATGTAGAAAAATCACGGCAGGTAGTGTGCTGACCCTGCTCGCCCTTGATTTATTGGTCAGCACAGCGTTCTATTTTAAGCCATGAAAACATTTTATAAAAGAGAATATGACCCTGTAGAATTAACTGGAGTCTTCCCTGTGCTCAGATAGTAAAGCACGAAACTAGATGGTCTATGGCAAACTGACCAAACCCCAGCCATGACTAGAGGGTATACATGAACAGCCACGCTGATTTCTATATACAAAATATCCATCAGACTAAATGATAGTTTTAAGGCCAGAGGGAGACCTGCACCCAGCTCAGACTGCTGATTTCCAAGCTGTTTTGGTCCTGGAATCCTTGCTTCACATAAAAATTTTTTATACCTTCAGAGAAACTAAAGAAAAATATTTTTGGGAAAACAAACAAAGAAATAGATGCAGAATCTCTGCCTTCAGAACATAACTATTGTAGTCCACTCCCCGATTTTACATGTGGAAGAGTTTCATAACAAGAAAGTGACTGTACCACTTCTTTATAGAAAAGAATAGGAAAGCACAATTGATTTATTCTTTGCAATATTATATTGATAACATATCAGTCATATGCCCTCTAGAAAGCAATGGGCACTTTTAAAGTTTGTTAACATAAAGAGAGATAAAAAATGACCCTAATTAAAAGATATGGTCAGTATTTTCAAAGCCACTAATGCATAATGCAATGCCCTAGTATTGATTCCTTGGGCCTGAAAAGAATAGGGTAATGAACTGTCACCTAGAAATGCAAGGAAAGCTTCAGGTAGGATCACAATCAAAGATCTAAGCTGTAGTTGAAGAACATGCTGCCGTGAGCAATCTTCAGAAGAGGTAACCAAGAGAAACATATCCACTATCCTCATTCCCTTTTCCTCTCTCTGATTTTCTGCAGGGCTCCCACTGGCCAAAACAAGTAGACACAAGAGAGCTAAAGGCCTCTTCAATGTATCAATCAGCCTCTCAGAGCATAGAGCAGTCTGGAAAAACGAAAAACGTGGGTGTGTATGGGAAAGCTGACAAGATCTGCCTTATTTTAGCTAGAGCTATCATCAGGATTAGCCAGATGCTTAATGGTGAAATCTATGTTCTGGACCACAGTGATCTTTTGTGCTTCAGTTTTGCTCTTTTTCAACACACATAACCCCTTGGTACTAAAGCTAATGTTGAATAGGATTCATTTCTACCACTTTCCAGACATATCTTATTCCTTGTTTCATAAAGTTGTGAATGCTGTCTTCAACTACTAAGCGATATTTTGAAATTTTGAGGCATATATAAGTTTTGAATTGTTATTATTTTGAAAGACTGTATGTTTTAGCAGTGAGCGTGTGCACATGTGCACAGGAGCCTGTAGAGGTGCCAAATACTCCTGGAGGTGTAACTACAGGTGGGTGGCTGTAAGCTGCCTTACATGAGTTCTTGGAATCAAATTCAGAGCTTCCAGAAGAGGAGTACATCTCCTAACTGATGAGCCATTTCCCTGGCCCCTTTTTTATTATTATTATTATTATTTTAGTATAAGTCTAAGAAAGCACAAGTGTCCTAATGTACTTTATAACACCAGAGTTGTGTTTTAATAAACATTCATTCCAAAAATTTAGTTCACCTAAATGCACAGCAGGTAATTTCTACAATAAGAAATGTTTAACACAATAAAGACTTCAGCAAATATATGGAATGCTATTTCTTAGCTCACATACACTGTGAATGACCTGTTCAGTCATTCTTCTCTCTTGTTGATGACAGTTACCAACTTTTGAGCATACTCCCACAGTCAGTGATTCTTAAATGAGTCATAACAGAAAAAGAGGCTTCTATTCACATAGACAGTGAAGGCACAGAAGAAAAGACTGTGAGCGTCTAATAAGAATCAAACCTGAATGCCCCAACACATTGCATGCCAATAAAAAGATATTAAACAGAAATGACTCACTTTGTAACAGACAAAGGAATGTAAATGTGCATACAAACAAAATGCCTGATTGTTCTAAAGAATGTTGTTATCCTTAATTAAGTCTTTAAACTGCAACAAAGTGGATTTGATTTCACAGTGAAACTCTTTCAATGGACATTGGTCACTGTCATAGGTTCATACATACCAACATTTTGCAAGAAACTTGTGCACAAGTGTTAAGCCATGAAGCTCTTTTCTTCCCTGATAGAAGAATCCAAAAGGGTATGAGCGAGATCAAAAGAGGGGGCTGTGGATGGTAGAGCATGGACTTTACTCAGAAAACATAGAATGGTGTGGAGTTTCTGAGGAAAACAGAGCAGAAATTCCCCTCAGTTGATACCTCACCATGTGTTTAAGAATCACTAAGTGCGAGCCGGGCGGTGGTGGCGCACGCCTTTAATCACAGCCTTTAATCAGGAGGCAGAGACAGGCGGATCTCTGGGAGTTCGAGGCCAGCCTGGTCTACAAGAGCTAGTTCCAGGATGGGTACCAAAGCTACAGAGAAACCCTGTCTTAAAAAAAAAAAAAAAGAATCACTAAGTGCTTTCCATGAACCTGCAGATCAAATGAATGTCACCAGAATTTATAATCCAAGTAGACCACCTCCACCTATTTAATTGGTACCATCTACACATTCTTCTAAAAATCAGCTTAAAGAATTTACTTCTATGAAATGCTTATTGAAAGTAGTTTCCACCAATTGCTCTCTGCCCCTGTTCCAAGATTTCTTTTTTTTCTTTAATCAGCATGAATACATTTTTAACAGTCTAAATACTTTCATGTTCTTTGCCTGATTCTGAAGCAGGAATAGGAGTACCACATAAACAAAAGTCTATACCAATCTCAATCATGAAAAAGTTAATATTCAATTTCCAAGTATCTTTTTTAAACCAACCTAAGCAACAATGAAGCCCTGAGCATTGAAATCAAACTCCTTCTCTCCTATTTTCTTCTCTGATGACCAAATAAATGCCTTGGATTTGCTATCAGCCAAAAAGAACAGAAGGAACTCAAAACAATCTTTAGTGGCTTGTGTGACGTAGAGACCTACATTCAGCTCTAGAATGAATTCATATAATAAACTTGAGGGCACTTGCTGTTCATTACAAGTCCTATGCTTTTGGCTAACTGTTTCTTGATGGGTGATTACAGATCACAGTGTTGAATGGCAAGCATATGAAATTAAAAATTTATTGTGGAAGACAAGAGTCACTGGCTGGAATGAAAATAGATTGGTAAACATGAGAAAAAATCAAAGGATTCAGGAATTCATTAGAAACAACCAAGTAAAAAAGAACTGGATTAGAATTTAACTAAGCTGGTCCCCAAGTCATGAGAGTTCATTTACAAGTTTCATTATTTTTTAATTGATTTTTATTGGGCTCTACATTTTTCTCTGCTCCCCTCCCTGCCTCTACCCTCCCACCTTCAACCCTCCTCCAAGGTCCCCACGCTCCCAATTTACTCAGAAGATTTCGTCTTTTTCTACTTCCCATGTAGACAAGTTTTTATTATCATCAGTATATAAAAATGACCTGCAGTCAATGTAAAACTTACTTATAATTTTGAACTTTGATCTTTCCCTAAGCTAGCAACATATGGTCTGATACTGTCTCATGTCTTATGCTGCTCAGTAAAAGCCTCTATACCTTCAACTCAAATACAGACTATAAGGATAACAACCCACAGTGAGTTAATGACTTCCTATGTTGTATGGGTTAAGGGTATCAAATGCATTTGCAACTTACAGTACTGTCAATTTACCAGGGTTTTCCCATAGCATGTTAGGGTGCATAGATAGGTAGATAGATAGATAGATAGATAGATAGATAGATAGATAGATAGATAGATAGACAGACAGATATAGACAGACAGATAGACAGATGATGGGTAGGTGGATGGATGAATGGAGAGACAGACAGATGGACAGAGGATAGGTAGATAGATATATAGATATATAGATATATAGATAGATAGATAGATAGATAGATGATAGATAGATAGATAGATAGATAGATAGATAGATAGATACATAGATAGATACATAGATAGATACATAGATAGATACATAGATAGATACATAGATAGATA
>NW_026067937.1:2104025-2105900 GCF_014885135.2 Alexandromys fortis
CACAAATGAAAACACAGTTAAGTACATCTGCACATAGATAGGTGAATGGGTGGATGGAGAGAGAGAGAGAGAGAGAGAGAGAGAGAGAGAGAGAGAGAGGAGAGAGAGAGAGAGAGACAGACAGACAGACAGACAGACAGACAGAGGAGAGAGAGATCTTTCATCTCAAACTACATTTGTTAGAAGGAAAAATATCATGCTATTAAAAGTAGCCAGCCTGCACACTGAAAAAGCTAATTCTAGAAAAAGTTTGATATTCAACAGTACCCAGTGAGTTGTGGATACTTGGCAAAAAGGATAAAACTGAGAGATTTCTTACCCAAATATAGATGAGATGGAAGCAGATAATCTTCTAGATCTCCTCGAGCTCTCTATAGTGTCTCCTTATTCTACACTCAGTAAGTGCTTTGGGGATATTTTCCATGGATTAAAGCTTATAATAGGCAGAACACATGAGAGAATGAAGAAAAAAGAAAAGAAAAATTCTCTAAAATAAAATTCTGTGTGAACTAGAAATACCACTAATGGGTATATAGCCAAAAAGAAGAAATGGAAAAGAAAGCCAAAAAGTTAGAGTTATACAGACTCTTATTTTTATGGAAGCACTATCAATAAAAGTTATTTTGTTAATTTGGGTGTTTATTGATGGATTAATTGATAAATGATGTTATTTAGCCATAAAATATAACAAATACTTCCTATCTTATAATAGAATATCCATAAAACAAAATGAAATAATATAATTTACAACAGCAAGAAAGATCCTGGAGGACCTTGTACTACAAGCATATAAAGAGAAATATATCTTCTCACCCCTTGGTGGAGGCTACAACAGCCAGTGTCTTAAAGAGTAGAAATTTTGTCATCAGCAGTGGAGAAGGACAGAAAACAGGGATGGAGAATTCTTGAAAGGGGAAACAAAATTAGATCAGAGGGTTGACTCTAAGTGTTCCATCTTTATAGTAGTGAGATAATCATTGGCATGAAACTTATTACATGTTTCAAAGCAGCTAATGGAATAGCTTGAATATTCTTAGTACAAATAAATGAGAACTAGCTGATGACTCTGTAGCATTGTATACTGGAGACTATCTAATAAGTGAAATATCAATTAAAAATTGAGGAAAATATTATCCCTACCCTCGAAAATGATAACGATTATAGAATAACTTCAGATAATACTTCCATAAAGTATATAATTCTAATAAAACAATTCTGTTTTAATGTATTTCAATTTTATTCTATAAATTAAATTATTCTATAAGTTAAACTATATTAGCTGAAATTCTCATTTGAGAAGATAATGAAAAATTTTAGGATATTGAGGATTCATAAGAATAAGTTAAATATTCAAAGTAACTCAGTAACTACTTCCATTTTGTTGGCCAGTCAATAGAAGCTATAACATTTGAATTGGATTTGGTTAAGAATGTAATCAAAAGTCTATTTTTCCATAAAGTATTGTGGTGAACATAATAACAATACAAGCAGAACAAAAGAAAGCGCACATGATTCAAGCTTTAGAAATGTGGAAAAGAGCCCTAGGGGTTCATCAGTAGGATTAAAATTGAAAGCATTCAATACACATGGGCCTGGACAAGCAGTTAGGAGCTTCACTGCTCTTCCCGAGGACCTCAGCACCCATAGCAGGTTGTGCATATCTGCCTATAACTCCAGCTCCAGAAAATATGACTCCCTTTTGTGGCCTCCATGGAAACCTACACTCCCATACATATGTACACAGATGGCTACATGCACATATACATAAATAAAAATAAATGCTAAGAAAACAAACTAAATGTTTCTCATTCTAGTGAAGCACCAGGAATATGTATTAAATGTGGATCTTGGTGGAGAGAGAAATAGCTCATTTTC